>NC_091469.1:22671622-23007645 GCF_036971445.1 Narcine bancroftii
GTGATGAGATAGACAATTTTGACTATATTTTACTTTATTGTTCTTTGCCTAATCAGCACTTGGCAAACATTTTGTTTCTTTTCAGGGAGTAGATGTTGGGCAAACATTTGGGTTCAATTAATTCCAGTTGACACTTCCAAAATTGAATTATGGAACAAAAATGAAAAATGAAGAATGGGTTATTTAAACATTCTAATTTCCCCTTGTAATATGGTATTTTTGATTGATTGTGGCAAGCCTTGCAATTTTGAATGACCTACAACTTAAATGCTACTGTGCAACATTCATATGTCTTGTGGTTGTATTGCTGCTAGCCAACCAGCTGCTGCGCATGTAGTGTCAACAAACTTTCATTAATATTTCCATAGAGCATTGGCTTTTGCTCAAAGGATAACACCCTCTCACCTCCAGGTCAAAACATGGCTACCTTTCAAGTGGATTTAAATGACTATGTGGCATTATTTTAAAAAAGAGCAGGGAAGTTCTTCCTGGTTCCTAGACCAACATTTATACATCGACCATATTTGGTGGGAGTTCACTGTGTTCTTGTTGTGTACCATGTTATCTACCTTTGAAGGATGGAAATACTTCAAAGCTGTTTTAGTTTACGTTTGTCACATTATACCTGGTACAGTGAGAAGGTTCTTCTGTGAGCAGTCTAACAGGTCAACTCTAATATTCATACGTCCATGTAAAGGAGAAGAACCAGAGAATAACAGTAAAAAAAAAGCAATCAGTACTAAGCATGGGCAGCATGAGAGCACAGTTGTGGGTTCATTCAGGAGCTTGATAACTGCAAGGAGGAAGCTTCATGACTGTAAAACAAAACATGGTTTTCACCTTTCACGTCCCAAAGCACTTTACAACTAATGAAATGCTTTCAAAGTATAATCACAGTTACAATGTCTAATTTATACTAAGCTACTTCCTCGAAACAACAACGTAATAATGAGCAGATAATCTATTTTAGCTATGTGGGTTGAGGGGTTCTTATTGACCAATGCACTGGGATGAATTTCCTATTGGGATGGTTTTATGGAACTCCCGCTTGAGTTCTGCAATTTTTGGGCTGGTTGACAAGGCCAATGTGGGATCTGCAGGTCTGCTGGAAGTGCTACCTGCCTGATGTAGTTAACTGAATATAATCAGATCCTAAATGCTAGAGGTGTTGGATTGGCAGAGAACACTGAGATTGGTGCTCCTTGACCAGAGGTTAGATGAGATCAGTCAAAAATGACGCCTCAAATAATGGACAGGGAGTCACTTGACATTAGTGACTTGAATAAAGCAACTTCTGACAAGAAGCCAGCATGATCCACAGTGAGATGAAAGTGGACAGAGGCGCATGGGAAAAATAATCATGGTATAATAATAATAACTTTCCTCTAATTGCTCCAGTCCACCAGGAACATTTTCCCTGCTCTCCTGCAGGATAATATCACAGGCTCTTTTACATCCAGCTGAGAGATAAGCACAGATCTCATTGAAACATCTCATCCTATTGTGACTCCAACCACAGTGGAGAGTTTTGGGGTATCATCTGTTAGATGTTAAAATGAGGTGTGTTCTGCTCTGACAAAGGCAGTATCTCAGGTGTTCCAGAGTCTTCTAATTTTGAGGCAAGGATCCAATTGCCTGCGTCACCTGCAAAGTAGGAGTCCCCTTGCTGTTATAAAACATGCTTTGGAAACATAAGACTTTCTTGATATTTATCCATGGGTTCCCTTGCTGAAACTTGTAGTGGTGTGCCATTAAAATGAATTTTCCCACGATCTCTGTGAAGGTGAAGTAATTCCATTCTGTGCATAGATTCCATATTATTCAACGATTAATTCATAATCGACGAATGCTGCCTGACCCACTGAGTTCTTCCAGCTTCTCGTGGTTTGCTCAAGGTTCTAACATCAGCAATTTCTGTGCTTCTCTGATCTTCACCATGTTTTTCATTGATCATTCTCTCAGCTCCATCCGGGAAACCTCTCCACTTGCTAGTTGTTGGGTGAACACTGCTATATTGCAAGCATGTGGCCCCAAAACAAACTGCAGATGAAAACAAGAAAGTGTCGGACACCCTCAGTGGGCCGGCCACGGAGCATCAGTGTCAATGATTCAGGTCCATGATCTTTCAAAAGAGCACACTAACATGAATTGCTAACAATGTTTAACTTTCTATAAATGTTCTTGACTCGTTGAGTGTAAGATCATAGGAGCAGGAAAAGGCCATCTGGCCCATTCAGCCTGCTCTGCCATTCAATGAAATCATTTCATGGTCTCAGCTCCAGTTACCCACCTGTCCCCATAACCCCTAATTCCCCTATTGTTCAAAAATCTATCTGCCTGTGTCTTAAGTACATTGACTATTTTATGATTCAGACTGGTTAATGAGTTGAACAAAGTGATTATATTTTAGGCTTTTTGCTTTTGTACTTCTCTTTCTTGACACATAGAATTTTAGTTTCCTTGGCTTATTTCACTTAGGATATAGACAATTGTTCTCAGAAATGCAAGTAATCAAAAGTTTACTTTTATGCTAATGGAAAAATATAAAAGCTTGCCTTTGATATGATTTTTGAATTTTATGATGAAGATCAAAATATTAAATGATCCACCTAAGAATGAATATTCATTCGAAATGTACTGGGGTAAATTGGGTGGCTAGTACATGTGGGCTGAAATGGCCTGTTACTGTGCTGTATGTCTAAATTTTTTAAAAAACTACAGATACATTTGCAGCACCATGTGCTTTTTACTTGGATTTTTTTTCCCTTCTTAGAATGTTAATGAAATGCTGAAAAACATGGAGCACATTGAATTCTTTCAGAGGTAATGAGGGTATTCACAATCCATCAGCCCACTTTCACTATTATTCAAAACTGTATCTCAACAGGAAGGGGTCCTTGCACTTGCATTGATGATCCATAATCAAGGTCACAGAGCTCTCCCAGTTTAAGGGTGGGAATAGAGTTGGCATTGTCTAAACCAGGAGCCATAGACAAAATAAATCACTGGCAAACAAGTGAATCATTGTACAGTCGCCATCATCTCAGCTGAGCCTGGGTAGCAATTTCTGTGACAAAGTGATATGACTGTTGCCTGAAAATAGATTATCTGTCCACAAGTTTAGATGTAAAAAAAATGATCAGGCTATTTTTTGTTTAAAATGTGTTAGCCTGACGTGACAGGATTTTGGAAGATAGGCTTCATTCTTTGATAGCTTCATTTTACTTTGAACTTACTCGACCGATGTTGGCTTTTCAGCTCAATGGTGTTGTTTTTATGCTGCCCACAACCCTCCTCTTGCCCCTTATTATCCCATCCTATCACCACGTTTTTCTTGTCTTTATTTTCTCACGTATGTATCCAACTTCCCTTCACATCCATCCCAAACATTCCTTGTAGTAATGGGTCTAACATTTGCCACCCTTCAAGTTAAAATTCTCTCTGAAGTTTCTTACTGTGTTTATTAGTGACCATTTTGAATGTACCTCCCCTTGTTTAGCCACATTCAACGGGATACTTCTCCACATTTACCCCTTCAATTTTAAGATCTCTTATAAGTCACCAATATGGCTTTGTGGCTTTTGATCACCATGAGTGGAAGAAACACGCTGAGTTGAGTAGAGTTTTAAACCAACTGAATTACTGATTCAAACTCGCGCGGTTAAAAGGTCCCTACTGGTCCCAGCGGTCTCAGCGCTTATGCGGGGAGGAAGTGATGTCAACTTCCTGTCTGTTGTTTTGCCCTGCACGGAGAGCTCCCGAGTATGTCTCTGACTGCGGACTCGACTGCAACTGCTGGCACCGGTTCACCTGCCGCATGGGTGAGCCACCACATGACACCACCACTCCCCCCCCCCCCCCCCGCCCCACCGAATCGGCGATAGGAGGCACTGAAACCATACTCTGAACACTGTCTACTTTACATGGCCACCCTCACCTCTTGGCTGCTGGGACCACAACTGGGTGCTCAATGCCCAGGTGTGCTGGCTTGAGATGGTTTATGGTAAATGTCTTCTCCTGGCCACCCACATCCAAAACACAAGTTGCCCCGTTATGATGTACCACTTTGAAGGGCCGCTGCAGAGGTGGTCTGTGCCCTCCTCAGCAGATGAACATGTACTCACTCTGCTGCAAGTCTTTGGGTCCAAGAAGGGGCTTGCCCTGTGATGGGATATTGGCATCGGAGCCAGTGTTCTGAGTCTCTCCCAAAGTCTAGCCAGGACCTCTGTTGCTATGTCCTCTTGGCCATGGGATGCAGGCACAAATTCGCCAGGTAGTGTGATCAATGCACCGTAAACTAGTTCAGCGGATGATGTTGCCAAGTCTTCCTTGGGGGCTGTGCAGATGCCCAACTGCACCCAGGGGAGTTCGTCTGCCCAGTTGGGCCCTTGGATGTATGCCTTCAGGTGCTTGTGGAAATGTTTCACCAAGCTGTAGTGTGATCAATGACCACTCACAGACATGAAGTAAGGGCCAAAGGCTTTATTGATCTAAAGATCCAAGCATGCCTCAGCATGCTGCTGGCTCAAGTCCAAGGGCAGGAATGGGGGAGGAGAATAGGACTCTCAGCCTTTATTAGGGGTCTTAGGGGGTGGGGCTACCAGTTCCGCAGGTGGGCCAGCCTGCCCAGCTCAGTGAGGAACGTGCCTGCAATACCATGTTCCACCACATTCACCCTTCCTTTTTAGATAGAGTCTGGCGGGGTGATGCGTGGCACTGTCTTTACGGTCCATGAGTTGCACAATAATGTTCACAGGTTTAGCCTCTCTGGTAGTTTTACCCATCGTTGCAACCTCCGTAGTCCTGCTGGCTGTGCTTCTTGCTCCAGCAACCCGATGGCTTGATCACTGGGCTGGTTGTTGGAAGGCTGAACCGTGTCTGTGCCTCCCAGTTTGGTGGGTGTGAGGGGGAGTTAGTAACTGGGGAGGGGAACCCTCCAGCAGGGTAAAACATTCAGGGGGCTGTGCTGGTGGTGGGATCTCTTTGTCTTCAACCCGGGTGGTCCCTGGGCTGGCTGGTCACTGTTCAAAGGCAGAGGGTGCACCTCCCATGCTGGGTGCCAGGTCCCAAATGGACACTGTGTCATACCATCCATCTGGGTACTTTACCAGTGCATACTGGGGGTTCGCATGCAGGAGGTGCACTTCCTCCACCAGTTTGTCTGCCTTGTGGGTCCTAATGTGCTTCCGGAGGAGCACCTGCCCAGGAGCCATCAGCCAGACCGGGAGCGTTGTTCCTGACGCCACCTCCTAGGGAAGGAGAACAATCTTTAATGAGGCATCGCATTCGTAGCCGTAAAGAGTAGGGACCTGGTGGCATGCAGCGCTTCCATGAGTACCTCTTGCCACTGGGACACATTCACCCCTTTTGCCTTTAAGCCTAACAGGACTGCCCTCCAAATGGTGCCATTTTTCCTCTCTACCTGGCCATTCCCTCGGGGTTTGTAGCTGGTGGTTCTACCCATCGCTATGCCCCTGGAGAGGAAGTAACACTGCAGCTCCTCACTCATGAATGCTGAACCCCAGTCGTTATGCACGTATGCGGGGTACCCAAACAGAGTGAATATGGTGCGGAGTGCTTTAACGATACAGGGCAGGGAATGGCGAAGGGAAAGTGTGAGTATTTGTCCACAATGTTCAGGAAATAGCTGTTCTGATTCGTGGATGGGAGGGGCCCCTTGAAGTCTATACTGAGGCGTTCAAAGGGGCGAGTGGCTTTGATGAGGTGGGCTCTTTCTGGCCTGTAAAACTGCAGATTGCATTCTGCACAGACGGGGCAATTGCGTGTCAGCTCTCTGATTTCCTCCACCGAGTAGGGAAGGTTACATGCCCTCACCAAGTGGTAGAGTCTTGTGACCCTGGAATGGCAGAGGCTGTCGTCGAGGGCGAGAAGGCAATCTACTTGCACCCTGACGCAGGTTTTCCTGGACAGTGTGTTGGGCAGGTCGTAGAGCTTACCCAGCCGGTACAAGATCTCATAATTATAGGTGGACAGCTCAATTCTCCACCGCATGTTCTTGTCATTCTTAATTTTGCCCCGCTGTTTGTTATTAAACATAAAGGTGATGACTCTCTGGTCCGTCAGCAGGGTGAATGTCCAGCCGGCCAAGTAGTGCCTCCAGTGGCACACCACCTCCACTATAGCCTGTGCCGCCTTCTCCACGGCAGATTGTCTGCATTTGAGGCCCTGCAGAGTGCACAAAAAAAATGCCACTGGCCTGCCTGCCTGGTTCAATGTGGCGCCCAAGGTGTAGTCAGAGGTATCACTCTCCACCTGGAACGGGACTGACTCGTTGATAGTATGCATTCCTGTCTTGGTGATCTCATCCCTGATGCTCTCGAAGGCCTTACGAGCCTCCACCAATGGGGGAAAGGTTGTGGTTTTCACCAGGGGTTGAGCCTTGTCGGCATAGTTAGGGACCCATTGTGTGTAATACGAAAAAAGCCCCAGGCACCTTTTTACAGCCTTGGGGTTCTGTAGTAGAGGTAATTCCAGGAGAGGACGCATGCGCTCAGGGTAGGGGGCAATCACACCATGTTCCACCATGTATCCCAGTATTGCCAGCCCCTCCATGATGAATGCGCACTTCTTCTGGTTATATATTAGGTTGAGGCCTTTTGCAGGTTGCAACCTCTGCAGGTTGTTGTCATGTGCTTTCTGGTCATGGCTACATATGGTGACATTATCTAAGTATGGGTAAGTGACCCATTGTCATCCTCCATGCAGTCCATTTACCTTTTGAACACCGACACCCCATTTGTGAGGCCAAAAAGGACCCTTAAGAATTGGTACAGTCGACCGTTAGCCTTAAATGCTGTGTAGGGCTGGTCCTTTGGGCAGATAGGAATCTGATGGTACACTGACTTGAGATCTATGGTTGAAAAGACCCTGTATTTTGCGATCTCATTCACCTTGCCATCAATTCTGGGCAGGGGCTAAGTGTCCAAAAGGGAGAACCGGTTGATGGTTTGACTGTAGTCAATCACCATGTGGTTCTTCTCTGCCCCCTTTTCCACCAGCTCCTGTGCCCTCTATTACTGGGCTCTATTTTGTCCTCCCTCAGCAATCATTCCACCTCGGACTTAATGAATCCCCTGTCCTTCAGGCTGTACCGTCTACTCTTAGTGGCCACCGGCTTACGGTCTGAGGCGAGGTTTTGGAACAGCGAGGCTGGAGGGACCTGAAGGGTGATCAGGCCGCAAGTTGGTAGCACTGCCCAGCCTCCCAATGCGTGATTGGGGCTCTCCAAAAGGGGGATGTGGGACCTCCCGGAATTGGTCATTCCTGACTGAGAGCGGGGAACGGGGGGGCCGTCAAACTGCATCAGTACCCTTTTTAACTGGCACTGGAAATCCAGTCTCAAAATGATGGGGTGCTAAAAAGGGGCATCCCCAGCAGTCTGAAAGTTTTGTATTTCATTGTCGTTTCCCCCCCCCACCCCCCAACCATGGTTAGGTTCAAGGAGCACTTCCCACGGATTTCTGTTGAGAGGGACTTGGTGGCTAGTGCTACCCAGCACTTCTTCACAGGGGACACAGTCAGGGAGTAGCGTTCAGTGGTGCCTGGGTGTATGAAACGCTCGGTGCTCCCTGTGTTAAACAGGTTGTTACTGTTTACCTCTATGCCCATCATGGACCGTCCCAGCTGGTGTGGTTGACTCTGGTCAATGATGATCAAGGCTAATGTCAGTTCACTGTCTGACCCACTGCTGCCATGTCGTTGAGTCGGAGATAATGTTCCTGACCCAGAACTGGGCCTCTGTTTGTTGAAACTAAATGAGGGGCTGAGCGGTCCAGACAGTTGGAAGTTTAAGTAAAATTGCATTTTAAAAAGTCGAGTCACTTGCGTTATCCATGTTGCTGGAGTCGATCGTGTCGGGTCCAAATGCCTTTGGACCGTTGGGGGGGGCAGAACTTCCTGTGATGTCAACTTCCTGTCCATTGTTTTCCCCTGCACTGTGAGCTCCTGAGTATCTCTCTGACTGTGGACTCGACCATGACTGCTGGCGACGGTTCGCCTGCCGCGTGGGTGAACCGCCACCATTTATTTTTTCTTAGATTGAGGCCCAACTTCATTTTAGTGGACCTAGTTAAGTAGAGTGAAGTCAATAAAGTGGACCAGGTGTAAGTGGAAGAAATCTTTGAGGAGCTTTGATCATGGTGTGATGAAGTTCAGATTAGTAATGAAGAAGGAAGAGCAATCACAAGTAGGATACCTTAACTGGTAAATGTCTAACTTCAAACGAGATAAGGGTGGATCTATTATTAAAACAGAAAATGCTGGAAGCACTGGGGAACTCTAGCAGTTTCTGTGGAGTAACATTTTTGGCCCAATCCTCTGAATCAGAACTGGGAAAGAGATAAAATAAGTTAGTTTGAGATAGCATTTATACTTATGACAACAAACTTTATTCATTTAATAAAGTGGAACAGGTGCAGGATAAGTATTTGGGATACTTTATGATTGGTTCTGCTCTGGATAAATCTAGGACTAGAATTAAATAAACTCAAAGAATTATAGAAGACCCATTCCATCCATCACACAGTATCTTTAGGCACTTGTACACAGCCACTGAACAGCAGAAACTTACAGGAAAATTTCTGCTCTGGTGTGTCCTGGAAAACTTGTACCTCTCACTTTGTTCGTTTTAGATTGGTCAGTGTTTGAGCTACCGAAAGGAAAACAGAGACACACACCGAGAGCATTTCTAAAGCTGATTTCAAACTACAATATGCAAGCCCTTCCCAGTTATACTTATCAATGCCTGGACTGGTCCCAACTGCCGAAGCGAGGCAATGACTGCACACTTGCAGTAGGTTGTTGGGGCACTGGTAGCAGCTTCTTCACCTCTCCCGAGACTTTGGTTGGACTCTAGAAGTTCTTCTTGCTGAGAGACGTTTCCACTCCTCAGAGAGTCTCAAACTTCAGCAGTGGGACTGTAATGGAAAGTTTAAACCATGTTTTTTTATTTTTCCAGCCTTTGCTTCTTCAAGACTAAGAACCTGCTTGTTTTTTAAGAATCAGCAAACATAAGCTAAATTCCACCGAGGGGCCAGAGATGCAGTTATCTGACAAAAGGACATCTGTGTACCAAGAACATTTAATCTTCCTGCTTGTTTTGGTCACAGACTGTCTGAGGCCTAGCCTTGACGCAAAATAAACCATTGTATTCAAAGTGATAAGCTGAAAATTACGTTATTTGATAGAAGCCTAGGCATGCTAGCTTGCTCGCTTATCTTTCTTACTGTGCTGGGAATAGGTGCTTGGGTAAGCAGTTTTTGGGTAATATAAGCCATGGTCCCACTGCTAAAGTTTGAGACTCTCCGAGAGGTGGCAACATCTCTCAGCAAGAAGAAGAACTTCTAGAGTCCAGCCAACGTCCCGGTCGGGGGAGATGGAGAAGCTGCTACCGGCGCCCCGACAACCTACTACAAGTGTGCGGTCATTGCCTCACTTCGGCAGTTGGGACCAGACCAGGACTTGTTAATTTTAATTGGGAAGGGCTTGCATATTGTAGTTTGATATCAGCTTTAGAATTTGTAATAAAGTTTTGTGTAAACTGAACTGCTCTCGGTGTGTGTGTCTATTTCCTTTCGGTAGCTCAAACACTGTGACCAATCTAAAATGAACAAAGTGAAAGGTACAAGTTTACCCAGGACAGGGACCATGGCTTATATTACCCAAAACTTGGTTACTCATAGCCCATCACCCTGAATAAATGATTTACTTATCTTCAAGGTCTCCTGACAGTCTGTGACCAACACAAGACAACTGCATCTCTGGGCCTCATGGTGTAAATTAGATTATGTCTTCTGATTCACATGCATACATTATCCTCAAAGTAGGTGGAAATTAGATTATGTCTACTGATTCATATGTATACATTCTTGCATGAGCTGGTCTAAATCCTCCATTACATTCCACCCCTTGGTCGCAGTTTGTTACTTACGAGACCTAATAAGCATTTTAGTACAGAAGGAACGAAAAAGAGAAAACAAAACTACAATAATCACAAAAATAAGCAATAATGCGAGCAACTAACGGAGAATATTGTGGCCCAATCCCCCAAATGTACCAGTTAACCATGAAAAAGGATTCCAACCAAGGCTCAAACTATCCTTGTTGGCCCAGACACTGAAGCTCATAAACAGATTTTGAAACATGCTGAACAATATCAGATATATTAGTGGATACATCGGACCATGTCCCCACATGCAACTCCCTCGGAATGTCCTCGTCATTACAAATCCAATTGCTGGCATCAAAGCAGCTGTTAAGCCAGATCAGCAGGAGCGCAAGACGGAGAAGCTGGAACAAAGAAGCCTGACATATGTCACTCACAATGCCGTAAGCGTTCAGTATTTAAACAAACTAAACCATCCTGTCCCTCAAAAGCTACCCACTGAGTGTAACCCTGGGCAGGTGTCACTATTTCCCCTTTTACAGGAGGGCCACTACCTGGTGGTGCCACCCATACCCTTTGTCCGACATTCTCTACCTCGGGAATGGGGGGCAATGACTGTTTTTCCTCTGGAATAGGCTGTAGTTTAGAAGCGTAAAGAAGTCGGTGGAAAGGTATGTACCTCCCTTTAAAGGGCGATGATTCAAATTGTCGACTGCCCGCTGCAGCACATGTCACCACCCCTTCTGGGTCCCCAGTGGTGTCAATAAATGAATTTGTCCCTTCAGTAAGCCGTTCATTCGTTGAACTAACCCGGCAGCCTGCGGGTAATAAGGAATATGGTGGACCCATAAGATACCATTGTCAGTTGCCCAATCACAGATTGCCTTCCCGGAGAAGTGCGAGCCATTATCAGACTGAATTTCCTCTGGTACATTATAACAAGAAATTAAATGGTTTAGTCCTTGGATAATGCTAGCTTGGTTAGCCGTCTTGGTGGGAAAAGCAAAAACCAGGCCCGAAAAGGTGTCAACCATTACTAGGACATAACGTTTACCCACACAGTCTGGCATTGGGCCTAGGTAATCAATTTGCCAGAACGCAGCCAAGCGAGCTCCCCGTCTTATTCGGCCATGTGGACCAGGAGGAACGGTGTGGGACTTTACAAGCTGGCATGCTGGACATCATCCTGATGGACGGGTAAGGCATGTGTACGGGCCCACATAGCTGATCCCTTCTCCCCCAAATGGCCACTCTGTTCATGTGCCCATCGAGCCAGCGGGACGGTATCAGCGCGGCTGATAGTGGCAAGTAGTGGGAGAGTGTACATAGCCCTGAGGGAGGCGGGTGAAGGTATACAGGCGCCCCTTCCAGGTAAAGGCGAACTGATCCTGTGAGACCTCAGCTATAAGAATACTGAAGAAGGAATTAGCAAGATCAATGACAGCATACCATGTTCCCGAGTTCCCAGTAGCAATGTTTTAAAAAAGGGTAACAATGTCCGGAACTGCTGAAGCAAGTGGTGGGGCATGTTCAAAAAACGATAATCAACTGTCATTCTCCAGGAGCCGTCAGGCTTCTGGAGCAGCCAAACAGGGCTATTAAAGGGCAACGTTGCGGGCCTCACTACCCCTTCTTCTTGCAAAGCATCGATGGTGGCAGTAATCTCTTCCTGCCCTTCAGGGAGACGATATTGTGGAATGCATACTGGTTTCGGGGGGTGGGTGGGGGTGGTGGTGGGGAGGCACCATCACAGGATCCCACCACTAGTCTTTTTGTAATAGTCCGAATTCCAAATGCAAATCTCCCTTGGCTAGAATTAAGGGCCGTACTGGCCAACATATTGATACCCAGGATACACTTGTCAGTGGCAGCCATCAGAGCATGTAACTATACAGGTGAAGGGCCATCACCTATCGTGGCGCGGACTTTTATTTCCTTCGCCAGGGTGATCGCTCCTCTCATTCCCTCTATTCGAAATGTCGGTCCAGTCCAGAGGTCGGGGTTACCAGGAATCACCGAGTGCTCCACACCGGTATCGACCAAGGCCAAATATTGGCGGTCATTACCCCCACTCCAATGGATTGTTACCGGTATGTAGGGCCGCGGGTCCCCGTGTATCCACTGTATCTCAATGGAGTAGACACGGGAATCCCGCCCACACCCTCATGCCTTAGTAGGATTTGGGGGCTTCCAGGACCACATGCTACTATTATCCATAAGAGCCTGTTTAACCCATTGTTTTACCTCATCATGAGTAACTGGAGCAGGAGAAGCCAGCTCAATAGGAGCAGCAGTGGGAGTAGAAGGCACAGCTGGGCCAGGAGGACTCAGCAGCTGGGGATGATGTTCCCCTGCGTTTCTCTTATAAAGGGCATAAAGGACTGCAGTAGGTTTCCCATCAATATCACTTTTAGGTACGCCTAACTTTAACAAGGTTAGAAAAAGGTCCTTCCTTGTCGGTCCGTTATTAGCAGCAGCCCCTCCCCTTTCATCCTGCTTGTCTGATTTAACCTGGGTTGTACGTGAGTGGATTTTACCTCCCAACTCTAATTCTCAAAACCCAGATAAGGCGTGCACCGCCTCAGACACAGGGTGCCCAATTAACGGACTAGATACAGACAGAACCAGTCCCCGTACAGTGGGTTGGGCGGAACGAACCAATCGGGTATGCATTCTGGCCGTGAATATCTCTTCATCAGGGGTCCCCCCATGTACCCACAGCCTCAAATGCCCTGCATACAAGGCAGAGGCCAGGGCCTGTTGACGAATTACTGCTATACCCTCCTCTGGGATGCCCCCATTGTTCTGCAAAAATGTAAATCCCAATCTACTGGTGACGGGTATACTCGTAACAGGGCATCCTCTAGAGTGGCAAGTAAGTAATCCACCCCTCTTCTTCTACCACGCAGCTCAGCAGTGATCCGGATATCAGTTGTCAATGTTGCTCATCCCAACAATTCCTCAGGGGTTAAATATATATTATCCCCTCCTTGTTCCCAAACACGCAGGAGTCAGGCCACCAGAGTTTCTCCCATCTTTTGCCTAAATCGGTCTCCAATGGTGTCCAGCTCTTTTATAGAGTAGTCACGTATCGTTGACTGCTCCCGAACCCCATTCCCACTTTGGCCCACAGGGCCCTCTGCCCAGTGGACGGGAGGATGCCCAAGCCATCCCGTGAGGGGGGGCCATTGAGAACAAGCAGGGGTTCGGGTACCTTCCCCTGAGTCTGCTTGGGGGGGCCAGGACATCATCTATCCCTTCAATCTCTTCAATTACATCATTCCCCCTTCCTTCTTCGTTTGTTTGGAAAGTCCACTGCCTTACGGGGTGGGTGTGAACAGCGGGTGCAGAGGGGAGTACGTCAGGCACATGCCGAGGGGTATCTGCATTATTACCATTGTCATCATTCCAGATATTCCCATCTCAATCATCAATCACATCAGGATCGTCGCCATTCCTTATCATGGCACGAATACGATGTGGATCAGGTTTTTCCCTTTGCTTTTCCTTATCTGCACAGAGTTGCTGCCGGAGTTTAATATTACGGCAGATCGTTTGGACATGCTTATCCTCCCATTCTTTGGCTCGGTCCTGACTGGTGCGAACAATCTCGCTCATCATGGAACAGTGTTGTCACATGGCTTCTATCTCCTCCTCTAGTTGCTCCTCCTCTAGTTACTCTCTCTTGTGCTAGGATTCTACTTCTCGCTGAATTATGTCTGCTTCACGTTGAATGGAGCGGCGTAAAGCTGTGGCCAGCAGCCAAAAACCGTCTGTCAGTGTCCCCTTTTATCAGGAAATTTACTTTCTTGAAGGAGAGTGGCAACCCGCTCTAACGGGATCTAACCTCTCATCCCAACTAATGGGTGGTCCCAACAAAGACAGGGTATTGGCCAACATGTCAAACCCATCATCTTTGGAAGTCCATCCTGGAATCAAGAACTGCTCAGGGCTCACCTCTTTCTTTCCGTGAAACATCTCGAGACCAATCCTGCTGACTACGCCAATTTGTTCTGGTAAACTTGTACCTCTCTCTTTGTTCGTTTTAGATTGGCCACAGTGTTTGAGCTACCGAAAGAAAACAGAGACACACGCCGAGAGCACTTTAGTTTATACAAATCTTTATTACTAATCTAAAGCTGATTTCAAACTACAAAATGCAAGCCCTTCCCAATTATACTTATCAACGCCTGGACTGGTCCCAACTGCCGAAGCGAGGCAACGACTGCACACTTGTAGTAGGTTTGTCAGGGCGCTGGTAGCAGCTTCTCCACCTCCCCCAACCGGGATGTTGGTTGGACTCTAGAAGTTTTTCTTCTTGCTGAGAGGCGTTTCCACCCCTCAGAGAGTCTCAAACTTCAGCAGTGGGACCATGGCTTATATTACCCAAAAATTGCTTATTCATAGCCCATCACCCTGAATAAATGATTTACTAATCTTCAAGGTCTCCTGACAGTCTGCGACCAACAAAAGACAACTGCATCTCTGGGCCTCATGGTGGAATTTAGATTATGTCTTCTGATTCATTCTTGCATAAGCTGGTCTAAATCCTCCATTACATGGTGGAAGTGTAAAAATGTCGGGATGAAATTTTTTATGCAAATTCCATCCTGTAATTTTTCCACTCATACCCCAACACATTATTATGGAGCAAATGCAGTGTAAATTGACACAGGAAGGCTGTGTAAAAGTGCCCCTGTGTAAATGACCACATCGGGACACACTGGAGGTAAATATGCTAATTCTTTTCAGAATAATCCCAAGTTTCTGTGTAAAAATGCCCTTTCACCCACGACATCAAGAAGGAGGATCAACATCATGGTTGGTAGTCTGTAAAATAGGCTCTTCCTGCTGACTGTGAGATTGATAAACAGTGTCATGCAACCGAGTAAATCATCCCAAAATATTTATATATATTTATTTTAAATTACATCTTTTTGTATACTATATTTGTGATTATTATGTGCTGTGTATTGTGTGTGCATGTATTTGCACTGTGGTTGGGAGCAGCCCCCAGGGGGCCATAGTACATTTAAGGGAGGGGGGGGCAATGGACTTGAGCAGGGTCCCAAGGGGACCCTAACCAAAAAGGAGATGAGAATGGGTAGTCTGGGGAAATGCTCTTTTATCAACCTGTAATACACCTGAATTGTTTCTAATGTCAATTATGGGGTGGGATAATTACATAAAATGAACACTTTAGTTTTTAAGATTTTAATGTAATTCTTTGCGGCTTTGTTTTTTTTTGCAAGATGTCAAGATCAATGCTCATTCGGCACCTACGGTAAAAATTGTGCTGAACTTTGCAGCTGCTTAAACAGGGGCAAGTGCTACCACATCAGCGGAGAGTGCCTGTGTGAGCCAGGCTTCACAGGGGATTCCTGCCAGACCCGCATGTGCCCCGGAAATACCTACGGGATAAAGTGTGACAAGCTCTGCCCCTGCCACACTCCAACTACACTCAGGTATGCCAAAGCTAAATAGGTCAACAGATTAATGTTTGAAAATGCAAATTATTAGCAAATGTATTTCCTTTCTCAATCTGGGTGTAGACGTTAGTCGTCAATCACTTGAGCTAAATGTACAATACAGCCGATCCCTACATTGATGGAGTTTGAGTAACGAAAATTGACCCAGTGGAATTCACAAATCACCACTTGTACATATATAACCATATCACCATTTACGGAGCAGAAACAGGCCATGTTGGCCTTTCGAATCCGCACCGGTTCACTGATTTTGTGCGCCCTCTTCAGACATTGGTCCTGGTAGATCTTCATTCAATAACAATGGGCGAATTCAATGCAGGTGGAATCAGTCGTAGAAATGTTTGTGAAACGTGCAGTTCAATACTTCTGGGCACATTCAATACAGGGTCAACTAGTCTGAGAAATGTTTCTGGAGTAATGTGCCCAGATTTGGTCTCATTACCCAAAAAAGGAGATACTTACAGCGGAAGTTCTCCAGACTGAAATAGTACTATCTGAAATAAAAATATGTTTCTTACGGAATTTATGTGAAAAAATTGTTTTAAAAAATGTTCTTGATGCATGCATTGATGATGTGGCTTTGGGTTACCAAACATTGTGATTTAGAATGGTGTTCTCGGAGCATATCTCCTGTAACTTGGGCATATTCTTATATAGCATTACTTCTCAAGTTCATCAATTTTGATGGAGCCACCGACATGCTGAAGGCTGAAAAATCCAAGCTTTGCTGAAAGTGTTAGGTCTAAGAAGTAAAAATGACAAGGTCTCAACAAAGGAAAACATCAGTTTTTTTTTTATTCCTGTCCCCACCTCCTACTATCGTGAAAAGTTTGTCTCTGACTGCTTGTGCTAATTAGTAAAAACACAGAAATGCTGGAGGAACTCAGCAGGTATCACAGCGTCCATAGGAGGTAAACATATGTATCCGATGATTCGGGCCTGAGACCTTCTTCAAGGTATGAGTAAGAAAACGGGGAGGCATCTGAATTTAAAAAGAGGGTGGGGGTAGGGGCAGTATAGTGCAGACCAAGAGACAAAAGGAGTTAATTGGGTATAGAGTGTAGGCCAGGAGAGAGGAAAAGTGAGATTGAAGGGGGCTGGGTTGGCTCTGTGAATGCAGAGCTGGGGTAAAGGGAAGAGAAGACAGAGGGAAAGGTGGATGAGGGAGGGGGGTGCTAACAGAAATTGAAGTCCATGCTAATGTCATCTAGTTGGAGGATGACCAGATGGAATATGAGATGTTGTTCCTCCAATTCATGGGTGGTCATTCTGGCAGTGCATGATGAGACTAATCTTTGTGGATTACTCTGCTTCCAGAACTTGGACTGATTAAAGTCACTGGGTCCAACTCTTGGAAGTGGAATACTACATCCAGCTGCACTTAAACATAAACAATCAGGACCAGTATGTGTAATTGGATGTGACGTAGAAATAAACAGATAATACCTCTATTTCTCACTCTTCTTGCACAGTATATAAGTCCCACATAGATATACATTTGTGTGTCCTGAAATGATTTAGCAAATGAGTGTGTGTGACCAGCTCATTAATTTTCTTTCAATTCAGAAGGCTGAATATTTTATTTGTTGATGAAATCAGCACCGAGGAGCTGAGGCTGTGAGCAATGTAATTTATCAAGTAAGACAATCCCTTTGACTCTGAAAGCTCTTGGAACCAATCAGATCAATATGAATAACTTCAAAGCCTTTTTCTCCCTGTTAGTAAAACATGTTGTTAAAGGGAACAATATAATACAGCTATTGTGCAAATAATGATTGAAATGCTTCAGAATGCATTTGATAAGGCGACCTTTACAGAACACGTCATAAATTTAAATTAAAATGTGTCAAATTCATTCCGTGAAATCAAGCCTGTTTATGCCTATTGGATCAAAATTTGGCTCAAAACTGAATGTGATGGACATTCCAGGTAATATCCACTCACAATGGATGGTGTGCTTATTTATGAAGATTAAAGCAGCTGTCGCATCCGCCTTGAAAATAGCAGGTGTTTCAGGCGGGAACAGCTGGCAGGTGAACAGGTATCACGACACATGCCCTCCCTGAGCAGTTGCTGTCTTCCTCAATTACAGCTGCGTTGATGGGTTCCTGAACAACTGCAAATCCAATTTAATTGGTTTTATAATCCAATTCAAGTCCCTCTCCAAAGATCTGCTGAGGAACATTCAGGCTGACACTGCAGTGAAGTACTGAGGGAATGCTGCAATGCCTGCAGTGGCATGCTGGAAGAGATTTTTAGCTATGGTCTTATCTGTTGTCCCAGAGTAATTTCATCTCACTAGAAAGGAAAATTTCACCATGTAACCTGACAGTATTTATTCCTCATCATCACCTGTCATTTCTAACCCCAACCAACCAATTTTCCCCTGCAACCGCTGCAACCGTGTCTGGCTGTCCCGCATCGGACTTGTCAGCCACAAACGAGCCTGCAGCTGACGTGGACATTTACCCCCTCCACAAATCTTCGTCCGCGAAGCCAAGCCAAAGAGAATGGTGGGAGCAGGCTGTGCATGAGTTGGCTATCTCATTTTTAAGATGCAACAGGTGACATACTGCAGAGAGTACCTCACCAGCTGTGAAGAGTTTTGGGCTATTTTCACAGGTCTGGAAATACAAGTCCTCTACAGAAATAGAGCTGAGACCTGCTAACTCCATGGAAGAGCTGAAACCCAAAGCTCCTGGGCCAATGCAACTCAAACATATCTGAGTGTTAGTCCTGAGCAGTAGGATATAAACCATAATTCTCACTGAAATTAGCAACTTGCTGAAAGAACTCAAAAAACCACTACTGGAACCATTTAAGGAAAAAATAATTAAAATGATCATTCTCTTTCTATTACAATGGTTACTCAAGCAGAGAATTACAGGCAACAGAAACTGGAGTTAGTGTTTCAGGTATAACAGTTGTGTGCCTATGTTTCAAGAGACTGAAATCCCTTTTATCCCCCCTTGCCAGCTGTCACCCCATGTCTGGTGAATGCACTTGCAAACCCGGATGGTCTGGACTCTACTGCAATGAGACATGTGCCCCTGGATTTTATGGCCCATCTTGTCGTCAAGTCTGCAGCTGCCAAAATGGAGCGGACTGTGATGGCGAAACTGGCAAGTGCATCTGTGCTCCAGGATATAAGGTAACCAGACTTGTCTGCTCTGCACAAAAATAGTCTGGAGCTTTCTTTTTAAATTTTCTTTCTAAATGAATTGTGTTTGTTGGGCAGTTGACTGTCCTTCCAGTAATTTTCATCTCTGTCCACAACCTTATTAATCCTGTAAAAGTTTCTCACATTTGCTACCTGTGTTAAATCAGCTAAATGTACAGAAATGTGGCCATTTGACACTCTCTCTGCATTAATGCTCCACACAAGTTTCCTCCAGCAGAATTAAGAATGAGAGGAAAAGGCAGTAGGTGGAGCTGAGGCAATGGCCAGATCAAGCTATCGTCTTATTAGATGGCGGATCAGGCTCTCAAAGGGCCAAATGACCTACTTTTGCTCCTATATATTTAAAATTTAAATTTAGTCATACACCACAGTAACAGGTCATTTCAGCCCACAAGTCCATGCTGCCCACTTTACACCCCATTAACCTATGTCCCTGGTACGTCTTTGAATAGTGGTAGGAAACCAGAATCCCCCAGAGAAAATCCACACAGACAAGGGGAGAATGTACAAACTTCTTACAGGCAGTGCGGGGTTCAAACCCCACTCTGGTCCCGATCGCTGGCACTGTATGTAAAGGCATTGCGCTAACCGGTACACCCTTATGTTCTTACGCTCTACTCCCCTCCGTTCATTCTGTCAATATATCCTTTCTCCTTAATGTGCAATAAATAACTCGAGAGGCTGAGACTGAGTCACTGATTTACAGGCAGGGACCTCATCCTATGCCATGACTCGGGCTTTCTAGGGAAGAGTCAAGGTGATAGAGGCTTTAGACAAGGTCAAAGAGGGATGGGCCACAGGTACAGTCACAGATCAGGGCAGAACCAAGTGATCAGGAATACACCAGTTCACCACACTCATTCATTCATTATTATGTTCCCTTCAACTGCACCTCTGCTATTCAGAATTTCACCTTCTGATCATTCTCTGGTTTTCATCAATTCCCTTTGGGACGTATCAATGACTGCTTTGCATTGTAGTCCCCAGATTCTGATATTGCCCAAATGTGTGAACACAATATTTTCAAAGCTTCTTAATTAAAAAAAAACTCAAGGCATGCTAAACAAAAAAAACCTATCTTTTTCTGATCTCTTTCATTGAGATAAGAGGAGTGATTATTATCTCTAGCTACGCTAGCTGTTAATATTTAGTTTCAGAATATTTTCATTTTTCTTCTTTTTTTAAAGCTCAAGTTATTTTCTGTCATTTGTTTGATAGGGATCTGATTGCTCAATTCCTTGTCCAGCTGGTACCCACGGAGTAAACTGTTCATCAACCTGTGACTGTAAAAACAAAGCAGTTTGCTCTCTAGTTGATGGCTCCTGTACCTGTAAAGCAGGTAGGTAAAGGAAGGCATGAAGTTGTGATGGGTGGGTGGATGGGGGATTGTTTGCTAATGCTGTTGGGGAGGTTTAAACTAATATGGCAAGGATAGGAATCCATGCAGAATGACAGAGGGAAACAATGCAGACACTGAAGAGGAAAGTAAAAATGGAGCACAGAAATAACAAATGCAAAAGATAGAAAGGTTACTAGATTCTGAAAGGCCAATGAGTGCAAGGGCATGTTATCTGAATGCCCGAAGGTTAACAAGAAGTCTGCAGAAGTTGGAAAACTAGAACTTAAGCTTACTGCCCTAAATATCTTTATTTCGGTGCTTGAAAGTTGGATGTTTTAAATACTGCATTGTTATTTAATAAAATGTTCCAAGGCATATTGATGCAGCTAATAGAATTATAGATTTAGGTTTACTGATGGGGTCTGTGTGGAGTCTGTACGTTGAAAGGTTGTGATAGTACAGATTCTATCACCAATGTGTATAGATGGTAGTGTAGGATGACTGTGATTGGCTGAGAGTGTAGCCACACCTACTGGCAGGTCTTAAAGGATTGCTCCTAGCCAGACCAGGTCATTCTGGACTGGTCGACCTACTTGTGATATGCTCCAGTCTTTTAGTTAATAAAAGCCTTGGTTTGGATCAATAAGTCTTTGGTTCTTTCAACATGCACTACAATTTTATTAACAGATTCTATCACCAATATGTATATGTACATATGTACAGATGGTAGTGTAGGATGACTGCGATTGGCTGAGAGTGTAGTCACACCTACTGGCAGGTCTTAAAGGATTGCTCCTAGCCAGACCAGGTCATTCTGGACTGGTCGACCTACTTGTGATATGCTCCAGCCTTTTAGTTAATAAAATTGTAGTGCGTGTTGAAAGAACCAAAGACTTATTGATCCAAACCAAGGCTTTTATTAACTAAAAGACTGGAGCATATCACAAGTAGGTCGACCAGTCCAGAATGACCTGGTCTGGCTAGGAGCAATCCTTTAAGACCTGCCAGTAGGTGTGACTACACTCTCAGCCAATCGCAGTCATCCTACACTACCATCTGTACATATGTACATATACATATTGGTGATAGAATCTGTACTATCACAAAGGTGAAAGGTTCAAAGGTGAAATTTTGAGAGTACAGAGTTTGTGTGATCCTGTCAGGATTAAAGGCAAGTTTAGCAGGCATAGGGAACCTAGGTTTTTGAGGGATATTGGGGATCTGGTTCAGAAGAAGAGAGATGTGTATAACAGGTATAGGCGACATGGAGCAAATGAGGTACTTGAGGAGTATAAAAAATGCAAGAAAGAAATTAGGAATGCTAAAAGAAGACATGAGTTTGCTTTGGCAGATAATGTGAAAGAAATTCCTCAGGGTTAGTGAAGAAATAGCAGAGGCTCTGAAAGTGATTTTTCAAATGTCATTAGAGATGGGTATAGTGCTGGAGGTTTAGCATATTGCACATGGTTCCTTTGTTTAAAAAAGGTTCAAGGAGAGACCCTAGCAATTATAGACCTGTAAGTTTGATGTCTGCGGTAGGTAAATTAATGGAAAGTGTTCTTAGAGATAGTATATATATAAGTATCTGGAGAGAAAGGTCTGATAAGGAAAACTCAACATGGATTTGTGCGTGGAAGGTCATGTTTGACCAATTTTGTTGAATTTTTTGAAGAGGTGACTAGAAATGTTGATGATGGTAGAGCAGTGGATGTTGTCTATATGGACTTCAGTAAGGCCTTCAATAAGTTTCCACATGGAAGGTTAGTTCAGAAGGTTTTAATTTTGAGATAGTCAAATGGATTCAACAGTGGCTGGAAGGGGGGATGCCAGAGAGTCATCGTGGATAATTGTTTGTCAGGCTGGAGGCCGGTGACAAGCGGTGTGCCTCAGGGATCTGTATTTGGGTCCTTTGCTGTTTGTTATATACATTAATGATCTGAATGATGTGTTGGTAAATTGGATTAGTAAATATGCAGATGATACTAAAATAGGTGGAATTGTGGATAATGAAGAAGGTTTTCAAAGATTGCAGAGGGAATGGGACTGCTTAGAAGAGTGGGAGTTTAATGCTGAGAAGTGTGAAATGCTTCATTTTTGTAGGAAAAATCAAAACAGGAAATACATAGTAAATGGGACATTGAGGAATGCATTGGAGCAGAAAGATCTAGGAATAATGGTTTATTGTTCCCTGAAGGTAGAATCTCATGTGGATAGGATGGTGAAGGAGGCTTTTAGTATGCTGGCCTTTATCAATCAAAGCATAGAATACAGGAGTTAAGAGGTGATGATAAGACAGTTTAAGGCATTGGTGAGGCCAAATTGGAATACTGTGTGCAGTTCTGGTCACCAAATTATAGGAAGGATATCAATAAGGTAGAGAGAGTGCAGAGAAGATTTACAAAAATGTTACCCGAGTTTCAGCATCTAGATTACAAAGAAAGATTGAGCAAATTAGGTCTTTATTCTTTGGAGTGTAGAAGGTTGAGAGGGGATTTGATAGAGGTATTTAAGATTATGAGAGGGATAGATAGAGTTGATGTGGATCAGCTTTTTCCATTGAGAGTAGAAGAGATTGAAATAAGAAGTCATGAGTTAAGGGGCAAAAGTTTAGAAGTAACATGAGGGGGAACTTCTTCACTCAGAGAATGGCCGCTGTGTGGATTGAGCTTCTAGGAGAAGTGGTGGCGGCAGGGTCAATTTTGTCATTTAAGGAAAAATTGGATAGGTATATGGATGGGAGGGGAATGGAAGGTTATGGCAGGGTGCAGGTAGGTTGGACTAAAGGAGAGTACTTAGTTTCATGTGGACTAGAAGGGCCAAAATGGCCTGTTTCTGTGCTGTAATTGTTATATGGTTACATGGTATATTTAAGTGCAAACGAATAGTAAGGGGAAAAATTGGTCCCCTTGAAGATCAGAGTGGTTGATTATGTATGGAGCCAAAAGAGATGGGGAGATCTTAAATATTTTTTCATCAGTATTCTCTCAGGAAATGGGCATAGAGTCATGGGAAGTAAGGATGAGGTCAAGGAACCTGTACAGAGGTGCTTGCTGTCTTAAAGGAAATAAGAGTGGATGAATCCCCAGGGCCTGACAAGATATTCCCTTGGACCTTGAGGGATGCTAATGTAGAAATCACAGTGGCTCTGAAAGGAATATTTTAAATGTCCTCAACTAAGGGTATGGTGCTGGAAGATTGGAGGGTAGCTCACATTGTTTCATTGTTTAAAGAGGTTCAAAGAGTAACCCAGGTGAGCCTGACATCAGTAGTGGGTAAATTATTGGAAGGTTTTCTAAAAGATCAGATATACAATTATTTGGATAGCCAGGAAGTGATTAGGGATAGTCAACATGGCTTTGTGCATGGCTAGTCCTGTTTGTCCAATCTTATCAAGTTTTTGAGAGGGTTACCATGAAAGTTGACAATGAAAAGACTATGTTGTCCACATGGACTTTAGTAATTGCTTTGACAAGGTTCCACATGGGAGGTTAGTCAGGAAGGTTCAGACACTAGGTATTCAGGGTGAAGTAGTGAACTGGATTCGACAATGGCTGGATGGGAGAAGCCAGAGAGTAGTGGTGAATGATTGCTTCTCACACTTGAGCCTGTGACTGGTGGCTTGCCTCAGGGATCATTGCTGGAACCAGTGTTGTTTGTGATTTTTATCAAAGATCTGGATGATAATGTGGTAAATTGGTCAGCAAGTTTACAGATGACATAAGATTGGAGATGTTGGGGACAGCAAAGAAGGTTTTCAAAATTTGCAGAGAGATCTGAATCAGATGAAAAATGGGAAATGGAATTTAATGCAGTCAAGTGTGTATTTTGGAATGACAAACCAAGAGGGACATTCATAGTAAATAGTAGGGGTCTGAGGTGTGCAGTAGAACAGAGAGATCTGAAAGTGGCATCACAAGTGTATAGGGTTGTAAAGAGCATTTTTGGCATATTGGCCTTCACAAATCAAAGTCTTGTGTATAGGAGTTGGGATGTTATGGTAAAGTTGTATAAAACATTGGTGAGGCCGTATTTGGAGTAGTGTGTGCAGTTTTGGTCACCTAACTACAAGAAAGATATAATAATATAAAAGAGTGATTTACTAAGATGTTGTTCAGAGTTCAGGAACTGAATTACAGGACAAGGTTAAACAGCTTTGGACTTTATTCCCTCGAGCATAGAAGAATGAGAGGAGATTTGATAAAGGTATTTAAAATTATGAGGAAGATAGACAGAGTAAATGTAGATAGGTTTTTTTCCACTGAGGATAGTAGGTGAGATACAAACCAATGCATAACGATTGTGCGGAAATAGCGTGGGAACAAAATATGAACTGGTATGAACAATGATCAAAGAAAAATCACTATGATACCCCACCACCTCTCGACTCAGTGCAGGCACGGCTCTATGCTGCAAGGGACACTACTTGAATGCTCCTAACCCTTTTAACAGTGCACATCTTACCAACAGTTTCTCCAGCACCCTTCCACATTTCTAGGCCTGGAGTGAAGCAGGGTGGCCCCAAGCTGGCAAAGAGAGAGAACAAAGAGCACAATGCTGGAGGGTTCAGGCCAGATCATTTACCAGGGGGGGGGGGGGGTTATGGGGGTGGCCTAATTGCTCGGTGTCAGGAGAGTTAATCCAATTACAACAGCCAATGGCCCAAGGCCAAGTACAGGCAGGCTGGAGAGTGCAGTCCAGGTAATTTACATGAAACCAACAGCAAGGTGTGCACTAATGGGTGGGGTGGAACCAAACCTTGATTGAATCTGGTGTGTCTACCGACAGTGCAGTAACCCTTCCCAATACATATGGGGAAAATAAAAATGTGATTGGTGTAAATGGGTGGTAGAGTATTGGCATAGACTCTGGACTGCTGTACGACTTGATAACTTTATTACAGCACAACACAATCCCTTTGGCTCACAATGTTGTGCCAACCTACATAAACCTACTCAAAAAACTAAACCTCTCTCAAAATTTCTTTCAGACATTGACATCCATTCATTCTTTGAAGTACTTATAGTGCCCACCATAATGTTTGGGACAAAGACACTTTTTTCATTTATTTGCTGCTGGGCTCCACAGTTTTACATTTGTAACCAAACAATTTGCATATAATTAAAGCACACATTCCACATTTTATTCAAGGTTTTTTGTATACATTTTGATTTGATCAGGTAGAAATTACAGCACTTTTTATACATAGTTCCCCCATTTCTGGGCACCAAAATGTTTGGGATATTTGGCTTACAAGTGTTTGTGAGGACTTGGGTATGTTGAATAACTCCATTGGTGCAGGTATAAGAGAGCTAGGCTTGCTTCTAAGCTTATGATCACCTGTGGAGTCTGTAGTTGCCATTTTTCAACATGAGGACCAGAGTTGTGCCAGTGAATGTCAAAGAAGCCATTATGAGCCTGAAAATCAAGAATAAAATTGTAAGAGACATTGCCCAAACCTTAGGATGACCAGATTACATTTTGCCAAGAAATATTTAAAAGAGCCTGCAGAATTCTGGAAAAAAGTCTTGAGGACAGTTGATACACCTGTATCAGAGTGATGGCACGAGCAAAGTGTGGAGGTGTAAAGGAACTGCCCAAGATCCAAAGCATACCACCTTTGCCATAGTTTGCATCTTGCTGTGTAGCCTCTGTATTTCTGTTCATATAGTCTTCTGCAGACAATAGTCGTTGGCATATTCACACCTGCCCCCTGAAGAGTGTTTCTGATCTGTTGCACTTATATTTGTGGATTCTTCTTCATTAAGCTTGAATAAAATCTGGAATGTGTACTTTAATTATATGTAAATTGTTTGATTACAAATTTAAAACTGAGGAGCACAGGGGCATATAAAGGAAAAAAAAATGTCTTTGTCCCAGGCATTATGGAGGGTAATGTATATGTGTCAATGCTTAAAAGGCTGGCATGTAAATGGTGTGAGTGGGAAGAAATAGAGTTGTATTATTTCAAAAGTATTCATTCCCTTGCGACAATGAGTGAATTCTATTGCAAATTCCTATAATGCATTAGAGCAGTATTTTGTTTAGCTGATACTGGGAAGCTAGGTGTTCATATTTGGTACAAGGGATGCCCTTATTGTAGTGTTCTGACAGACTACACAATACACTGTCAATTGGAAATGGGTTAAGGAAAAGTAACCCAATTGTTTTCTGTATTTCAAAGGGATTCAGTTTCTTTCATATTTCCCACACCCTTCTTTTCGTGGCAGAGATTCCAAATAGAACATTGTCTCGCGTCCAGGAACACCATCAGTAGTTCTGTGCACTATACTTTATGAAAGTTGTATTGGCATCAGGAGTGCAGCATAAATATACCTTTACTCTGAGGCTTAAGTTATGTGGAGGGACTTGCAAATTCATGCTCTGTTCTCTGAAATTTAGAAGATTAAAGAGGGTCTGATAGAAACGTTTTTTTTGTAGATGTCAAATAGAGAGTGATCAGGTAGATGTAACATGTCTTTCTGCTGGTTTGAGAATCTCAGTTGTAAAGTGAGAGCCATGTGTTACAGGAATAAATTTAGGGCACACATCAACATGTAGAGATGTAAAACTACCTTCCCTGACCAGCAATTGATGGTCATTGAGCTGTTAATTTTATAGCAGATAGGTTTTTGATTCACTGAAAGCCTACTGAAAGATGGAACAGAGGTATGGAATTCGATCACATGGAACTCATGGAACAGTGGAACAAGTTAAATTAGCTGAATCACATTTTCCTGTTACTTGTCTACAGCATTTCTTTTTGTTAAAATTATGGTACATTTATCACTTTTTTTTCCATTGTCAACAAGCAGTTCAACAGACGAAGGGGAGGGGCCATACTGTGAAATTGCTCATTGCATTTGTTGTGATCTGCAGCATGCTGTCTTAAGGGGCAGTGGAAACTAGCTGCTTCAAAGCAGTGATTAAATACTTTAAAGGGAAGAATTTGGAGAGCCACCAAAGCTAAAAAAAAATGGTAACCATGTGTTATTTGGGAGAAATTTATACCACAGCTGCCTCTGACAGACACCTACAATGACAAGCAAAATTAAAACACCACATATCATGTGCAGCAGGAGAGTATGTTGCTTGTTATTCAGTGTTGAAAGCACACCACTAAATTTTGAAAACTGATGCACCAAAACAGAAGGACATTTGGCCAACTGCCCTTCTTAGCTTTTTCAGAGATGCCTCCAATTAGTTCTAGACTTCCTTTCCATCGCCCAGCAAATGTTCCCTGATTAAGTGTTTATTCGTTACAGTACACTAGATAAAAAGGATCTTAGATCAGCGAGCGTATCATAGAATGGAATGAGAAATGGCTTGGGACCTAAGCAGCAGAAGGGTCAGAAACATTAGTGGGAGTTAATATAGAGACCTCCGAACAGTAGTAGTATGTCAATTAGAAGGCATGTGAGCAAAAATCCACAGTAATCATGGTGGACTTTAATCTCCATGTAGACTGGATAAATCAAATTAGTACTTACAATATAGAAGATGAATTTTTGTACTGCTGTAATCATTTGGATTTTCTATCAGTATGTTAAAGAACTGACTGGGGAACAGACTAATTTACATTTAGTACTGTGCAGTGAGCTAAAAGCGAAATACTAATCTTGCAAGGAAAGAGTGACCTGATTACAAAAGAAATGATCTTAAATTTAAAAGTGCACTGTTCAACCAGGTTTTTCAATTAAAACAAAGGAAACTGTTCAAGGGGGCACATTGACTGGAGGGGATTTTCACTGACACTAAGAATATGACGAAGGAAGGGTGTAGGTGGTATTGATGGAAAGAATACAGGATTTGAACTTTGATTTGCAGTAAATGTACATTTTTAAAGCATAAATGTACAACAAGAAAAGTGACGCAGCCGTGGATTACGGAACATATTGAAGACAGAAAAAAATAGATGAAGAAAGTTTATAAGATTGGCAGCAAAAATCCATTATGCCTGAGGATTGGGGTATTTTGGATTTCAACAAAATTAGAGTATAAGATAAAGATAGTCAAAAGTATGAAACAAAAAGTTAGTAGGAGTTTCTACAGGTGTATAAAAAAAAGAAAAAGACTGACCCATAGAACATGAATCAGAGGAATTAGTAAATAATAATGGAAAATAACAGGATGGAGATGAATTTCTTTCAGGCTGGCAGATACATTGCATCAGTTCTCATTGTGGAGAATATAAGTATCATCCCTGAGATACTGGAACTGGAGGAAATTCAGGAAAATTACAATCACCGGGGCAGTGGTACTGAGTAAATTGTACCTGTGGGCTCAAAGGTTGTTGGGAAGATGAAATAACTGGTGAACCTAGTGCTATATCCTTACCATTTATGTGAATGATTTGGATGAAGAGATGGAGGGTAAAGATAGACAGCAAAGCAAGCAATCAACAAAAAGATATAGGTAGGCTGTTAAGAGTGGACGAAGATATGGAAAATGGGCTACAATGTTGTAAAATGTGAAATTGTTAATTTTGGTTAGCAAAGTGAAAAAGTATGGGAGCTAAATAGTGAGACATTGACATGGTTGTAATGCATCAATTGCAAGATGACAAGAGTACAGCTACAGTTAGTAATTAGGGTTCCTACTGTGGGGAGCTGAATACAAAAGTAGGAAGGTTATGTTCAGTTACATATTGCATTGGTGAGATCATAACATGAGTTCTGCTTACAGTATTTGGATCCTTGTTTAAGTGGATGTGTTAATGTGTTGGAACATGGTCTGAAAGGTTTGCTAGACTGTAATGGGTGGCTTGTCCTTTGACAAAAGGTTAGATAGACCAATCTTGCATTTGCTGAAAGAATAAAGGGACACTTGATTGAAACAGATTCCGTGAGATCTTGAGACGCTGGATGCAGAAAGAATGTGGAAGAATTGAGAACTAGGGGTCATGGCATAAAAATAAGATGTTACTCATTCAGGAGGTTGGGAGTTTTTTGGAAGTCTTTTTCTCATAGGGCAGCAGAGCTGAGATTTTGACTAATTTTAAGAAAAAGATAAATAATAAATGTTATTGTGGATGGGGTGGAACGTGGATCTGCAGTCACAATTAAATCAGCCATGATCGTATAGAACGGTGGGGAAGATTTGAGAGGCTAAGAAACATATTCCTTCCAAGGGCTTCATAGGGAAGATATAGAAAAGATTTATTTCCTCGAGTGAATGTTCCTGGAATCTGGGGGTTGCCATCAGTACAAAAGCTTCCATATTCCGAATGTATAATAACCAGAAATTCCTCCCTGTGCCCCTTTATTTTTCTTTTCCTTTGAGATCTCTGTAAGGTTCATTTGCCTTCTTTGTCACTAATGTGTCTTGGTGTCAAACCCCTTCTAATGTGGTGAGAGGAGATAATTTTTAAAGATGGAATGAAGATTAATTTGGTGTGGGATTTAAAGTGGCTACAGCTGTGCAGACTCAGTCACTGAGTATATGAAGCCAAACTTTGAACATTAAAGGCAGATGAGGTGACTTCAGGAAAGTGATGAGGCAAAGTATTAGGTAAGATCAGATGTGAAGGGCTGAATGGCCTACACTGTATTATCTTTTTTTCATGACCACATCTTGCAAGAAGCATTGTTTATATCTCATGTTGATGACTTATCAATACAATTAGTATGTGCTTAATATGCTGTCATGCAATGGTTGCTTCCTTAATCCTGCTAGGTTGGCATGGGGTTGATTGTTCAATTCCCTGTCCTCGAGGTAAATGGGGCCTTGGATGCAACTCATCATGTCATTGTGCCAATGGAGGAGCCTGTAACGCTGTGGATGGGAACTGTACTTGCCTAGCAGGATGGAGAGGGAATAAGTGTGTACATCCATGCCAGGTAGGGTGTTTGCCATTATTACAACCCGTTGTGAGTTGGAAAAGTGCATACTAATCCACAGCATCAGAGAACATCTAGACTGGGGAATTATGGCTCTAAATTCATCCAATGCATGGCATGATTTTACATTGGATTACTGTTGGCAAGAAAAATATTTATTAAGTTCAGCAACACTTTCAAAATTCACCCATTCAGAAATCCAATTTAAGATAACAAAGAAATAATTCAATGACAGCCAAAATTTGCACTGGTTCGAAGAGTACTAACCATTAAATATTGGGTTATGTTGGGATTATCAACAAGAATAGCCAGGCACTAAGCAGGAATAATTGAAGAATAACCAGGAGTAATCATAAACTAACCACCAATGTCTACACATCAACAACTTAATTTGACAAATTCATGTGCTTAAATATCAACATTCTTCTGACTGACTACACTCTTATTTTCTGTTCTTACTGATAATTTTATCTGGGCATTTCTTTAATTTACTTTTATTAAAGAAAAACTGCATTCATACATTTTACAAACACAAGATCCACAGGAAAAAAAAGTTCTCTGAACTGGTTCAATTCTTGGAATTGTTTGCTTTTACATTAACCAATGCACATCAGTGTAAGAATTTTTGCGATGGTTGGAGAGTGTGCAAGATTAAGATTTTCATTGCAGCTCCTTATACATGAAATATTATAATTAAGAGAATTCAAATGGGTATTGTTAGGTTAGCGTTTGACATAACAGCCAAGAATTTGGTTTCTTTCAAAGTCCTTTTATTGTTGGACATACTGAATACATGGGATTTCTGCTGCACTGAAAGATAAAGTTTGGCTTCACTGAAATTAGACTTAATTCTTGAGATCGAGAGATTCTCCTAGTTGCTGACTGAACATGCTTACCTTTGAATTAAGAAAATACAATCTCATTCAAAAGTCATCATTTTTGGGGGAATTGAGAGAGGAGAGACAGCTTCCAAAAGCTGAGAATTTAGATTGAGGGGAAAATCACAAGTCTTGAGGTGAGAGTCAGCTATTTTGGATTGAGATGGGAAACTTCACTTAAGGAATAAGAACTTTTGGATACCAAGTTACTGGGTGCATTGAAGAATAGGATTGATAGATTTTCATGTGCTGGGTAGGGGAGGAGGGAATCATGGAATTCAGAAAGGAAAGTGGAGTTGAGGAAATGGATTGGCTATGATCTCATTAGGCCCTTTCATGTAATGTAAAAGTCTGACTATAAAAGCAGAGATTCTCCACCCTTATGTCAGGAGACTTACCTCTATGAATGCGCCATGGCTTGCTCCAAGGCACCGACTGCAATCCCTCTTGGTGAAGGATCATCGGTGGACTCTGCCACCCAGTGTGAATGTAATGCCGCTGACTGGCTAAAGGTGGGCTGATGAAGTGGCAATGACTCTGTCAGCCAGCAACCCATCTCTCCTCTCTCTCCCACCCACTCACCCCTCGCCCTCCATGAACCTCTCAGGTTAGGGGCAGCCAGTGGGAGCTGTTGGGGCAGGGGTGGCCAGTGGGGCCATTAGGGTGGGAGCCATCAGGGCACCTTACTAGGCCGCTTTGGCCTTTGGGGCCACTCGTAAGCAGCTCAAAATGCGGCAGAGCAATGGCGATCATTCCTATCCATAAGCCCCCATGCTACTGGAACCATTCTGGGAAACACACAGCGGTTCCAGCTGCTTGGGGGATTATGGGTAGGGAAGACAACCATTGCTCTTCTGTGTATTTATGACGGGCAGTCCCACAGCAGCAGTTGCCCCCACCTCTGGAGGGTGCTGCAAGTAGCCACTCAACATGAATGCAACACAAGAGCAGCCTTTTAGGGCTGCTCCATGAAAGGTAAGTTTATATTTTTCCCTCCGCACTTATAGCTGGCCTCCAGGCAGAGGCTTGGCATAAAAGAGCCTATTGACCAACTGTCTAGACTTGAAGGCCTAAATGGTCACCCCTCTATATTTTTCCTCAGTTTATGGCCATCTGATAGTTCACCATCCTTTGAATGGGCATCAGACATGGAGAACAGGAGGGAGGGAATTTGCCATCAAATAACATTGACTGCCAGCAATGGATCTGTGGTCACCTACTCATCCTTTGAACAGGAGTCAAAGGGGCGTAGCCTGTCTTAATTAGTCATGAAGGGTAGAGTGTGAAACAATAAGTCCTCGCCCGACTGTTGAATTAGGAGTCCGTTTCTTTGCTGATACCATTTGAAATTTCAAGTGTGCAAAATGGATCATAGGAACAGGAAAAGACCAATCAGCCCTTAAACCGGTTCTGCTTTCATTTGGATTATAGAAAATGGAATTGTAGCTTTTATCTTAACCCCCAGTGCCTTTACCCTTTATACCCCTTGCCAAGCAAAAGTCTCTTAATTTTGGTTCAGATAGGCTTGGCAGCTCTGAGAAATTACTTCCTGACATCACCCCAGGAAGACATTGTTCTTGACCTACGTTTTTCAATTCTGCAATCCTTCAATATTGAGATCAGAGTTAATATGTTTGTTTGTTTGCCAGGATGGCTCTTACGGATTGAACTGCATTGAGCGTTGTGACTGTAGTCACGCTGACGGATGTCACCCCACTACTGGCCATTGTCGCTGTCTGACTGGTTGGACAGGTCAGTGACATTTGAGGTTCTCCTTCAATGTGAGCACTGAATTGCATCCAATTTTCAGCAGAAGAACGAGCGATTTGGTCTTGATACTCCATACAAGCCTCCTTCCACTCCTCTCCGTCTCACTCTGGCACATTTCTTGCTCGCATTTATCAATTTACCCTGAAATGCATTCACCTATCAGTGGGAAATGATTCTGCATTCTCACCAGCCTCTGGGGTATTTCTCCATCTCATTTAGAAACCATCAGTTTCACACTCTTGAGGCTCTAAGTTTCAGAATCTCTTCCCTAAACTTTTGCTTCTGTACTCTAAATCTAAATTGCTAAGGAGCAGGGGTACTAGGTTATCAACAGACCATACCTGGGAAAGTGAGTAAGGTCCACTCAGTATGGACAGTGAAGTGAGAGAGGAAGATTGATGACATCCAAAGATATTAAGATGAACCTTGGGCCCTCTCTCTGGATTAACCTTGGCCTTCCCTGATGTAACACCAGGCTTCAATTACCTAAATTTGTTTTAACTCTCTATTGATTCAACCTAATTGCGTGAAGCTTGACTATTACAAGATAGGTTGACTCTGGATAGAAAATATTGAGAATATTGAAAATGTTTAAAAAAATAAATGCATCAAAACCGCAAGGGAATTAACTGGAAAAAAAAAAATTATTTTTAGAGTTGGCCATTTATCCTCAATGTGGGATACAATCCAAATTAATTCCTTTCAGAAACAAAAATAATCCTGCTGTTATTTATTAAGTATGTTAAAACAAAATGAGTCAAATATGAGATTTAAAAGTGTTGTAACTGTAGCTCATATGGCCAAGTTCTATGTAAAAGATCGTTTGTGCCCATCTGTTTAACGCATTTCTGCATTGTGCAGGCCCAGTTGTGGTAGATGGAATTACAAATGCTCCTAACGAGTTTATCCCTATCGCTCTTTACTTCCCCTCATTATCAGATCCTTCTATTCCTTTCTAGTGTTTAGGCTGCTTCCTCCGAAATCTACCTCTAATGTTGGGGACTTTTGTACAGTGTCATCACTCTGCAGGTGTTCTGCATTCCCTGTAGGATGTTTTGGTGACCTTTTTTTTAATGATCTGTAGTTTCTTCCCAACTCCAACAAGTGGAAGCATCATCTTGATGTCCAACCTACCAAACCCCTTTTCATAATCGCGCCAACCCTTTTCCAAAGTGATGGGGCCCAATCCTGACCGATCTTTCATCAGTAATGTGCAGCATCTTGCAGTGATTGCCCCCTCCAGGTGGGTGCCACCATCAAATAACAAGCAAGCAACAAGCAGTGGTTGTCTGTGATTTACAGAATGAACCTCTGACCCAGGTTCTGTCACAGGGGGTTCAGACGAATGCTGAATTAAACTTAAGTGTCTCACGTGTGAGGCATCGGGCACAAAATGAATGTACATTTTTTTTTAGAGCTCTGCCTGAGTTGAAGTTTATTAGAACACCGAGGAATTGCCTAGCAACGGATAAATTTCTCAATGCGTTCTTTGTCCTTCCCATTGGCATTCCATACCATCAGGGTACTACTGCTCAGTGGGACCACAAGCTGGAATAGTCTCCAAAACAATCTTCTCTCAAAAGCGGGTGAAACATTTATATCTTCAGTTTTTAAAAAAAAACATGAATGATAAAATTTGTTCTAAAAATTGAGAATCATTAACTATTTCGAAAGAAAATCTCTGTTGTCCTGCTTAAAAAAAAGTGCTGTACTAATTTGCTTTATTTACAGCTGTTACATAATACACCATAGTTTCTGTGGGATTCAGTCAGCTTTCCAATCAGCTGTGCTTAAATGATTCATTCAGTGACAAGACAGGCCCGATTGTAACAGCAGTAGACACAATAAGGTCTAAACTCTGCAGTAGATGTTTACTGGCATTCCATTTAAAAAAAACATTCAGTGATCGGCATGAAATAAAAAGGGGGCAAGTTTGTTTATATTCCATAAACTTTTTAGTTTCATTAATATGCTGCAGATTAAGTTGTAAGGACACTGATGGGGTTCCATATAATTGTCCTACATGTTTATCATATTAATCTTGATAGTTTTGTAACTAAAGTGGTGCACAGAACATGTGAACATCTCAGAATAGGCATCATTTTTCTACATGCTCCCCTTCCTGATTTGTTGTACTATTGCCTAATCATGAACAGTTCATGTGTGAAGATACCAGTGATCTCACTGAATGGTGGAAAAAAATCAAGGGGCTGTACAGTCTCATCCTGATCCCCTCTTCCCACCCCTAAAGCGCCAGCTTCTTTCTCATTGGTTCCAAGAACTTAACATGGAACTGTTAATCCTTTTTTTGACTGGATTGTGTTCTTGCATTGCCAAACCAAAAGCAGCATGGCAATGCTTTAGTCAAGCTCCCAGTTAGAAATAGAAAGGCAAATGTTTGACCAGAACAATGCTGCAATGAATAGATACACTGCCTCACAGCACCTAGGAACAGGTTCAATCCTATCCTTGGGTGCCATCTGCATGGAGTTTGCCCATTCTCCCTGTGATCGTGTGTGCCTCCTCTTATCCTCCAGTCGCCTAACCGTACCAAAGACACAGATTAAGTTGTGATAGTACAGATCTATCACCAATGTATATAGTGTATATAGTTACAGTATCTAGACTGTGCTTACAGCGATTGGCTGAGAGCTAAGCCATGCCTACTGTCTGGGCCTTAAAGGGTTGTGTCCCTAGCCAGGTCAGATCACTCCGGACTGGTCGGCCACCTGTGAAGAGCTCCTGTCTTTTGCTAATAAAAGCCTTGGTTTGGATCAACAAGTCTTTGATTCTTTCGACGAGCTCTAAATAAGTGTCTTCTGTAAATTGCCTTGAGAGAGTCTAAGGATCTGAAGGGAGTTGATGAGAATTTAAAAAAAACATAGTTGATGGAGGATTAGCTTGAATTGATGTTGACAGTTGGCACAGATTAGAGGGGCCAAAGAGCTGGATTCTTATCTTTTTCTCACTATAACTGAGTTTAACATGGAGATGATGAGGTTAAATTTATGCTGAAGATTTTTCAACCTGGAAGCCAGATGATGTCCTGGGGAAAAAATGGACTCTCAGTTGCTTTGTTTCCAAGTGTTTCTGATTTGCCGTGAGAGGGACAAATTCCATTATTTCTTTGTTCCCGTTTGTTCTCGAGCATGGCAAATATCCACGGATGCTTCTCAGAAGCACCTATCCAACACAATTTGACACTGAACTATGTGTGTGGAACAGTACAGCACCTGAACCAGCCCTTTGGTCCAAATGCCTGTGCTGAAGATGAAGCCAAATCTTTTCTGCCTGAACGTGATTCATATAAGGTGATGAAATACAAGACCAAAGTTTCTAATCCATGGAGACCTTTCAACCATTGAATCTATGGCAGCCCTCAAAGCATTCCCTCCTTATTTCCTTATCTTACCTGCTCATCAATTCCTGCTGATTGTCCTGACATCAACCAATTCAAAGTGGCCAATTAACCACCCGCACAGCTTTGGAAAGTGGAAGGATACTGGAGGAAACTCAGGGTGTTTCACAGAGAGCATTCAAGGTCAGGATTGAACATACACCACTGGAGATGTGAAACAGCAGCCATGAACTAAGCAGCTATACTGACAATTGGTTAAGGAGAGGTACAGGTTGAGGGAAGGAGGTTTCACTGTGATTGCCATTTGGCAGAAGGAAAAACTATTATCAGAATAATTGGCGGAGAGGCTATGTTGATTGAACAAATGACCTATTGGAGTTGAATTCCAATGCTCCTCTCATTCACTGTGATTTCACTTGGTTTGCAGGTATTCATTGCGACAGCGTATGTGCTGAAGGGCGATGGGGGCCAAACTGTACCCTATCGTGTAACTGCAAAAATGGAGCATCTTGTTCCCCAGATGATGGCGCCTGCAAGTGTGCTCGGGGATACCGAGGAACCACCTGCCAACGCAGTAAGGAAACCACAAGTTGCCAGTTAAAATTGAAATTCAGGCTGAATTTTAATATCTAAAATTAGGTCTGTGCTATTTTGGATTGGTGTCAATCTTCTGTTGGTCTTGAGTCCAATCTAATCAACCTCTTTCTTACTCATTAACAGATCATGTGGCTCTGAGTCAAATTTTGTTTTATAATTCTGATATCTAAATATTTGGTACTGTTTTTCTGTCAAACACCATTGATTGAATGAATGTGATCAGTAAACTTTCCATTCCAGTTTGCTCTCCTGGATTCTATGGGCACCGTTGCAGTCAAGCCTGTCCTCATTGTGTGCATAGCAATGGGCCTTGCCACCACATCACTGGCCGGTGTGACTGCCTGCCCGGCTTCACAGGAGCTCTCTGCAATGAAGGTATTTTCATCTTTTGCACATGGACTAGAAATTTTGTGATCTGGTTTTATTTCATTCCATTGTCACTGCAGCAGTGTTATTTCCTCTCCTGGTCAATCTCCTAACATTGACTCTCCTTTGTTCAGTTCATATCACACCCCATTTCCAATATCAAAACTCACATCAAGTTACATGAACCCATCATTCACCATGTTCACTCATTTTCATTGACTCCTTCCTAATCTTATTTTCAAATCTCTCTGTGGCCTTGCTCGCTCCCCAACTCTCAACTTCCAAAATCTCTCTGCTTCTTTCATTATGGCTTTGAGTTTTTCTCATATTTCTACAAAGTGACACGGGGCACTTTATATTGTTAGAAGTAATGCATGAATGGAAACTCTTAAGAAATGATAAAGTGTAATTAATAAAATAGTGAATATTGCTCACTCCGCTGGTGATTTTGTGGATGGTTGAAGCTTACAGCAAACAGAATCTATACAAATAGAGTTTCAGTGAATTAAAATAAACATGGCTCAAAATCAAAATGACAAGCTCATTAGAAGAACCATTTCTATTGCAAAATGCAATGAATGAAAAATAATTCCCTATCACAAATTATGCATGTAATTCAATCAGAGTAACTGCAGTGTATGATCTCCAGGAATGATTAAAGTGCCCATTCACCTTCATTTTGATGAATAAATGTGCTGTCTCTATCGGCACCTTAAAGGTTTACCTTTTTATTTTAAAGAAAGGCTTGCATTAAATTTTTTAAATTAATTTAATGACCAAGTTGTCTGTGTACACAGTCAATCAGTGTGATCTACACTGACTGGTTACTGGAATCTATGACAACGGGATATTGTGTTCATTGGTAAGGGCAACACATTACCTATCTCCACTTGCCCTGCAGAAGGTGGTGGCAGTATTGAACTGCAGCTGTACCTCTAAGCTGCTGGAAAAGCAATTCCTTGACACCTTTAAAATAAGAATGGTGCACATCTTGGACGATACATTGTGGATGGTGGTATTCCCATGTGCCCGCGCCCGTATCCTTCAAGATGGTACAGGTTGAAGGTTTGTGAGGTGGTGTTGGAATTGCCATGCTGAGTAAGTACGGTGCATTTTGTGAAGAGCATACACTGGAGTCACTGGAATGGAATGGCTCAAACTGGAGCAGAGGAATTGATGTTTAGGGAGGAGAATGGAATGCCAATAAATTGGGTTGCATTGTTTGACCTTCTTGATCATTATTGGAGCTGTTGTCATCGAGGAAAGTGGCAAATATCTGTTGCACTCCTGACCTGTGCCTTGTGGAAAAACCCAGGAGGTGAGGCACTTCTCACCGTGTTCCCAGCCTCTGGCCTATACTTGTTGATCATGTGGCTGGGTCAATTCAGTGACAAACCTGAATCTTCTGAAGAAGAAGGAAGGTGTGTTAGCGTGAAGGTAATATTTTTGAAATTGAAGGAATCGTGATTAGGTTTTTGCCTATTGGATTTGGTCATTACCTGCTGCAAATATTATTTTCATTTCATTGACCCATGCTTGAATTGAGAAATACAAGTAAATAATTTGAACAGGATTATGTATCTTGATTTGCAAATCTTCTTTCAGATTAGCAAGGGCATTTTTCAATGTTACTTCATAGATATTAGATAAAGTTGTAACAAGGAATTAATGCCACAGTAAAAACACAATACTGGAGAAACTCAGCAGGCCAAACAGTATATTTTATATAGCAAAGATGAAGATACATAACATACCTTGATGAAAGGGTCAGGGCCAAAATATCGGTTATGTATCTTTATCTCAGCCACAAACGAGCCTGCAGCTGACGTGGACATTTACCCCCTCCATAAATCTTCGTCCGCGAAGCCAAGCCAAAGAAAAGAAAGAAAGAAGAAAAGAATAAAATACACTGTTTGACATGCTGAGTTTCCCCAGCGTTGTGTTTTTACCTCAACCATGGCATCTGCAGACTTTTATGTTTTACTCCTATATCAGTCTCGCAGTGCCTGATTTTGTATTCTGGATCATATTTTTGTTTTACAGTGTGCCCCAGTGGCCAGTTTGGAAAAAGCTGTGCTGGTGCATGCACTTGCACAAACAACGGAACCTGTAACCCCATCGACGGCTCCTGCCAGTGCTACCCAGGGTGGATTGGAAGTGACTGTTCACAATGTAAATATCAACAGTTCTTTCTTGTGCATTTGTGGATTTTTTAAATGTGTTTTAAGTCTATTCTCCACTGTTTATTTTACCTTTGCAGGAGCTTGAAATTCCCTGTGATTTAATGCAGATCTCGACTATTGCACAATTTAAATGATCTAGACAAATTATTTCTGATACTTTATAGATTGCCTGTGAGGCTGCACTTTGTCCATTTTTAGGCATCAGACTTAAAAAACTATCAGGGCTTCAGAAATGAATGTTTTTGGGGATGAATGATATATGGGGAGCCTGAAGTAGCTGACTCTTCAGAGGAGATGCCAAAAATGATGAATTCACAAAACCTTCCTCTGGCACGAGGATCAAAAAGAAAAGAACACAGATTTAATATCAGTGGGCAAATATCCAGAGGGGAAGTTGGGAAGTTGTTTTTTTCTTTCTTTTTAACATTTTGTTATTGATTTTAATAAAGAGCTTATAGTAATAATAAAATACAATGAGATAATATGAATAGTTACATATAATTAATAAAACAATTAGTATATCAAAAACAAATGTAAATTGTAAAACATATCCATAATTCTTAATCCAGATATTTTTTTAAAAAGGAGCTAATATTTTTTAAAAAGGGAAAAATGAAAAGATAGAAGAAAAAAAGTGTATTAAAAAAGAAACAAAACCAAAAAAAAGAGAAAACTAAGTACCCCTCCATAACAGTGTTGCCAGGTGCTATATGTGATTAGCATTAAAAGAAAAATGAAGGAAAAGAAAAAATATATATAAAAATGAACATGGAAAAGACACATCAGACAATTCAATCACATTGAAGTAAAATTATAAAATAAGGAAGTGAGTCATAAATGACCTCCATAGTGTCTGAAATCTTATATCTGAATTATTAACTGAATAATAAATCTTTTCCATATTCAAACAGGACAAAACATCATGCAACCATTGACCATGAGTAGGCAGGACAGCATCCCTTCATTTAAGTAAAATCACATGTCTCACTAAAAGAGAGGCAAAAGAGATAGCACGACTCTGCACCAGAGACGAAGAAGAATCATCCCTTCCCATTGTACCAAAGGGAGCCACTAAAGGTTGTAGACAAAGTGCAGAAAACCTCTCTCCAGTATATTTCACAGAACATATGAATTAATGATACTTCACTGGTTGGGTGTGATATGGAATAGTCATCTCTATCATAGCGTTATACCTTCAGTATTCTTTTTCCCTTGTTGAAATGGATACAAGGAGCAGCAAGGTCGGGAAAAATGGAAAAAAACATGAAACTCCGACTAATCCAATGGCAAATCCGACTACTGAAAGCTTCTTTGAAGCACTTGAACAGGTCAAAGTGTTTATTGCTAAAGAATTTAAAGTTCTGAATGATAGGTTTCTGGCATTGGAGGATCAACTTGAAAAGGTCTGTCATTTTACTGACAATCATGGAAAGCGTTTGACCGCAGTAGAATCTACTTTAAAGGACTTGAGTGTCCAAGTTTGTCACCTGGAAGATAATAACGAGAAGTTAACGGTGAAAATTATCGATTTGGAAAGTTGAAGTAGACAGCAGAACTTGCGTATCATGGGCTTGGCAGAAGATACTGAAGCTGACACAATTACTAATTTTTTTTTATGACCTCCTAGTAATGGTGTTTAGTGAAGAGATGTTTCCAAAACCATCAGAGCTTGATAGAGCGCATCATTCACTATTACATAAGCCTAAATCGGGGCGAAAACAACGTTCAGTGGTTATAAGCCTGCACTGCTATCAAACAAGGGAACTGCTCATCTGTGAAGCCTGTTGTAAATGTATGCTGCAATATCACTGCAAACAATTTAGGATTGTTGAAGATTACTGTCCAGAAGTTATAAAGCAGGGGGCCATTTATGAGGAAGTGATGTTGGAGCTATTAAAGTGTGTGTGTAACCCTTCATTGCTGTTTCCAGCTCGTCTTTGCATTTCTCCTCCCAGCAGGAACAAGAAATAGTTTCATACAGTGGATTACATTCACAATCTTCCTGCTCCAAGTCTTGAATGACATTCTCTTTTTCTATTTTTTGTGGAATGGTGGTTTTGGACCGATGATTGAACTTTAAAATGTTTTTTTCTTTAACACAGTGGATTGATCTGATTTGGAAAGTGCTGCCTTAAAAAGGAAGCAAATTCAATTGTAACTGTTAGAGGGGAATGCTCACGAAGGATATATTTGCAGGTCTGTGGGAAAGAGTGGTAGAGTGGGACAGGAGGCCCCATGTACTGAGTGGACATCACTCATTAATTCTGTTGCACAGAAATTGGATTGTGTCACATTGTTTTGCTCCAGCACAAAGCAAAGCAGCTTTGATTACTCCGGGAGTTACTTACATCAGCCTATCAATGAGCACTGTGTGCTCAGCTCGCTCCTATTCATGTTACTGACCCATGACTGCATGGCCAGATCCAGCTCCAACCGTGTCATCGTTTGCAAATGACTCAACAGTCGTTGGCCTCATCAGCAACAACGATGAGTCGTACTACAGAGCTGGAAAATCTCGTGTTATGGTGTGAGAGTGACAACCTGAATCTCAAAGTGGACAAGACAAAGGAGATGATCATGGACTTCGGGAGGAATGACCAGCCTCTACTACACTTCAACAACTCTATCGGAGAGAGAGTGGAGAGCACCAAGTTCTTTGGAGTTCACTTAACTGGTGACCTATTGTGGACACACAACATCTCCTCAGTGTCAGGAAGGCACAACAGCAACTGCACTTCCTGGGAAGACTGAAACGGGCCACCATTATGTGAATATTTTACAGGGGCTCTATCAAAAGCATCCTGGCCAGTTGTCTTACAATATAGTAAGGGTGATGCAGAGAAATGGATCAGAGGTCAAACCACAGGTCTATAAGAATGGTCGAGATAATCACTGGATTCTCTACCTACCCGCCCCCGCCCTCCCCCCCATCGACGTGATCTACCAGGATTATTGTCTGAAGAGGGTGTACAAAATCATTGAGGACCCCTTCCACTCTGCACACAGCATCTTTCAACTGCTCCCGTCGGGAAAGAGATACAGGAGTATTAAAGAAAGCACCACCAGGCTGAGGAATGGGTTTCTTTCCATGGGCAGTGAGAATGCTGATCGACCAAAGGAACTGCTCACACTAACCATCCAAGATTCTTATATTCATGAAACAATGTTTATTTTTTATTTGTATATATGAATACTTGTCCTGCATATGTATTGTTTGTATGTGCGTTATGTCTGGTTGTGTGTCTGCGTGTTTTGCTCTGAGGACTGGAGAACGCTTTCATCAGATTGTACTTGTACAGTCAGATGAAAATAAACTTGACTTGACTTGGATTGACAACAGTGACCATTTCTGGCACCAGTACAGGCACTCCCAAAATTGGACCAGGCACTTGTGGTGCCAGTCCAAGTTGGTGTGTCCTATATTTCCCCAATGATAGACACCTAGTGAATGATGTCAGTCATTGTGCAACATGGGTTTCAAACACTCCTGAATTATAGTTCCCTGCTCTGAAAAATGACTGGTCGAACAGTTCAAGACACGTCCAAGACACACGTATTTTATCTATACTCTCATAGGGAGATGCTGCTAACATCAGGAAGTCTAAAATCTGGCTCCAGAACTAACTTCAAGCTCACCGATACTTTTCAAGTCCACAGGGTATGCTGTCACAAGTGGGGAGTGCTTAATCAGCATGAAACTACTGAACAAATTTTCCAACGGGAACTTCAGGTTGGGTGTCAGAGATGGGTTGGAGGATCTCCAACTTGGGGAGGGTTGGAGATCTCAGGGCAGGAGATGGAGAAAGTCTGGTCTCTCAATCCTTCTCTCTTCTCCAGGAAGGTGAATCACTGCTATTGAAAATGCTGCCTTCTCACCTGCCTGCTGGCCTCCTTCCTCTCCCACCTATCCCTTGAGTTGTGACTTTAATTAGAGAGATGAAGGGCATTTCACAACCTGTTAATTTAGGGTTGGCTTGCATGTAGAGACCTTGAGAGTGATGAATGTCTAAGAGTACATGAGGGTGGTGAGTGTCTGAGTTTGTGTGTGTGTGTGTGTGTGTGAGAGAGAGAGAGAGAGAGAGAGAGAGAGAGAGAGAGAGTTGTCCAGGCAACCTCACATCTACAGATGACAATTCAGCCCTCCTCCTGGCAAAGACTGGTGTTATCAATAGCCTAATGATGAGTTTCCTGCACCACCCATCCCCTCCCACCAGCACACAGAAGCTCCCTTCTGGAATGGATCTCATGGCTGCTGTCCTGCCAATAGGTGTATGTACCTTTAAGGGGTGTAGACCTCTGACTGCTGCACAGCAAATTGGCAGTAGCTCTCCTGAATTTAACACTTTCTGTCAGGGATAATGTTGATCATACTCTGATGTTTCTTTCTGGCTAATAAACACATTGACACAGTTGCATATTTTATTTTCAGGATCTTTTGAGGGAAACTGAGCAATTTTTAGACATGTAGATGGTGAAATGATTTTGCTGCCTTGAGGTTTTCCTTTGCTGTTGAGAGTGTTAGAGAAACTGAACATGGGATCAACAGAGTAAATTCAAAACTACCCTGGTCACTGTGATAACTGTTCCCACTGGGATTGAAACAGCTTCCTCCTGCTGCAGTTTAGTCACGCTGAGCTTGTACACTACTTACACATTAACAAATCACCAAGCAAGACACCAACGGTATTGTAGAACCGGTGATCACAGAGGAGGCCATTCATCCCATTTATCACACTGGTACTGATTCTAAGAAAGAGCTCTCCACTTAGTTCTATTTCCTTGTCCATTTACCACAAGAATGTAAGTTTCCTGCTACTATAATCATCTATTTCCTATCAGAGGATTACTCTTGTACTTGCTGTCAGATAGTGCATTCCAAATTACATTCCATATTCTTGGAATTAGCAACGGCCATTATTAATTTAGAGTGACTCTCCTACATTCTTCAGATTAATGAGAGATTATCTCATTGAAGTGGTTCAGGAAGAGATCTTGAGGAATTGTTTCCTTAGGCAAAACCCTCCACTCGTTCAGGTCTGAACTGAGCATTCTTCGTTCCTTTTATGAATCCAAGATTCTCCATACCAGAGAGCTGTGGGCCATTGTGGGGATTGATAGATCTTTGGACATTGAGGAAGATAGTGGCTGTGAGGATTGAAGGTAAAGGATCAAGCATTGATGTATTGAATGGTAGAGCTGCGGTTTTTTTGTTGTCATGGTACTTTCCTTAATATTTACACTTGATACAACTCAGGTAGCAACAAGTGACTCTTGTCTCTTTATTTGTTCTTCAGCCTGTCCGCCAGGATACTGGGGTCCGAACTGTATCCACACCTGTAACTGCCACAACGGGGCCTATTGCAGCGCTTATGATGGAGAATGCAAGTGCACACCAGGCTGGACTGGACTGTACTGCACACAGAGTAAGATGCCAACTGCTTATTTCACAGACACAAGCCAACTTGCGGAATGCAGTTCAGCATTTGCTCCCTTGCTTATTCATGTAGCATAGCACATCATTGCCATGCAATTGAAATTATGACTACTTGGCACATTTAAAACGCTATTTTTAAAAGGAGCACTTGTACCGATCAAACATTAACATCAGCTTCAAAGTTGTAGTGAGGTTCTCGTTGAAGTTCTTTGCTGAAAAGTTAAATAAATTGTTTATTTGTTCATTCATTCATGGGTGGGAATTTTCTGGTTGGGCTCATATTTATTACCCATCCCTTACTGCCCCCTTGAAAGAAATAGCTACTGAGTCACTTCAAAAGGGTACTTAAGAGTCAATCATAATACGCTGGGCCTGGAGTCACGTACAGGCCAGACTGAGTCAGGATGGCAGATTTACTTCCCTGCAGGACACCAGACAACAAGATAGATTTTTACAACAAGATGATCATTACTGATGCCAACATTGTATTCCTGATTTATTTCATAAACAGAGTTTGGCAAAGTGATCTTAACTGAAAAGTAGGACAGAATGGAAAGGATGAATAGCCTCCTATGTTCAATGAAGTATTTTAAGAACTCGGTTTGTTGCTGGCAGAAATAGGAATTTTATCATGTTGTTTCACTCAATAGATGCTTGAGTTCACTAGTGTTTTTACAAGAGCAACTTTGTTAGTATTGTCATTAAAAACAGAGGATGCTGGAAAAGTTCAGCCGGCCAGGCATCATCTGCAGAAAGTGAAACATTTCATGTCTGAGACACTTCATCAGAACTGGGAAAGAAAGAAACAAGTTGGTTAAGGTAGCAGAGAAGTTGAGAGAGCTCAATGAGTAGAACCAAGAGAATTTCACTAGACTCTAGGGAACAGATACCCACAGCTACCCTGGAAACATGGACCATCTCTGATTCTTTCCTTTCTTGTCTCTGTTTCTTTCTCTGGGGAAAGGTTAGTCATCTCCATCCACAAGCTCATAGACTCCAACAACTGCTTTGAACTTTTGTTGTTGTTGCTCTTTCAGAATTTAAATTTGGCAGTCATGGAATGCAAATAGAAAACAGTGAGTGAGAATTAATAGGTCCATTTCAGACAGAATATATGATCAGTGGGGTGCCTCAGAGATCAGTGTGGGGGCTCTAGATGTTCAATAATATGATTGAGGGGATAAAATGTAACAAATTATACAAAGCTGAGTGATTAATTGGCTTGTGAGGAGAGAGGTTCAGGGAGGCTATAAAACGTGAATGGGCAAAAAAACATGAGAAGATAAGGCCACTTTGTGAAGAAGTAGAGAATACCAGGGAGTTTTTAAAGTGGTGAGAGATGGAAAGGAGTTGGTGTCTTGTCCTGAATCACGTCATGAAAGTTAATGCATTTAGGAGAATGAAAGTGGATTTCAGCTCAAGGGGAGAGATTGCTTCTTCCAACTGTTGGGCTTTGGCCAGACCAGACTTAGAATATTTTGTGTAAGTCTAAGTAAGGAAGGAGGTGCTTTCAATAAATAATGCGCAAAAAAGGTTGACCAGATCAATTCATGTGATGGTGACTTTGTCATATGAGAAGAAATGAATCAAACTGTGCCCATGTTGTCTTGAATTAGCAAAACAAGAGACAATTTAATTGAAAAATATACACAAATAAAACCCATGCAGGACTTGACAAATGACTTTTCCCCAGCATGGATGATGAGAAATGAGTCAAAATCTCAAAATAAAGAGTTGGCCATTTAGGACTAAGATGAAAATAAATTACTTCAACAGGTTTTGAAATCCTCTATCCAGGAGGCTGTGGAGGCTCTGTCACTGAATAGGGTTAAGATAGAGATTGATGGATATGTATGTATTAAATAAATCAAAAGAAACGGGATTAGTGGAAAAATTGATGCTGAGATAAAAGATAGGCCATGGTCTTATTGATTAGTAAAACAGATATGGGGACTAAATAGTTTTCTCATGTTTCTATGTGCTTTTGTGGTGTAACTTTTGAGAAACACTGCAGCCAATCAGTACCTAGCAAAATTTCACAAGCACTATTTTGAAAATGACATTTAATTTGTTTTGGTGATTGAGGCCCAATGAATGGAGAGAGCTCCCTTTCTTTTTGTATAATGGCATTTTTTCATCAACACGAAGGAGCAGGCATAGCTTTGGTTTAAGATTCAAAAGACAATTCTCCCTCAAAGTGTGGAATTCCTCCAATCTCTGTCCTTGATTGAGGCCATAGAATTGGGCAGATGGTGCAGTAACAATGACTTGGTGAAAGTCATTGTAAGAAATACAGTCAAAGAGACCTGCCTTTTAGCTCAACTTCACCATGCCAACCAAACTAACTTGTGTTCAACCAAAATTAGCAGTAGCTGCCTTTTTTAATGCCTTCCATTTATTTCATCCTTCCACTAAAATCAATTTTGCTCAAAAGTACTGCCAGATTCAAGGACAGTTTCTTCCCTGCTGTTGTCAGACTATTGAAAGGACATATCATTAGTAAAATGATATTGAACTTCTGTTACACGATACTCTGCATTTCTGTTTTCTTTTGCACTATTTGTTGCATTAAGGGTAGATTGACATGCCTGAATAGCATGCAAAATGAAGTTTTTCACTGTATCTCAGTACACAAGACAATAGACCATAAATTCCAATTCAAAGCTACAAATGAATGTAGTGTAGTGAAGGGAATGGGATACATATTAACAAGGAAAACAATTGGACAGGGTAATTAAAGCACCAGACTAAAGGATAGGGAAGAAGGGTGCATTAAAAATAATCTATGCAAAGCAAAATCTGGCACAGTAAACTAAATTAAAAAAGGGAGAAATTAAAAATGGCTTGGGAGGTGAAATAGTGAGAAACATTCTGGCATTTAAAAAAAAAATTCTGAGAAAGTTGAAACATGAAGAAATGGGATTCCATGCATGGTGTAGGTAAATTCTGTTGCCAATGAACTTCACTTTCCTGAAATGTTGATGGTATTAACATTGTATTAATGGGCAAATCCAGAGGGCTCATAATTAAACTTATGACCGCAAGGACATGAAGCTACCACCAACATCCACATATTGCATTATACCATACCAATGGCCTGGTGAAATATTACTGAGAGTAGGAATATGTAAGTGAATTGTGGAAAGTGGTATCAATAAGAGGAGTACGAAGATATTAAAATTTCTTAAAGGAGAAGGGGAGGAGCTGAATTTCTGGGAGGGAATTCCAGAACTTAGGAACTTGGTAGCCTCGGTGCCAGAGCTTCACAGTTTAATTGAACTGGTTCCTAAAAGTGTATTTTAATCCACATAGGGACTCAACAGCAACTTCTGAAACTGTGCACTGATCTCTGACCCTTTGCTAATAAGCTATTAATGCTGCTGTCGACTTGATCACCAATCCTTTCGTGTTATCCCTTCCATGGTGATTTGGTTTGCAATTTCTATGTTCAGTGGCTTCATGCTGCTTTTCTTTTTTTGACTGCAGGGTGCCCGCTCGGTTATTTTGGGAAGGACTGTGCTGAGTTGTGCCGGTGCCAGAATGGGGCAGACTGTGACCATATCTCAGGTCTATGCACCTGCCGCATTGGATTCATGGGCAAACATTGTCAACAGAGTAAGTCAGAAAAGTTGGTCTCAACTCACCCATCCTGACCAAGGTGCCTCTCTGAGCTAGTCTCATTTGCTTAGGAATACCGGAGTCTGCAGAACCTAGCAAACATTGCCAATTCTATCATAGACACCGTCTTCCCGTGTACTGTCTCAAAAAAACAGCCAACATTATAAGGGACCCCAGTCACTCTAGTCACAATCTCTTCTCACTGCAATCTTCAGGCAGGAGGTACAGAAGCCTGATGTCCAGCACCTTCAGGTTAAGGAATTAAAGAACAGCTCTTGAACACACACACCCCCCCCCCCCCCCCATACCTCTCTAACCCTGATCATAAACCACTGAATGATCTGTCTGCACACTTGAAATGTGACTTTTTTTTGCACTAACTGCAATTGTGTACATTTATTTATTTATTGTTTTATATTTATCTGACTCATGGCAGACTGTAATTTTGATTTACACAATTTTGAATCCAATTGGCAATGTCACAGAGACTAAATCATAAACCAACAGCCCCTCTTTGACAGTTTACCACCAGCACTTTAAACATGAGAAAGACATGGGTTTCTTTCATCATTATCAACCAGTGTCATATGATTTTCTTTGATCTCTCCCTGAGTGAAGGCTTTAAATGTTGAGAGCAGGCATTGTTACTGTTTGTGCAGCCAATGCTAGTCTAGTGTTGGTGCCCCATCTACTGGCAATATATTCAGCTGCAAATTAATCAGTCTTGTCCATGGCATTGGTTTTGAATTGGAATCCTCAAAAGGTACAGCAAGGAATAATATGATTTGGCCCACTGTGTCCATGCTAACACCACGCTGACTCCCTGAATAAGCTGTTAAATTAAAATAGATACTTCTCTGGTGTCCTTCTCATCCCTTTCCACATGTCACAAAGAATTTAAAAAATTGTCCTGAGGAATTCAGTGGACCAAGTAGCATAAATGGGAGAAAAAGAATGTTCGATGTTTTAGGTGGGAAGCTTTCATCAATTGTTGATAAAGGGTTCTGACCTGAAACACTGACCATTTGTTTACTCTCTCTGATGCTGCTCCACCCACTGAGTTTCTCCAGCAGATGTTTTCTTGCTCCAGATTCTAGCATCTGCTGTCTGTTGTGCATCATGAAGAGTTTTGCAGGAAATGAAGTGCATTTGATTTCTCTGTGGTAATGTAAGCAACACAAACCCCAGTTAGAATGCAGCAAGCGCTGACAAGTAGCAACCTGACAGTGACAAACTATTCTCCTATTGATGCACAGATAAATATAGGCAAGATAGCTGGAAGAATTCTCCTGTTTTTCCTCTTAATAGAGGCATGGGATCTTTACCATTCAACCAAGAAGGCAGGCAGGTTCTCAAATTTATTCTCAAATTCTCTATCTGTAGAAATTTGGGAAATTAGCACCAGTATTGGGAAGGAAGGGTCAGTCAAAGGAGATGGGCTCCATCTGAACAGTGATGGAGATGAAAGAGTATGAATAAATAAAAGCAAATTTTAAAAAAAAAGAAAAGTCAGAATTTTATGTATTAAAGTCAAGTACAAAAGAGGCAGATTTTAAAAGCAAAATGAGTACAAGGGCACTTTATCTGAATGCCCATAGTATTCAAAACAAGGTGAGTGAACTTGCAGCACAAGTGCAAAGGGGGAAGATAGATTATAAAAAATAGATTAGCACAAAATATAAAAATGAACAGTAAAATTTTTTAAATTGTAAAAGGCTCAAAAGGGTGGCTCAAGTGAAGGTTGGTCCCTAGGCTTTGAGTGACTATTTTATGTCGGTCTTCACAGGTCTACAGTAGCAAAGACATATTATAGATGTAATGGGAGGTGAGGAGCAGGATACAGAGCAAATTTGTGGGCCTAAAGATAGATAAGTCCCCTGGTCCTGGTGGAATGCATCCCAGGGTACTGAAAGAAATGGCAGAAGGTATAGAAGAGACTTTGGTGATAATTTACCAAAATTTTCTGGACTCTGAACAGGTCCCAGTGGATTGGAAAACGGCGAATGTCACGCCACTCTTCAAAAAAGGATGTAGGCTAAAGGCAGATAACTATAGGCCAGTTAGTTTTAACATCTGTAGTTGGGAAAATACTTAAAACTATCATTAAAGAAAAAATAGTGAGGCATCTGCAAATGAATTGGATCTATCAGGCATACGCAGCATGGATTCAGCAAAGGCGGGTCCTGTTTGACAAATTTACTGGAGTTCTTTGAGGATATAATGAGCGCAGTAGAAAGAGAGGAACAGATGGATGTTGTTTACTTGGATTTCCAGAAGGCATTTAATAAGGCGCTGCATAAAAGACATCAATAAGATGGATCTAAGTTTGCTCATAACACTAAATTAAGTGGAAAAACAAATTGTGCCGAGGATATGGAGTGACTGCAGAGAGATATAGATAGGTTAAGTGAGTGGGAAAGGGTCTGGCAGGTGGAGTACAACTTTGGTAAATGTGAGGTTGTTCACTTTGGAAGGAAAAATGAAAGATCAGATAATTATTAAATGGGAAGTGACTGTCGCATGCTGCTGGGCAAAAGGACATGGGAGTGCTTGTGCATGAATTGCAAAAGGTTGGTTTTCACGTGCAGCATGCTATCAAGAAAGCAAATGAAAAGATGGTCCTCATTACTAGAGGGATTGAATTTAGGAGCAGGGAGATTATGCTGCAACTGTGCAGGGTACTGGTGAGGATGCATCTGGAGTACTGTGTGCAGTTCTGGTCTCCTTACTTGAGGAAGGATATACTGGCTTTGGAGGAAGTACAAGGGAGGTTCATCAGGTTGATTCCAGAGATGAGGCGGTTAACCTATGAGGAGGGTTTGAGTCATCCAGGACTGCACTCGCTGGAATTCAGAAGAATGAGAGGGATCTTATGGAAGTGTATAAAATTATGAAAACATTTATAAGATTGAGGTAGTTAAGTTGTTCCCACTGGTACGTGAGACGAGAACTAGGGGACATAGCCTCAAGATTTAGGGTAGTAGATTAGGATGGAGATGAGGAGAAACTCCTTTTTCCAGAATGTCGTGAATCTATGGAATTCTCTGCCCATTTCAGCAATGGAGGCTACCTCAATAAATATATTTACGACAGTAGGAGAATTAAGGGATATGGGGAAAGGCAGGTAGGTGGAGATGACCCTATCGTCAAATCAGCCATGATCTAATTGAATGCCGGAGCAGGCTCAATGGGCCAGATGGCCTACCTCTGTTCCTATTTCTTATGTTCTTAAGTACTCCAGAGGGTCAGTGTTGTATGGAGTAAGATAAGAAATCACAACTCAGGGAGCAGAATGCAACTCATTGAGCTAAACAAGAAAACCTGCAGATGCTGTGGTCTAGTGCAGTACACAAAAAAAGTGTGGAATACTCAGCAGGTCATGCAGTTTTCAATGTGGCCTTAGATCTTGAGAACAGCAGAAATAACAGATCCTCTCACTCCCCCGGAGACTCTCACTGCGTGGTGCATGTCTTGCTAAGATCCTCCAGCACTTTATTGTGTACTGCAACTCACTGAGCTGTGGCCGCTGTCCCCACTCTCCAGAATTCTCCCTACTGCCTGTAAATGTTCCTCTAATTTCTGGAAACTTGAGCGGGCAAAATATTTTCTGTACCTCAACATGACGAGTGATGTGCTTCCAGACAACTTCATTGACTTTAGGCATTCTGTGATGTGCATCGTGGAAACACAGGCTTTTCCTTCAGTGAAGCCTTAAAAACTCAATGAATACACCTGTACACTGCTAAAGAATGCTGAATAAATATTCTGTTGTAGTGGCCCGCGCACAGAGGCGCAGACCAGCCCACAAAATGGCCAATGAACGTGGCAACCGTGTAGACCTGGGGGAGACACCAGCTGTCATCCTAGATAACCTCCCACACAGCGGGAAGACAGTGAATTTGGTGGGTACATCGGCCAATCTTAGGCCAGTGCTCTCATGACGCGGTGATCTGACGTCAGTGCCTGGGGCCCATATAAATGCAACGGCCAGTGCAATAAACCAGTCTCAACTTCAAGGCTTTGGTGTGCGTGTCGTTCTTCTCCATGCTTGCATTGCGCGAACATTACACTGTAACCAATTATAAAGGCTTGAAACTCAAGAATGTTTGGGAAACTCTAACTGGCCTGATTGTCCAATTCTTTCATACAGGATGTCTGTCAGGAACTTTTGGTTATGGGTGTCGCCAGGTGTGTGATTGTCTGAACAACTCAACATGTGACCATATTAAAGGCACCTGTTATTGCAGCCCAGGGTGGAAGGGTTCAAGGTGTGACCAAGGTATGTTCTATGCCAGGAGTGTGCATTACCCCCAGTATAAATGTATTTATTTTCTCAAGTCATGATGAGAGGGTAATGATGAATGATAACAAAAGGATGCAATTCACCCTTCAATTCTGCACCATTTCTTTGCATGAGCAATTCAGCTTTCCAGTCCTATCCCTTACTCTGTCGTCTTGCAACTTTATTTTTCTGTCAAACACTGATCCAGTTCCCTTTTGAAAATCATGCTTGGATTTTCCTACATCATCCCATCAGGCAATGTTCCAGATGCTGATCCCTCTCCAAAGAAGCTAGTCCTCACGTCAACCTCAGGTTTTGTTGAGGTGTTTCCACTGGTTTTCCCAACTGTCAGAGAGAATGTTTTCTCTCTGCTTTGTTTAGACTCCTCGTTAATTTAATACCTCTCATTTGACCAAAACAATCTAAGATGAAACAATCTAAGATTCTCCAACTTTCCTGTTGCATGTCTTTCTCATCCCTGGAAAGATTCCATTAAAACATTTCAAGATTCCATCTGTTGTCACATACACAGAAATGCACTTCCTTCAATTTTTTTTAAAATGTAGACATACAACAGTCATAGGCCCTTCTAGCCTACGAGCCTGTGGTGCCTAATCACACCCAATTGACCTTCAACCCCCATATGTTTTGGAGGGTGGGAGGAAACTGGAGAATCCTGGGAAATCCATGCAGATTCAGGGAGAATGTACACATTCCTTAGAGAGAGTGCCGGATTCGAACCGCTGTTGCTTACACTGTGGTAGCATTGCACTAACTACCTCGCCAACTGCGCTGCCTTTCGTTTGCCTGTAATCCATGAAGATGTGGGTTAGTTGGAGGCGGTGCGCAGGCACTACTAGACCAGTGCCACTCTTGAGACAAGAAAGAGAAACCAAAGCGAGGCCGTATAGAGACACCGAGCATCTGTGGATCCCACCACCTCCACTGAAGCTGCCGCCTGCTGGATCCCTGAAACCTCTGTGAATACTTGGACTCCAATCTAGTCCAGAGGTGAACTCAAGCTTGACCAGTGAAGTCACACCACCTCAGTCCCTCATTGCCAACTCCCAGAGTGATGAGGAAGCTGTCAGCATCCACTCAAAGACTTTCACCTCTTCCTGATGAACAGATCCATCACAACTCCCCACTCTTGGAAAACGGCTGGTGCGGACCCGCGGAGAACAGGGAGATGAGACACAGTACTCCCATGAGGTCCAACCACCCAGTCTCACTCCCATCAGCTCCATACAGACTTTAAACTACCTGTTAATGAAACCGATGATGGTTTAAAAAATTCTGCAACTGTGGGGCTGCGCCAAAATGATCAGCAAATTCCAGTGAAACAGAGGATTGGTGCAGGGCAGAAGAAAATAGGGAGAACACCCCCTCCCCCCCCCCCCCCCCCCCGTTTGAGAAGAAGCAGAGGAGGAGACCCATGGGACAGTAAACATGGTGATGGACCAGTGAGAGGTTCTGCAGCTGAAGAACACACAAGTGGTGAGTTTTAAGTGTGTTGCAAACACTCATCCATACTAAAGACTGCCTTTGAGTCAAGGAGATCAAAACCAAGGAAACAGCAGGGAAACAGGCCAATCACCCGACTCATCTATGTAATCTCCTACCCTTCATGCAAGCAACAATTCTGATCATATTTACCTCGTCTATTCCTGTATCTTTTTTTATCTTCAACCTACCAACAAATCTAGCTCAGAATATTTTACAATAATGAGATTTGCAGTGTAAGATAGGTCCAAAGCCAGTCAGACCTCAGACAATAACTGACCGGCTGTCAACACTGTGGCAGGTGTTCTATTCATGCTAATCTAACCTCATGGGGTTGATGACCCTGCCCCTTTTGCGCCAAGGTATTGGTCTCTGTAATGGGCCAGTCATGAAAGCTTGATACTTCCTGAATTGAAGACTCATACTTATGGGAGCTTGCTGTGCACATTGGCTGCCGCACTATGCCAATCATTGTTTATCGCTGAGAAGCACTTTTGGATAGTTCAAAAGGGATGTGAGCATTGATATGGAAATGCCTTCTTTCCTTCAAGCAAAGATAAGGACTCGAATGTCTGAACTCTGCCTCCAACTTACCCATATCTTGATGGACCAACCAGCTTATTCCTGCCCTTATAAACACCATCACCTCTCAACTCCTTTCTCCTCTCTACTACCTGTATCAACCTATCATCTGCTAACCTGTGCTCCTCCCTCTTCCCTTCCCTGCCCCCACCTTTTTATTTGGGTGTCTGTCCGATTGTTCAGCACACCTAAAATATGGCTTAAGGCCCTAAACAACAACTGCCTCTTGCTTTTGATGGATTCTGCGTGACCTGCTGAGTTTCTCCTGCACTTTTATGTCCAGTATTTTTCAACCACAGTGCGGACTAATAATTGTTTTCTTCCCATTCTCCAGCTGGTGTAATAATTGTGGGAAACCTCAACAGCCTTAGTCGGACCAGCACAGCCATTCCAGCTGACTCTCATCAGATTGGGGCTACAGTGGGGATAGTCATCCTTCTCCTGCTTGTCGTCCTCCTTCTGGTTCTCTTTGTCATGTACCGGCGCAAGCAGAAGGGGAAGGAGACTAACATGGCGGCCGTGAGCTACTCTCCCGCTCTAAGAGCTATGAACACAGATTATGCCATCACAGGTAAGAAACCTTCAGTGCCAAACCCGTGTGCCAGCTCTTAATCAACCAATTAATGTTCATTGTAGGGAAAAAAAGTGTTGCAGGTACTGGAGGAAGGTATTGAACCCCTTGAATCTGTTCTATCATAGCTTAATTCTATATATCTGCCTTTTCCTCAAGCCCTTGTATAATTTTGGTGAACATAGTGTAATGTTTTAAATTACCAATTGGCCTGACATCAAATGCCATTTGTGGAATAGAATTCCAAATTTCCTCCACCATCTACATACAAAGGTATTTCTTGACTTTACTCCTGAATGAACCGGCATTAATTTTAGGATGTCCCCTCTAGTCCCAAACTCCCCAACCAAAGGAAATAGCTCCTCTATCGGTTCCTTTAATATCTCAAAAACTTCCATCGTCACTTCTTTAAACTCTCTTCTTTCAGAAAATAAGACAATAAGAGACAGGAGCAGAATCAGGCCATCAGCCCATCAAGTCTGCCCCTCCATTTGAATCTTGGCTAATGAATAGTTTATGCAATCTCAGCACTAAATGCATAAAGATGTTACCTACCAATGGGAGGGCTCCTTTCAGACCTATCATGGATGATCTGTACCATAACTACATTTAATCACCTTATACCTACCAAGGAACTAGGACCCTTAGCATCCACACTTGGTTTGTTCTGAGCTCCCTCCCTTCAATCCCACGGTAGGAGATACCAGGACGCATACTGAGACAAACATCAAATGCTGATGGAAGCTCAATCTTATTAACGAAACATCTTGGTCTGCCTGACACATGTGGGCCTTCCATTGTCAGAATGACCTTTAAGGGAATGTTGCAAACCAGCCAATTAGGTCCATCAGTCATTTTGGTAGGAGGAATGAGATGAGGCAATATAAACCTGAGGACTCCTTTCTAAAAGGGGCAGGAAAACAGAGGTCTGCAGGCAGTACTGCTGAGTTTTTGGAAAGTGTAAGGGAACATTAAGAAAATGGTTAATAGAGGGTATGGGTTCCAGGTGTTCATAAATAGGGATCTAGAGTACAAGAGCAAGGATTCAAATTGAACCTTTATAAAACTTTGATTTGGCCACAGTTGGTGCATTAGGAAAGATCTAAGGCTTTGGTTCTGACAAGCTCTTTCATCTAGTTGCCTTTTGTTATCCAGCATCTTTAGTGTGCCAAGCATTGATGGCTACAACAAATATGCAAAGCACATGATGACCCCAAAATCCAGCAGCAATAGATATTTACCAAGACAAATGATTACTTAAACAAAAGTTGCTTTTAATTATCTTTAAACATGAAAACAGAATCACACTTTGACTTATCACTTTTGATTTAACTAACCTAACCCCCCCCCCCTTCTAATTCTAAGAACATGTGTATGTAATGCGTGTGTAAGTTCAGAAAAGTTCTTTGATTCACAGTCCAATCTCACTTCACATACCTCCAAGTTCACTGGTTGCAGGTAATTCTTATACTGTGCACAGAATTTAACATTTATAAAGGTCACCAGACTTTGGTGCTTGAAAGGTAAATGGTTACAGCTCAGGAAGGTTCTTGTTGGTTTTCAGAGAGATTCGTTGTAGTGATTCCTTTTTTAATCAGCCACTTCAGTGTCTTGCCAAAGAAAACTTGCCCCCTCGGGGTTCTCCAGATGACAATCTCTTTCTTTCATGTCACCACAGAGTACTTCTTGTTTCTCTTATTCCATGTGAAACATTAGACAGGCAGTCCTCTCCTCTTGCATGAACCACAAGGGCTTTGACCAGGCTGAACTAAGCACTCACAGCCTAGGGTTTTCCCACAAGCTTGCCAGCTTGTCCTGTTCTAGTTGCTGCTGCTGACTGTAAAACTGTAGAACTGAGCCTGTTTGACTCACTCTGCCTGCAAAATCACATGTCCCTCTTAGAACAGCAATTCTTCTCCAGACAATCTGCGGCTCCGACAAGCTCTTTCATCTGTTGCCGTTTGTAAACAACAATCCATTAGTGAAGTCTCTTGGGTAGTCTCCAAAGCTTTTGCAAAGACCGTTGGCCCCATCATGTCTAGCATTAGCAGAGCTCCAGTATTTTAAATAAGATCTGTTTTTAAGTGTTTGTATGTGACCTACATTAACAAACCTGCCCCAATTTATCTCCCAAAAACATATCTATATTCTGTCACAGTCATGAACAAGTCATGAAATTTGGTGTTTTGCAGCAGTGTCTTAGTGCAAACATACGTATTATAACCGTCTATAATATATAGATAAAGACTATTAAAAAAAAATCAAATAATAGCAATAATCGTGCACAAAAAGTTAGGCAGTGTCTATGGTTCATTGATTATTCAGGAATCTGACGGCAGTGGGGAAGAAGCTTTCTTGTGCCACTGAGTTCTCATCTTTAGGCTCCTGTACCATTTCCCCGATGGGAGCAGAGTGAAGAGGGCATGGCCAAGGTGGTTGGGGTCTTTGAGGATAGATGATACTTTTTTAAGACACCGCGTCATGTTGATGTCCTCGATGGAGTGAAGTCTGGTGCCTGGAGTGTCGCAGACCGAGTTAACAACCCTCTGGAGGTTATTCTTGTCCTGAAAGTTGGTGCCTCCATACCAGGCAGTGATGCACCAGCCAGAATGCTCTCCATGGTACACATGTGAAGTTTACGAGACTCTTCGGTGACTTACCAACTGTCTCAGACACCTCACAAATATAGCTGCTGGCGAGCCTTCTTTGTGATTGCATTAATGTGGAGGCTCCAGGACAGACCCTTGGAGATGTTGACACCTAGGAATTTGAAGTTCTTGACCCTCTCCACTACTGAGCCCTCAATCAGGACTGGTCATGTTCCCCTGACTTCCTCCTGATATCCATAAGCAACTCCTTGGTTTTGTTAATGTTGAGTGCAAGATTGTTGTTACATCATTCAATGAGCTGATCTCCCTCTCTTTTGTACGGTTCCTCATTGCCAACTGTGGTGTCATCGGCAAACTTGTACATGGCATTGGAATTGTGCCTGGCCACAAAGTCATGGGTGTATAATGGGGTAAGCACAGATTCTTGGGGTCCACCTGTGTTGAAGATCAGTGAGAAGGAGACATTGTTTCCAATTCACACTGACTGTGGTCTTCCAATGAGAAAGTCAAGGATCCAGGGGAGTTCAGAGCCCAAGAGTTTGTAGCTTCTTGACCAGTACTGAGGGAATAATGGTATTGAAGACCACGCTGTAGTTAATGAAGAGCAGCTACATGTTTGAGTTGCTGTTTTTGAGGTGATCCAGAGCTGAGGAGAGCCAGTGATATTCCATCTGCTGTGGAGCAATAGTGACGATAGGCGAATTGCAGTCGGTCCAGATCTTTACTTCTGGCCATGGCCAGCCTCTTGAAGCAGTTCATCACAGTAGAAGTTAGTGCTTCTGGACGGTAGTCATTGAGGCAGCTGACGCAACTCATCTTGAGTACTGGGATGATTGATGCCCTTTTGAAGCCGGTGGGAACCTCTGACTGCCACAATGAGAGGTTGAAAATGTCCGTGAACACTTCGGCTAGTCGGTTGGTGCAGATTTTTAGTACCCTGCCAGGTATGCCATCAGGGCCTGATGCCTTGCAAGGGTTTACCCTCTTGAATGATGTTCTGATGTCACCCTCAGAGATAAAGCCCATTGTCACCATTCTATGATTCTGTGAGAAGATTTACAAACACCTCATTTCTGTCTTGCCTGAGGGTGGCACAGTTAACATAGCATTTAGCGCAACGGTGTTACAGTACCAGTGATTGAGATCAGGGTTTGATTCACGCGCTGTCTGTAAGGAGTTTGTTCGTTCTCCCCATGTCTGTGTGGGTTTTCCCTGGGGTCTCTGGTTTTCTCTCACTGTTCAAAACATACCAGGAGCTGTAGATTAATTGGGTATATTTGGGCAGCACGAGCTCATGGGCCAAAGTGGCTTGTTACCATGCTGTTTGTCTAAATTTAAATTTAAATTAGAAAAGCCAACAATATATCAGCTAAGAGCAAATTATAGACCTTTCAGATCATTGACCTGATATCCTGAATGAATAAATTTATTCAGACAAGAGCATCTTCAATTTAAATTTTTGAAATTGAGTTTTCTATTGTTGAACATTTTAATGATGTAATAAATTTCATTTCTGGACTTCATTACCTTTTTCTATTACACGTGATTAACATACCTTCAGCTTCCTTCTGAAACCTTTGTAAATGTCTATCTTAGTATTCTCCTCCAATAGGTCACTGGTTCAATTCCCACTCATAAAACTTGAGCACAAAAGTTCAGACTGTCACTGTAGTACTGAGAAAGTGCTGCACGAACAGAGGTGTGATCTTTTGGATGAAGCTTGAAGCCTGGATCTGTCCCCTCTCCCAGACTGATGTAAATGATCCCATAGCCTTTATTTCAAAGGAGCTCTTCCCTATATCCTGTGACTGATATTTATCCTGATCAACATGGATGATTTTTTTAAAAATTACCATGGAGCAGAGCTTTCTGTGGATGAGATCAGGTGACCAAATATGTCCTGCTGCAGGGTCTCAGTCCGAAATGGCAACTATTCCTCTGCCATTACAGACACTGCCTGCCCCGCCATTACAGACACTGCCTGCCCCACTCTTTTTTGCTTTCAATTACAGCATATGCAATCTCTTGTGTCTCCATGTGCCCAAATATATGATATGGCATGAAATCAGTTTGATAACATTTCTATAAGATGCTTACTATAAGGCCACTAAGACATAATAATGTCCATTCATTGAAGTTGCCTGATTCATACTTGTGGCAGAATTGGAGAAGAAACTTTGAGAATAATTGCAAAGGTGAGGATATTTTCTGACTCCAATTGACTTCTCCCTTTGTAGAAAATATGGCTCAAGGAAACATTGGGAATGGAAACAGTCATTATTTCTCCAACCCGAGCTACCATACTCTAGCTCAATGTGGGAATCCACCACACATCAATAACTGCCAACAGAGCACGTTGGGAAAGGTAAACTTCAACCACTTTTCACTAAATTATAATGCTCTTGGTTTTCAATTACTGTTAACTGTTGGGGTTACTCTCAAATACTAATATTAACCAATCTGCTGACTTCCTTCACACAACAGCAGTTGACTCGGATATGTAGCGATTGCAGTCTTGAAACCTCATATTGTTTGCTTAAACATTTGGAGCAGAATGATGTGTGGCATTGCAGGAAATTACATAAGGGCCACCAATTTGACCCTGGTTGTTAATGCTGAAAGTGTGCAAGAGTATTGTCCACTAATGAAATTCATCATGAAAGATTTGATCCCACCATCTGCAAAGGAAGTGAACATATGGAATTGCATCCAAATGGCACCCAAAGTCTGTGCACATTTTCTGCAGATAAAAATTCTCTAGATAATATTTAGAACAAAAGTCAAAGGCTTTTAGTGCTGTAGTTAGCACAATTCTGTTACAGCCATAAGTGCCGTTCAAATTCAGCGCTTTTTATGAGAAGTTTGTACGTTCTCCCCATGTCTGCGTGGGCTTCCTCCGGGCGGTCTGATTTCCTCCCATTCTTCAAAACATATGGAGGTTGTAGGTTAATTGGACGGCAAAGGTTCATGGACTGGAAGGACCTGTTACCATGCTGGATGTCTAAATTTAAACATTTAAAATTAAATTTAAATTTAATATGTTTAATTAGATTTACCAAAGAGCCTCATTTGCTTTGTGAGCTGATTTGCCTCTTTCTAAGCTATGATTTATTGCAACAAAGTTGTTCCATCTGATTTATTCTTAACAAAAGCCTCATCTCACAATTCTTACTCCATTAACCCTTCAAAGAGCCATTAAAAACATATTATCTCATTACACTTTGTGGAAGCTTGCTATGTACACATGGCTGCAGGGCATCTTGCTTGCAATTGAAATGTTCTTTCTTGGCTACAAAGTGCAAAGGGAAATCCTGCAGTTGTGAAGAGTGTGATAGAAATGGAAGCCAAAATACTAGTTGGTAGCTTCAACAACAGGCTGCAAATTTGAATGGTAATTCTGGCCCAGCTATTCAAATTATCCAGTCGAGGTCAAGCCTCAAATTGAATAATATAGTCCAGTGAAGCTGTGACTCCTAAAGGTGAATATTAAATTGTAATGGTGACATATTTTAATTGCTTATTTCTAATCAACAGTCAAAAAACAATCAGCTATTTGTTAACCTTAAGAATCTCAAAAGTCAAGGAAAGCAAGGCTCCATGATGGACTACACTGCAACTCTCCCTGCAGACTGGAAGCAAGGTGGCTACCCAAATGATTTAGGTATTTTTTTTCTATATTATTGTTGATGAAAGCAAGAAAGAAATAGTGCAAGGTTAAGAATGATATATCAATTCTCTTTTCATTACGATTGTTGTCACAGAACTGTGACATTTATTCCAAGGATGTGACTGTTGCTGAATAGACTAGCAATTTTCCCCCTATCCTCTCACTGTCACTTGGCAGGATGAGAAGAAATATCTTCAACTGCGCAGTAAAGATGCTCCCATGATGCCTCTGGACTTTGGTATCTTTTGAAACATCAAGAATGTAATACAGTAAAATCCCCATTATCTGGAATTCAAGCAACCAAGAAAAAAATTGCAGAAAATAAATAGATAAAAAAATACAGAAGTTTAAAATTGGTGCCCCCAAGCAGTTAGTTCACCAATCACTCAACACACAATCTTAAGCAACTGGAAACTTCAGTTATCCAGCATCTATCAATCCCCATAGGTGCATGATACTGGGTGTTATACTGTACATAAATCAACACAGATGGCATGAATAAATTTTCCAACTGTGAGAAACAGAAGTACCTTCACAGAATTTGCTCGAGACAAAAATTGAGAACAAAGAACATTTATTATACAACAATGCAAAGTTGGGTGCTTCCCCTTACCCTGGGAATGCACACACATACTGGGGCTCACCCAACTTTTATACAGTTCATTTCAGTGTAGAGGTAACCTCCCCCCCCCCCCCCTAACATTCTTCTGCCTCCTAGATAAGTTTTGCATTAGGCAATCCTGTCTGCCTACGTGCTATTTCTGTGAACTTGGAGGACCAGGGGGTATCCTGTCTATGTCCTTATTCACCTGCCTTTTGTCCTTATTCATACCTTCCCAACCCTCAGGGCTTACTAACTCTTATATGCAGAACTTGCTAGTTCTGTCTAATCGAGAGCCAGGCAGTTTTGTTGAACTGTGGCTTGTATCTGTCGTCTTTCTTCAGCCCATAAATTCAGGGCCATCACTGTCTGGAGTCTGACTAAACGATTTAAATGCCCAGCAGCTGTGGTGTTCTGGAGCAGCTTACGTTGTTTACAACTGGAACTCCCCTTACAGTGGTGGTTCTTAACATTCCGAATGTCTGTGTGACCCAAAGGATGATTTACAGGAGACCAAGTTGGGGAGGGGTGTTTCTTGTCACTTAACCTGTGAGTTGCAGCCTGTCTGTGAATATTAGCATCTGAATTCACTCTATTTCTGCCGCATGTACAATCCTGACTAACATTCTGTCTGTCATTGTCCCACCATCTTCTTTGTGCTATCTCTTTAAAACTCCTCTTTTTAATACCTGTAGAGGCCGGAATACAAACCAAGTCTACTCCCCTAGGGCCGTTCTGTTCCCCTGGTCCATGTTGGGATCCTATATTAACCCATACCCCATAATGATTATACTCTATACCTTGTCGGACTCTGGCTTTACCTTACTCTTAATTTAGTCTATGTATAGTCTGAGTCCAGCGTGTTCTTTGAATGAAGTGATAGGAGAAGGTATTCGGTTCAACAGTCAATTTATTACACAGCACAAGAATAAAACTTAACAGAGCTCTGGGTCAATCATTAGTTCATAGGTCACCTGCACAGTGAGCTACTCCCCAAGACTGACCCCTATTGTCCAGTTGGCTCAGTTTATATAGATCAACCTTATCATACAGAACAAAAGTTGGCTTCCTTTGCTAGATTTCATTATCATACAGAACAAAAGTTGTCTTCCTTTGCTAGATCTTTTTGCATAAGGGTTATCACAAGTCATCTCGTGTTTTGCAGATATCTGGGGTGTAGCACTCCCATCTTAATCCTCCAGGCCAGACTATCCTGTTGTGTTGATCAGAAATTAATTCATCCCCAGATATTTCTAATCACCATTCTGTTCTTGTCTGGCCAATTTCTGCTGTTCTCTTTAACACCTCCTCCTGCCTTAATCTTCCTCCTAGACTGGTTTTCCATTCCTTTGTTTCTTGCAGGCCATTCTTTGTTCTGATCTGGCCTGTGTCTCCTGTGCTACTCACCACCTCCTTTAGTTTGAGCATTCCTCCTAAATCGTTTTATGCATTTCCTCTCCCTGTATTTTGGAGCAGACAATTTTGCTCAGCCAACTTTGCTCCTTGCTGTGATTGCCACTTAATCACATTCCTCTTTTCCCCTGAACCATGCAGTAAATATACACTTAATAATTAATCATTTATTTCATAATGTTTTAACCCCTAGATTCCAACAACCTGCGCCCTGTCTACATTCTAAAGTTAAATAATTGTCACCTCTGCTGCCCCTGTTCCAGGAGGACTTAATACATTGTGAGCAATTTGGTGATTTCCCAAAAATTGGGAACCAACAAGTAAACATAACAACAAATCGTAAAAACAGCATTACAGCACTTTTTCCCAGCGTAGTGTAACTTTTAGATCAGAAGGATGAGGGACTGCACGCCAGGTGGAGGGTAGATTATCAATGTCTTTAGTCCGTGGATCAGCAGCTTGTTTAATCGTTCTATGTGAGTCCACCCCTTTTCTTTCGTTCGCACTGCAGTGTCTGTAATCAAAAGTACACAATAGGGGCCTTCCCAGACAGGTTTTAGTTGGTGATCTTGCCATGCTTTTACATATACCCAATCACCAGATTTAATAAAATGAATAGGATGCTCCAGGGGTGGGTTTTGAGCGAGCTAATAAACCCTTCCGTTGTAAGTCATACAGAGAAGTAGAAAGTCCCTGTAAATATTTAGATATGTACTGGTCATAAGCCTCAGGGATAGGGGTATCAGTGTGGAATCCCATGTAAGGAAGACCAAACATCATTTCATATGGTGAGACAGCAAGGTCCTTACGAGGAGCTGTGTGAGTCCTAATTAAAGCTAAGGGTAAACATTTAATCCAGGAGAGGCCAGTTTCCTCATGAAGTCGAGTGAGATGATTTTTCAAGGTCTGATTCATTCGTTCAACACGGCCTGAGCTCTGGAGCTGCCAATCTATTCCCAGTATTTTACACACACCCTGGAGTAGCTGAGAGGTAAAATGTGTACCTCGATCTGAGTCAATGGTTTGAATCATACCATATCGTGGAATCACAGACTCCAATATATCCTGATAACGGTGCTGGCACGATCATTAGGGGGTCGGAAAAGCCTCAACTCATCGTGTGAAATGATCTACCATCACCAGGAGGTATTTGTAAACCCCTATCTTAGGTAATTCCGTAAAGTCAATTTGTATCTGTTGAAACGGGCGTACAGCTATATCGCGACCGCCAGGCATTACCTGGCGCATAACTTTCTTATTTACTCTCTAACAGATTGGACAACCCCGAGTACTCTGCTTGGTTATAGTGTATATTCCCGAGGAATGAAAAGACCGTACAAAAGTATCCACAAGTGCCTGTGTTCCCCAGTGTGTCTGTTGGTGGAGCTGATCAATAATTTTCCGAGCCAAGGCTTTGTTCAGCACTTGGCGTCCTTCTGCCGTCCACCACAACCCATCAACCGTTTGACGCATTCCCTGGTCCTTCATGTAAACCTCCTCTTCCTGTGAAAAGATGGGAGTCTTTTGAACCTCATATGGGGTGGGCAGTAACAGCTGCATGTCTATTTTCTCCGTGAGCGCAGCCTGTTTGGCAGCTACATCTGCCTGTCTGTTCCCCTGTGCTTCAGGACTGGCACCACTTTGATTTCCTCAGGTAATCTAAGAGCATCTAAAGATTGGACAATTAAGTTTTCATGGATCAACTTTTGTCCTTTCCCAGTTATCATTCCCTGCTCTTTCCAGATCTTCCCAAAGATGTGCACTACCAAAAGCGTACTTTGAGTCTGTGTAGATCGTGCCCACCTTGTTCTCTAGACCCTGGAGAGCTTTACAGAGGGCATACAATTCACAAGATTGTGCTGACCAATGATCGGGAAGGCGACCAGCTTCCATCCTTCCCATCCACTACACTATACCCGCTATAGCGAATGCCATCAATGCAACGGGAAGATCCATCAATAAACCACCTTTCGCCCTCCTGTAAAGGCTCATCACTTAAATCCTCTCTAATTTTGGTCTGTAAATCAATTACCTCTAAACATACATGCCCTAAATCATTTATGGTATTGTCAGAATTTGGAGAAACCAAGAAAGCTGCTGGATTCTGTTCTTTATTCGTAATCAGGGTCAAATCATCCCTAGCCAATAGGATCACTTCATATTTTAAAATTCTAGAGTCTGTGAGCCACCTTCCAGCACGTTGTAAGAGAATATTGCGGACTGTGCGAGGGGTGTGAACTATCATCGGGGCACCAAACGTAATCTTTCGGCCTTCCGAGCAGTGGCTGCGATGGCTTGCACACATTCTGGCCAACCACGACAAACAGGGTCTAAAAATTTTGACAGAAAAGCAACTGGCTGTCTACAGCCTGCCCTCTCTTGTGTTAGTACTCTGGTGGCCACACCTTCTTTCGCATTGGTATATAGGTCAAATCGCTTATTTAGGTCGGGTAAAGGCACTAATAAGGCGCAGTTTCACCAAGTTAAAATCTTTAATCTCTTCCTCTGTCCAGACAACAGCTTCGCCCCCTAGAATCACGAGTTTATCATAGAGAAATCTGACCAGGCTAGAATAATTTTCAATCCAGATTCTACAGTATTCCACTAAACCAAGGAATTTCCTAAGTTCTTGGGCATTCTTGGGAGGTGGGATCTGTAGAATACCACGTATCCTCTCTGGACTTATTTTCCTAGTCTCCTGACTCACCAGATGACCTAAGTATTTAACTTCTGATTGAACAAATTGTAATTTGGATTCGCTCACCCTGAGACCCTTATTCCCCAGAAAATTCAAAACTTCAACAGTATACTGTTTAACTAATTCGTACGTTTTTCCCGTGATTAACAAATTATCAACATGTTGTATCAACTGGCAATTCTCTCTCCGAGGGGCCTCGTCTAGTATTTGTTCTAAGACCTGGCCGAATAAATTTAGTGATTCTGTAAAACCCTGGGGAAGGACCGTCCACCGGTATTGATTCTTGCGTCCAGTAAAAGGATTTTCCCATTCAAAGGCAAACATGTCTCTGCTCTCCGTTGCTAATGGACAGGTCCAAAAAGCATCTTTGAGGTCAATCACACTAAACCATTTACTATGGGGATCGATTTTACCCATTATCGTATAGGGATTAGGTACAACTGGGTGACGGGTGAGAATAATTTTGTTCAGCTCCCTCAAATCCTGCACTAATCAATAGGTACCGACTGGTTTTTGGACAGGTAAAATTGGGGTATTAAAAGGTGACATACAAGGTTCGAGTATACCATCTTTCACCAACTGGTCAATTACTGGCTGCAGCCCCTTTCGGCCAGCCATAGGAATTGGGTACTGTTTTCGTCTAATTACTTGCTCAGGATTTTTAAAGTAACTTATTGGCCGGTTGTACCTGTGGCCCCTCCCCATAGGCTCTTGTATAAAGGTGACTGTTCCACAGCCCCTTCCAGCTCAGTGCAGGACAACAGAACAAAATAGATGTGTTGTGTTCTTAAGTGAATAAAACCTACAATAGTCTTTCGAGTAATTGATGGGCATCAATTTTATTCACTCGAAGTTTTTATTACAATGAAGCAGATCATCAAACCAGGAAAGCTGGAAATCAACCCTCAATTGCCTGAGGCATCCATCGACTTTGAGCTCTGGCTGCGCTGTTTCCTGCAGGCCTCTTTCATTGCTCGATCAGAGACCAAAAAACTGCAAGTACTGCCCTCCCAGGTCGGCATCCTGGTGTACTTCATGAACAGGGACATTACAATGTACCAGGAAGCCATGAACATTCTCAAGGAATAGTACCTGCATAAAATCAATGTTGTCTACCCCAGACACCTCTAGTGACTCGAAAACAATGACCCGGGTGAGTCCAACTCCGAATATCTTTGAGCCCTGCAAGCACTCGGCAGGGCCTGTGAATGCAAGACCTTGTCCACCATGGAGTACACAGAAGACCTGATCCGGGACACCTATGTTGTGAGGATCAGGTCAAACTACGTCCATCAGAGATTCCTAAGGGAAGGGGAGCTCAGTCTGTGGAGAGCAGTATTCTGGAGGTGGCTCTCCAGAGCATGGAAGCATACGCATCCGACAACGCAGTCACCTTGTAGTCTTCGGGATGTACCGCCACTCCTTCGCTCTGCTAACAATTTGGCCACAGCAGCAGTGCTCCACAACCACCTCCTGTCACATTCATCCGGCTCCGGTGATGCCTCAACCACAGCTGCGGTGCAAGGGAGCACCCAAAGTTCTACTTCTGTGGCCTGGGAAAGCATCAGAGGAAATGCTGCCCAGTGAAGGATTCAACTTGCTCCCGCTGCAGGAAGAAGCGCCATTACGCCAAAGGGTGTAAGTCAAAACTTCTTCCTAGCAGCACCACATGTGGATCTTGAAGGCCGCCATCCCAGACACTGTCATCACCTGTAGCCAGCAGCACCATGTGTGATCCATGGGGATGCCATCTTAGGTGCCATCTTAAGGACCCAGCAGCACCACACTCAAAATTTCCTCCTCTGTTGCTATTCGCCAACCTCACTTCCCGACTAAGCCTGTCACTACCAAAGGTAGGTGGTACAGTGCCAGAGACAGGGCCTTCATCCAGGCAGAGGTACAGCGCTTACTCAAGGAGGGGGTCATTGAAGTGAATAGGTAGTGGTAGTATGGAATGGGGAAAAGAATAGGATGGTCATTGACTATAGTCAGACCAACAACAGATACATGTAATTGGATGCATACCCCCTTCCATGCATTGCCAACATGGTCAATAAAATTGCCCAATATCAGGACTTTTCAAACATTGACCTGAAATTGGCATATCATCAAATCCTATCCACCCAGAGGACCACCAGTATATGGTGTTTGAGGTGGATGGCCTCCTCTATCACTTCCTGCAGGACCCCTTTGGTATCATGAACAGCTTATCGGTCTTCCAGTGGGAGATGGACCAGATGGTGGATCAGTACGAGTTGTGAGCTGCCTTCCCATTACCTCGATAACGTTACCATCTGTGGCCATGACCTTCAGGACCAATGCACCAATCTCCAGAAATTTCTTGAAACAGTAAAGCTCCTTATCCTCACATGTAGCAAGGCCGAGTGAGTGATTCACACAACTTGTCTGGCCATCCTAAGGCTAGGCTGAGTCGTGGAGAATGGAGTCATCGACCTGGGCCATAATCACATGCGGTAGCTCCTGGAGCTTTCCCACCCATACAGCCTCAAGGCCCTGAAGAGGTGCTTCATGTTCTTTTCTTTTTTTTTGAAAATTTTACATATCATTTGTATCAATAATAAACTCAATTATATAGAGATAATACATTACAGTAACACTCAATACAAAATGATACAATTAAAAAAAAATGTTCTCTCTACCCCAAACAAAAAGAAAGAGAAAAATACACCTAAATCTATACATTTATCACTAATAATATTCCTACCTTAGTTATTTTATCTTTTAAATATTAAATGAGAGGAGTGGGTGATGTGGATGGACTTTTACTAACGAAATCAATATATGGTTCCCAAATCTTATAAAAATTCCCTATCTGATTCCTTAAACGATAAGTAATCCTTTCTAATGGTATACAATTTTGCATTTCAATATTCCATCTGTTCATCATTATAAAATTCTCTTTTTTCCACGCTACTGCCACACATTTTTTTGCTACTGCTATTGCTATACACAAAAATTTTGTTTGATATTTATCCAACTTCAATTTTGTATCTACTTCATATACATCACCAAGTAAAAATATTCTTGGGCCTTTTTGTATTTTTTATCTTCGTAATTTGTCCTAGTAATATCCTCAAATCTTTCCAAAATTTTTCCACTTTTACACAGGACCAAACCGAATGTAAAAAAGTCCCAATTACTTTATTGCATCTAAAACATTTATCAGAATAATTTGAATTAAGTCCATTTAATTTATATGGAGTATAGTATAATTGATGTAAAAAAATTATATTTTACCATTTGATAACTGACATTAATTGTATTTGTCACACTCTCTTGGCACAGTCTTGACCAAACTTCTTGAATTTGTATATTTAAGTCTTTTTCCCATCTTTGTTTAGATTTATATAATTTTTTTCCCCATAGTATTTTGTAATTTTATATATATATATATATATTAGTTAATAAATGTCTCAATAAATATATCTGTAATTAAATATTCAAATTGACTTTGTTCCAGAAGTCTTAAATTTGCACCTAATTTCTCTTTTAAATCGGACTTAAGTTGATAATATGAAAAAATAGTATATCATATTTCTCTCTCATCTGTTCAAAAGTCATAAAGGAACCTAAAAAAAAATATTTTCTCCTCTGTATCCCTTTACTGTACCATGTATCAAATAAAGAATTATTCAAAGTAGAAGGAATAAGTTGATTTTGTTTTAACATCATCAAAAGTATTTGATCATTTTTAATTCGTCTTTCCAAATGGATTCCTTTCTATACCTTCAATAAATGCATTAAGATCAGTATTTGTATTTTCCCTTTTAATAATTAATTATTCCATTTATACAAAAAATACTCTGGATTAATTTCTCCTATTTTATTTTATTTTTGCTTGTTTAGCTGCCAGTTCCAAAATCTTCTCTTACTTCGTAACAAAGAAATTTAACTAATATCGGGCTATGTCTCTGATCTGGTTGCGGCTTTGGTTTCAGTGCTCTATGTGCTCTTTCCGTCTCCTTGAATTTCAGATACCCCCCCCCAAAGATTCCAGAATCCAACACTGTAAAAACTTCTTAATTTCCTGTCCTTCATCACTTTCTTTAAATCCAGCAATCTTTGTTATTCCTCCTGCTAACATTTTCTAAAATGTCGATTTTTTTTGCATTGATCTTTTGTTGCAGCCGCTTCTACTTGTTTCTTCTTCATTTGTTCCTTCATGCCTTGAATTTCAAATTCATTTCCTTTCATTTTTTTTCATCCAGACTTCAAATCTTTTGTCCACCTGCTGCATCATTTTATCCACTTTCCTTATAAAATTCTTGTTTTCAGCTGTACTCTCTCCACATTTTTTAAACTTCTTCTGTGAATAACATCATTGATTGCTGGAAATTATCCATGTAATTTTTCATATCAGTTGTAGAAATAAATGACTAATTTTTTCTCAATATTCTAACCATAAAACCTTGTTTGAAACAGATTTCTTGCTCTTCTTCTTGTCCACTGGAGCTGGAAGCCTTGAGTCTTTTTTTAAATTTCCTCCTTTTTTTATGCTCAGCGCCTGCGCGAGGATTCGCACATGCTCAGTCACTTCTTCACCCATAGTGGGTGGCCATTGTCAGGAGAGACCTTGTACACCAATGGTCCAAGGTCTCCCTAGCTCTTGGCTTGTTTCCCTTGGGCAGTACCTTCCAGACTGCTCCAGGATCCTTCTTCAAGGTAGGCCTTTCTTTTTGACTTGTTCTTTTACTTGTTCAATTTCTTCTACTGCTACAGCTGATTTTTATTTCTTTGGTGACATTTTAGATTGTTCTTTAGATCTTCAGAAACTTTTTTCTGTTTTTCTTAACTTTTTCAACCTTATTTGACTTTTTTTCAACTTTTTCAAGCAGAGTATGGATTTGCAGTCTAATTCCATGTCATCACATGGCACACCCCCGGGTTCCTTTCTTATTATGCCCAATGGATCCACAATTTTACGGACAAGGCCCGCCCTCTCATCAAATCCACATCCTTCCCCCTGGCAGTGGAGCATCGTGCAGCCTTCAGTTGCTAAGGCCACAATGCATGCTGTGGATGAATCCACCCCATTTCAGGTGGAAAGCGATGCATCAGACTCTGCCCTAGCACCAACCCTTAACCAGGCAGGCAGGCCATTAGCCTTCTTTTCACATATCCTACCGGACCCCGAGATTTGGCACACCTCAGTTGAGAAAGAGGCCCAGGCTATTGTCAAGGCAGTACTGCACTGGTGCCATTACCTGGCTGGTAAGAGGTTCACCCTGCTGACTGATCAACGTGCAGTTGCATTCATATTTAACTGTCAGCAGTGGGGTAAAATCAAAAATGACAAAATGCAAAGGTGGAGGATTGAACTGTCCACCTACAATTACGATATTCTGTACCAGCCAAGGAAATTTGATGAATTGCCAGACGTCCTATCCTGCAGGACCTGTGCATGTGCACAGATTGACTGACTCCTAAACCTCTATAATGATCTCTGCCACCCCAGAGTTACCAGGTTTTTTTAACTTTGTTAAAGCACACAAACTGCCTTACTCTATTGACGAGATCAGATCCATGACAAAACTTCCAGGTCTGTGCTGAGTGAAAGCCGCACTTCTACTGGCCAGACAGGGCACAATTAATTAAATCCCCTTTGAGCAACTCAGTGTCAATTTTAAAGGACCCCTGCCCTCCTCTGACCGCAATGTGTACTTTCTGAACATCATTGATGAATATTCCCGTTTTTCATTTGCCATCCCCTGCCCTGACATGGCCACTGCCACAGTCATCAAAGCCCTGCACAGCCTCTTCACTCTCTTTGGCTTCCCCAGTTATGTCCACAGTGACCGGGGGGGGGGGGGGCCATTCTTTTATGAGTGATGAGCTGTGCCAGTACTTGTTGGCCAGAGGCATCGCCACGAGCAGGACCACGAGTTACAACCCCTGGGGTGATGGGCAAGTGGAGAGGGAGAATTCTACAGTTTGGAAGGCACTCCTTCTAGCAATTGGGTCTAAGGACCTCTCAGTCTCCCACTGGCAAGAGGTCCTCCAGGAGGCATTCCACTCTATGAAGTCCCTGCTATGTACTGCCACAAATTCCACACCGCATGAATACATGTTTTTCTTTGCCAGGAATTCTGCAAGTTGGACCACACTACCGACGTTGTTGATGTCCTACTCCGGAAGCATGTGAAGAGCTATAAGTCTGGCCTGGTCGAACAGGTCCACCTCCTCCATGGCCAACCCTCAATATGCCTATGTGGCATACCCAGACAGACATGAAGACACCATCTCTGTCAGGGACTTGGCTCCCTCAGGGGCCCTGGAGGCCATGGCTGTTCCTCACCATGGAACACACATGATGCACCCAACCCCTGGTACCCTGCCTCTGTCCCGACAGAGGTTACACCAGACTCATTGGTGCCTAACTACACACAGAACACTGATGAGTTCGTACAAACACCCGAGATCATCCAGGACCCCACTGCAGCACAACCGGTGCTACGATAGTCCCAGCAAATGACCAGACCACTGAAAAACTGAACTTGTGACTTTGCATTGTAACCTTGTAAGCTTCACTTCACCCTGCTGGGCTCTTTTTAAAAACAAGGGGTGATTGTGCTAAACTATTAGGGTTAAGCAGTATGGATGTGCTTGCATTCTTAAGTGAATAAAAGCTTCTACAATAGTCTTTTGATGGTGCATCACCTGCACAGTCCATAAGGAGTTTGTACGTTCTCCCCATGCCTATGTGGGTTTTCCCTGGAGGCTCCAGTTTCCTCCCACTGTTTGAAATATACTTGGGGTGTTGGTTAATTGGGTAGCATGGACTCATGGGCTGAAATGGCCTGTTTCCATGCTGTATGTCTAAATTTTAAAAAATTAAAAACTATAAATTGCCTTAGTTATTGTTTAAATATTGCTTAGAACATTTTTTTGTTTGCTCACAGGTGCTTTTGGTGCTGATAGAGGATACGTTGGAAAATCTCTAAAAGGTAAAAAAAAAAATTAATGTTCGCTGTGCTTTCAAAACATTGACACTTCCAAAGATCAATCTCTGAGGAACTGTGTTGAACCATAGATGAGCAAGCTCTCAAGCAACATTACATTGGACAACAAATCTTTTCAAAAGGTTTGCTTCTTGAAACGAAATTGGAGATTATGATAGATAACTTTGTGGTGATACGAATATGTGAACATTTGACTGTCAATGGATAGCTGGCCTGTCCCCTGCTGGTGACCTGCTCTCTGGTGCCCTTCAGAGTCACCAATGGTGTCTCCGTATTTCAGATGGAAATGGATCGGATGATGGACAAGCACAAACTGATGACCACGTTCCCCTACCTAGATAATGTCACCATCTGCAGCCATGACCATCTGGACCATAACGCGAACCTTGCCAAATTCCTCCATACTGCTAAGTCCCTCAATCTGACCTAAAACGAGAATAAGTATGTTTTAGCACAATTCACCTGGTCCTCCTTGGATGCGTCGTGGCTTGTGGTGTAATCGCCCCCCAATCCCAACCGCATGCATCCCCTTATGAAAATCCTGATCCCACACAACCTCGAGGTGCTAAAAAGGTGCCTGGGGTTCTTTCTTATTGGTACCGAACTATGCCAAAATAGCCTATCCCCTGGTAAGATCCACAACCTTCTCCTTATTGGCAGAAGCCCAAGCGGCCTTCTCCCAGATCAAGGGAGACATCGCCAAAGCTACGATGCATGCCGTGGACGAATCATCCCATTTCAGATGGAAAATTATGCCTCCGACTTTGCTGGCCTCCACTCTCAACCAGGCAAACAGACCGGTAGCCTTTTTTTTTCCTCGTATCTATCATGGTACTGAAGGAAGTGCAGGCCATCATTGAGATGATAGGCCACTGATGTTGTTACCTGGCCAGGAAGGAATTTACCCTTTTAATGGACCAATGAGCTGTTGCATTCATGTTCAATACCAAATTGTGGGGTAAGATCAAAAATGACAAAATCCCGAGGTGGAGAATCGAGCTCTCCACCTTCAACTACAACATCCTATACCAGCCAGACAAGCTCAATGACCTCTCAGATGCCCTATCTCAGCCACCTCCAGTCCCTCCATGACATTCTTTGTCACCCCGGTGTCATGAGATTGTTCCACTTCATGAAAACCCAGAACCTTCCCGATTCCATTGAGGATGTCAGGTCATTGATCAAATACTGTCGGGTTGGTGTGGAATGTAAACCACAGTTCTTCTGGCCCAACAAGTTTCACCTCATAAAGGCCACACGCCATTTTGAACAGCTCAGCATTGATTTCAAGGGGCCCCTAACCTCGTCCAACAGGATCATATATTTCCTAAACATCAATGACAAGTACTCCAGGTTCCCTTTTGCCATCCCATCCCAACATGACCTCAGCCATCGTCATAAAGGCACTCTGCAGCATATTTACCCTCTTCGGATATCCGAATGATATCAACAATGATCGGTGTCCTCTTTTATGAGTGAAAAACTGCAGCAGTACCTGCTGGCTAGAGGCATTACCACTAGTACGACAACCAATTACAACTCCCGGGATAAGTGCCAGATAGAGAGAGAAAATGCCATAGTTTGGAAAACTATTCTCCTGGCTCTTAAATCAAAAGGCCTGTCAGTGTCCCATTGGCAGGAAGTCCTCCATGCCGTCGGATCTCTGGTATGCACTGCCACCAACGCAACCCCACATGAACGCATGTTTTCCTTCCCCAGGAAGTCAGCAACCAGAACCACACTGCCACACTGGCTCTCATCCCCAGGACCCGTCCTGCTGCGGAAACATGCAAAGGGTCGAAGATGTGCAACTCCTGCATGCCATCCCTCAGTATGCCTATGTGGTGTACACGGACAGCGATGAGGACATAGTCCCCATCCAGGACCTGTTGCATGCTGGAGACCCTTGCCCACTCCTAATCCCCTTCAACCCAGGTCCTACCTACATCCACACCGCCACACTCAGTGCCGGTCAACAACCCACCTCTACCCACCACGTCATATACCCCGGACCCTGCTCCAGCTGCTCGGACCCCCATATACAACCAAGCCCCACCTCCAACGGAGCCAGCCCTCCCTCGCCAGCCTCAGGACACATGACCGGCAATAGTGGCGACCATTCTACCACTGGTGGAACTGCGCCGGTCACAGAGGCAAAGGAGACCACCTGACCAGCTGAGTTGTTTTAAAAGAGGGGATGAGAGTGGTGATACGAATATGTGAATATGTAACTGCTGATGGATCGCTGGCCCATCCCCCACTGGTGACTTGCTCCCTGGTAACACCACCCTTTGTGACCCTGGAATAAAGGTCGACCTCCTTCTCCCTGTCCTCAGTCAAGCACATGGAATTAGGCCAGCTACAAGTCTGAAGTATAATAAAGTCTATCATTCCTCACTCTATGGCATTGGAAGTATTGATGGAGCATACCAAACTTCAAGCTGAACACAAACATAATTTCAGATTTGCTGTACAGGTATCATGAAGGAAATTGGAGAACCATTAACATTTTGAATTTAGCATGTTTAATCACATAATGTTGTTGACACATTGTGTTACTTCAACTGACCTAATAACTTTCTGCCACTGATTTTAGTTTCTACTCAACTTCAGATGCCTCCTGGCAGAGAAGTCCAAACACAAATGCAGAAAATGAATTTTCAATGACATGTTGCACTTTCATGGTTTTGGATACTTGAAGGAAATCACAAAATAGGTAATATCTAACAAACTGTACATGATAGGAAAATTTAAGGTGATTTACATGATCAGCAACTCAAAATCCATAAAATACATCCAAACATGTTCAAGAAGCATAATCTTTATTGTCCAGTGTTATGAGAACATAATTGTGGAGCTGGATTAATTCTGAGCCCATGGGCATTGCTGACTAGGATGGCAATTATATTAGCTGTTGCTGGTGACTCTGAGAACCTGTTAGCAAAGTGTCTTCTTGAACTGCCCCAGCAAGTGGGTCAAAGCTGTTTGTGATGTAGTTGGGTAGTGAATTCAAAAATGTACATCCATTGCAATTGGGAGAACAGCCTCACAATTTCTGGTGTGTGATATGGAGAGGAAATCTCGATTGATAGTTTTCTCATGCATCGAATGCCCTTGTCCTTCCAAGTGATAGAGATTCTGGATTTGCGAAGTGCTGCTATAGAACCTAAAGCGGATGCCTACCAGTGGACCAGTGCACGCTGCATCCATGGTTTAGGAACCGACTATTTACCAGAAAGCTTGCCAACATAAGCATATGGAATTTCAGTGAGCTAAAGTTATGGTGGTGGAATCGGAAATGCTTTTGCAACATTTATCCACCACTGTTTAAATCTAGCCTCTTAGGTTAAGTATCAAATTCCTGGGCCTCTTTTGGTTGAAAGTATAGCCTTGTCAATTGACATACAGCCAATAAAAGCCCAGACTTCACAACTTCAATCTCAAGTCTGGAATGAAGAGCTCAACTTCAGAAATCCTGGAGAAAAAAAGGGTATGGTTGACAATAACACATCAAAAAGAATTAGAAAAAGATCTGAAAATGAAAATTTTGCAACACCAGGAGCGGAGGAACGGTCTGAAGTGGAGATTAATTTTAAAGCCATTTCAAAGAGTTAGCACAGAGGTTCTCAACCTTTATCTTTCCATTTAGAAACCACTTTAAGTAATCCCTCTGCCATAAGTGCTCTGTGATTAGTAAGGAATTGCTTAAGGTGGTATGTGAGTGGGAAGGGAAGGTTGAGAATCACTGCTCTAGACCCAATTGTTACTGAAATATTTTGCTTGAGAAAAATTGTCATTGGCCAATTTCCTTTGGAATTATGAAACCACGCACATAACAAGTCAGTTAGGCACAATTAAAACACTGGTTTTCAAACTTTTTCTTTCCACCCTCATATCACCTTAAGCAATCCCTCACTAATCACAGAGCACCAATGGCAGAGGGACTACTTAAAGTGGTATGTGAGTGGAAAGAAAAAGGTTGAGAACTACTAAGTGAGCACAAGAAAGGTGGGCCAAAAGACCACCTTCAATAATCAGTTTCTGTACAAGCTGAAGAGATACATAAAAATACAGATTACTGGAAATGTTTAGCAGATCAGTCATAAGTGAAAAACAAATTTAATGTTTTATGTTAATCACCTTCATCTGAAGAAGCAAACTTGACAAAGGAGAAATTGTCATCAGGACAGAAAGGAATGAAATAATAGGACAGATGCAAAAGATTTTATCCAGTGCCACAGATGACTGGAAGATCCAAGTGTTTAAAATACTGAAAAGATTTGAAAGAATAGGTGGAGAGAACCCACTTCCTCTGCTATAAAGAGTGTAGAGCAACCAAAGAAAACAAAATTAGAACCAGGTCATTCATGCAAAGGAAATGGAAATCTGGGGAACTTTCTCCTCAAACATTTGCTGTGACTGGTGGTTATTAAATAATAAAAGACTGGCTAGATTTTTACTGTTTAAGCAAAGAAATTACAGAACCCAAACAGTTAGTTAGTATAAGATATAGATTAGCCATCATCAAACTGAGTCTTGAGTCCACCGTCAAATCCAACTGAATGGTGAAATGAGATGAATCACAGACAAAGAAAAGCAAGATTTATATAAAATTATTAGAGCTCTGTGTTCTTGAAGAGCAATCTATATATGATAAATCAGTGGGCTCTAGAATCTTGGATAAGGAGTTGCTCATTGAATAAAAAGGACAAAAAAAAACCTCTCAGAAGATTGTGAATCTTTTGACTTCTTTAACCCAGAGAGTATATTTGAGGTCTGATTGACACTTTATTTTAAAGATGACAGAATAACTTTAATGGGGATCAGGCAATTTCAAAGATAGATCAAGCTTGACAAAAGAGCATAGAAACTTTGGTCTCAATACAGAAAAGTTAAAATCCAGAATATTGAGAAATGTGTATTAGCATGTTGAGTATGTGAATATTGAATGAAAAATGGTTTAATGAGCATGGAAAAATTAAGTAGGCAGGGAAGCATAACTACTTGACATTTAAATCTTAGAAAACAATGAGGTTGTGGTGAAAATGCAAGTATTACTGTGTGATAGTACAGATCTATCACCAATGTACATAGTGTATATAGTTACTGTATCTAGACTGTGCTTACAGCGATTGGCTGAGAGCTAAGCCACGCCTATTGTCTGGGCTTTAAAGGGTTGTCTCCCTAGCCAGGTCAGATCATTCCGGACTGGTCGGCCACCTGTGAAGAGCTCCTGTCTTTTGCTAATAAAAGCCTTGGTTTGGATCAACAAGTCTTTGGTTCTTTCGACGAGCTCATACTGTTATTCTTAACATTTGAGTGGATTTACTGCTATCACAGGGAGGTGGTTATGGGGGCAGGGTCTGGTGAAGAGCAACTGTGGGGATGTATTACTACCAAGGAAGAATGAGCGCAAATCCCAAGACACTATTATCGAAGGAACTTTTAAATTCTCTGAAGCAGTCAACAGACAAAGTGTTAATGTGTTTCCCCTGTGCAGGTTAGGGTTTGAAACACCTGTTGGCATGCCTTCCAGAATAAATGATTGTAATCTCATGTATTTTTAAATTCAAACCCTTTTTATTGTTAATAAGTGATTTTTTTTTCAATACCACAGATCTAGTAAAGACTTCTGGTTTTAGTGCCAGCACTTGTTCACTCAACAGTACAGAGAACCCATATGCCACAATCAAGGATCCACCAATTTTTACATCCAAAAATTCAGAGTGTGGCTATGTGGAAATGAAGTCTCCAGCTCGCCGTGATTCACCATATGCTGAGATTGGCAATTCTACTTCAGCTAATAAAAATGTCTATGAAGTTGGTATGTTTGATATAATCATTACCTCTTAAATGATATTTTGTGCATGATAGACTGCAAAACATCTGACAACAAACTACATTTTATTATTTAATTAACAAGCATTCTTGTTAAGATTACAGATCTTTGTCTACCTTGAAAGCAAAAAATTGCCCAAGAGTTGTTAGCAAACAGAGCCAAGCCATTCCCCACATCTTTCCTCATTGCTTAAAGTTAAAACACAGAAACACTGGAGGAACTCAGCTGGTCTCACAGATATATTACCAACATTTCACACTGAGCCCTTCATTAAGGTATGAGCAAAATGGAGGCATATACCTGAATAAAATGGTGGGGGGGGGGAGGGGCACAGACCAACAGGCAAGAGGCCATGAGTGAATATGGCAGAAGAGGAAAAAAAGTTGGGAAGAGAAGGGGGAAAAGGGGATAGTTAACTTTTTGGAGAGGAAATGGGGTGGAGAGCTAGAGGAAAGGAGACAAAGGAGGGCCTTAACATTAACAGGAGAAGTCGATGTTAATTGCATCTGGATGGAGAGTGCCCAGATGGAATATTAGGTGTTGTCTTCCAGTTTGCAGGTGGCTTGCTCTCTGACTCCCTCGTCCACTCATCGCCCCTTTGTTACTTACTCCTGTGACTGGAGGAAATGCTACACTTGTGTCCACACTCTCACCCTTACCACCATTCAGGTGCCAAACACCTGCCTGCTTTTTGCTCATACCTTGTGTGAGCGCTGATGTGTGAAGAATTCAGACACAAAGTTCATAGACTGTACAAACAGGCTTTAATCTGCTTAAGCTCGTACACACAAGGCTCCACGTGCTCGACTGACTACCAAAGGGGCCAGCTCGAGTCTTTATATGGGCCGGCGATTGACAGTAAGTAGGTGGGGCCAGCCTCCCAGGTTGACTACCTACAGATACAGTGATTACCCCCGCAGTAGGCCGGTAGGAGCAGCCAGTGTAGTGATTGTATCACCACACGTTGACAAAGGGGTCAGGCCCAAAATGTTGGTAATATATCTTTATCTCCTATATATGCTGTGAGACCTGCTGAATTCTTCCAGTATTTCTGTGTTTTGACTACAATCACAGTGCATGCAGAGTTTCATGTTTCACTTCCCTCATTGCTTAAGCTGGCATATATGTTTCTGTTTGAGTATCAGCAAGGAAATATTCTGACTGCTCTCATCAAGGGTAGATGCTGTGTCATTGTCATTAGGAATTTCCAAATAATAGCAATTGGTCCTGTGAAACAAGCCATCTTACTTTCACGAAAAACTGCAGATGCTGGAATCTAGAGCAAGCAATGAGATACCATAGGAACTTGACAAAGGACTCAAAATACCGACTGACCATTTCTACCCATGGATGCTGCCTGACCCATTGAGTTCCTCCTGCTTATTGTTTGCTCACCCTACATTCACTCCTAGTTCTTTTTTCAATCTCCTTCAATCTATGTCGTCTGGTTAATTGATCCTTCAGTTGTGGGGAATTGTTTCTCATATTATATTGAAGCCACAATTTCAAAACACCTCCATTAAATATCCTAACTTTTCCATGCTTTAATGAGAATTAGTGTATCTCTGTGTTGCAGATAAACCTTAACAAGCATAATCATTAACCTTTTATTCTTGTGATCCAGAACCAACTGTAAGTGTCGTTCATGGAACATGCAGTGGCAACGCTCCATTTGGCCCTTACGACCTCCCCAAGAACAGTCACATTCCATGTCACTATGACTTGCTACCAGTTCGAAACAGTCCTTCAACATCACAGAACATGAACGACAATGAATGAATGAGATGGCTGTGATTTACAGGTGGTAAATAATCCAATTGAACAGCTCCCTGGGGCAACAACAGGAGGAGGAGTCTGGCCAAAGTCTTACCAGCTCCTCTGGATGTATTATATTACTGTACCATTACTCAACTGAGTTACAGATGAAGACCAGGGACATTTTGAAGGTTGAAAACAACTAAAGAAAATCCCCTTTTATAAAATGTCTTTGTTTTTTTCTAGATGTATTTGAGGGTTGACATTAAAACCTAGGGTCTTTGGGCATTCACAGTAATTATATAATTCAGCTTGTGAAAAACATTGCTAGTGAACAATTCAATTGTCTAACATTTTTTTTCAGAAAGAAGATCTTTTGAAACATCACCATCCTACAAACATGCCATTTCTTAAATCCCATTAGGCATTCCATGTATACAGGAATAATACTCAATAATACATATTGATAATTACTTTAAGTAGGTAGCATAAAAGTACTTTAGTTCCTTATATTTTTTATAGAACAGTTTTGATTTAACTGAGGGAAGAGAAGCAAATTAACAATGGCTGCAAGTGGTTACAGAAAAGTGCAAGTCATTGGTGTATTCTTAGTGATTAAAAAGCACACTGTAAATTCAAGAATCTGTTGGATACTTCCATTGTTTTGCAGCCACATACATTTGAGCCTCTTGCAGCCATGGCCATTTTCTGTTTCTTCTCTGCGAGCTTCTTGTAAAATAAAAACATTGCTGTGCTAAAGCTGGTCTTGTGCATCACAAATAAAATTGTAAAAATAGTAGAGATTTTAGTTTACTTTTTTTACTTTCCCAATAACCACTTCCATTATTGAAGCCCATTCCTATGTTCAGATTATACAATATTTGCTTTTGTTTTTGAATTTAAATCCATGTTCAGACTAATGATTGGTTTCATTGTTACCTGAGAGTGTTTCGTATTTTTTTTTGTCCTTAGGACCTTGTGTCAGAATCCTGAGCCTATTTTATTAACCCTTTGTATTGTATAATAAATTGTACATAGAGGCAAACCAGGTTAAGCTGACTGACGTGGTCACTTGTTTAATGGACTTAAAACTGTACAGAAAAAGAATCTTGTCCAGTCAGTATCAATAATTCGTAAGTGCTGTTGCACTAAAGCTGGATTGCATTATGAAATATTAAATATCTGCCCCACGAAGACCACAGGTTCTTTTATCTAAGCAATAACATCTTTATTACATTATTTATGTTTTCTTGAATCAAATTAAACCATAATAAACAATGGAAATATTATTCCAATTGGGTTACATTCATTTATTCCAAATGAAATAATTTCAGTATTACGTGGTTTTCATCCTCCTTTAAATCTTTAAGCATTATATTGGCAACTTTTTATGTAGAGTGTTTGTCACCAGTATTTTAATAAAAATTACTTTTGAAAATGTATTTAGTCTTTGTTTCTGTCACATGGCTTCACATCAAACACAAGCAACTAAATTGACTGATTACCAACTGGCATCCTCCCCAAGCTGATGAATCAATAATTCTCATTGTTTAACAGCACTTGGAAGAACCACTGGAAATAACAAAGGCACCAAATGCTCTCTAGCTGGAGGATTTATTTGTTCGTTCATTCATCACCAAGAGTAGGTTGGAAGTTCTAGCACTGATCGAGCCCTGAAGGGCATAGGTACAAGATGGAGTCTGCAGCAGGTAGTAAGTGAACCAGTGCAGGGAATAAACCAACATGACTTTATCCTTGAGAAACTACCAAATGTCCATAATGATTTTTACACATGTGATAGTACAGACCTATCACCAATGTATATAATTACAGTATCTAGAGTATGTAATGACTGTGCTTACAGCGATTGGCTGAGAGCTAAGCCACGCCTATTGTCTGGGCCTTAAAGGGTTGTGTCCCTAGCCAGGTCGGATCATTCCGGACTGGTCGGCCACCTGTGAAGAGCTCCTGTCTTTTGCTAATAAAAGCCTTGGTTTGGATCAACAAGTCTTTGGTTCTTTCGACGAGCTCTACAATTTTATTAGCAAAAGAATTTTTTTTAAAAAGGGATGGAGCGTCTGACTCGGCCAGAAAAACTTGACATCGACCCACAGTCAGCTACAGCCTTCAAAGCCTTTTAAGTTCTGGCTGTTGAACTTTGAAAACTTCCTAAGGCTCATTGAGGTGGAGGAGGATAACCAGCGTCTAACAGCATTGCTGTCTATGGTGTCCTTGAGAGTCTACGAGAACATCCAGGATGAGACCACTTACACCGCAGCCATAAAGGTACTGAAAGAACTGTTTGATCAACCAATGAACAGAGTTCATGCCTGGCTCGTGCTTGCGCCGAGAAAGCAACAGCCCGGCAAGTCCAGCAGGGCATATTTACAAGTTGTAAAGGCGTTGGACAAGGACTGTAACTGTGTGGACAAAACTGCTGCCAAGATCACAAACGATCTCGTCCGGGATGCCTATGTGGCCGTGCTCCGATCGAACGAAGTGAGGCTGCGCTTGCTCGAACAAGGGGTAGAAAAACTAGAGGACGTGGCCCGGATTGCAATCACAATGGAGGATGCAGCCTTAAAGTCAAACGAGTTCTCTAGGGACTGGACCCCACGGTCTGATGTGAGTAGAGTGCCCTTCTACCTTACCACCCCCCCGATATACTGACGGCCTGTCGGCTGCTGCTACAATTCCCCCTGCGAACCCAAAATGTAATTTCTGCGGGAGGGACAAGCACAGCAGGTCCCAGTGCCCAGCAAGAAAAGCCAGGTGCCAAGAGTGCCTTAAAAATGGCCACTTTGCTGCAGTCTGTAGGTCTAAAATGGCCGCCGGCAAACACAGTGCCTCGTGTGAAGCCCAACCGCCACTATCCCATTCAAACTCTTCTTCCCCAGAGCTCTCGTCCAATGAGAGTGAGGGTTCCCCTGCACGGCAACGCCTGACGTCACGGAGACGCCGAACCCGGAAGGGGCAGCCCACCCTCACAACCATGATGTTGGCCCGCCTCTCGCCCCCGTGCGGAACACTCGACCCGGCCTCGGTCCCGACTGTAGAGCCCGCTATTGCCACGGCCATGACCACCCCTGGGGCCGACGCTGCTGCTGCCGCTGCCACCACCACAGCCACCCCCGGAGATGACGCTACCGCTACCGCTGCCCGCTCCCCTGCTGCCGCTGCCCATGCCGCTGCCGGTGCAGCCACCGCGACCGACTGGGGACCCGCCACGGCCAACCAGGTACTCGCCCTAGCGTCCATTGCTGACGACCGCTGGGGCCCGACCGCCACGACTGATAACCTACCCACCACCAACCGCGAGCAACAACCCCCACTACTTACCGTTCATCCGCCGACGCCGCCACAACAGCACCTCTGGGAGTACCTCCAACCTGCTCCTCCAGCGCTGACTGTGTCTATGACGTCATCTCGTTGCGTGACGTCAACACGCGAAACTCCCCTGTCAACAGGATCAGTGGCTGCTTCTATAACACTAAATCAGCAATGCCCTCATCCCCTCACTAAAGCAATGGATCTGATTAAAGTGCATGGACACTACACCAATTGCTTATTTGACTCTGGGTCAACTGACAGTTTTATCCGGCCAGATCTGGCCCTCCTTTGTGGACTTGACATTATCCCCACTACCCAGAGGATCTCATTAGCAACGAGGTCGCACTCGACCGGGATAAAGGGATATTGCATCACCACGCTGGAAGTACAGGGCGTAACAGTCACCCACTTCAAATTATTCATCCTTCCCCAATTGTGCGCCCCAGTGTTGCTGGGATTAGACTTTCAGTGTCAGTTTCGAACGGTGTCCCTACACTTTGGGGGACCCCACGCCCCCCTCTTGGCCTGCCATCGCCCCACCCCTGAAGCACCCGAGCAACCCGCCCCCGTGCCCCGGGGCCACTCCTGTGGCCTTTCCACACTCCAGATTGCCCTGCCAGCACTCTTCGCAAACCTCACCCCTGGCTGGAAGCTTGTGGCCACCAAAAGTCGGCAATATAGTTATGAAAACAGGCAATTAATTAGGAGTGAGGTGCGTAGATTGCTGGATGAGGGCATCATCGAACCCAGTTCAAGTCCCTGGAGAGCCCAGGTGGTGGTTGTCAAGAACGGGGAAAAGCTACGAATGGTGGTCGACTATAGCCAGACCATTAACCGCTTCATGCTCCTGGATGCATACCCCCTGCCACGCATCACGGATTTGGTGAACCAGATCGCCCAATACCGCATATTCTCCACCATTGACCTACGTTCGGCCTACCACCAGCTCCTGATCCGCTGTGAGGACCAACCATTCACGGCCTTCGAAGCAAATGGGCGGCTGTATCAATTTCTCAGAGTACCATTCGGGGTCACGAATGGTTTTGCGGTCTTCCAGCGGGAAATGGACCAGATGGTGGGCCAGAACGGGCTAACCGCAACCTTCTCGTATCTGGACAATGTCACCATCTGCGGCCACGACACGCAGGACCACGACGCCAACCTAGACAAATTTCTTCAAACTGCTGGTCGGCTGAACCTAACCTACAATTTTGACAAGTGTGTCTTCCGGACCACACAAGTCGCGATTCTAGGTTGTGTGGTGGAGAACGGGGTAGTGATGCCAGATCCTGACTGCATGCGTCCCTAATGGACTAACCCCCCACCACCCCCCCCCCCCATACCCAGAAAGCACTCAAACGCTGCCTGGGCTTTTTCTCATATTGTGCCCAATGGGTTTCACAGTACGCCGACAAGGCGCGACCTCTTATCAAGACCTCCTCCTTTCCCCTCTCGACCGAAGCCAGAGCGGCTTTCGATCGAATCAAATCCAACATCGCCACTGCAACACTACACGCGATCGATAAGTCTGTCCCGTTTCAAGTCGAGAGCGATGCATCCGACTTTGCCCTGGCAGCCACCTTGAACCAGGCCGGTCGGCCTGTAGCCTTCTTCTCCAGAACCCTCCAGGGTCCAGAGAGTAGACACTCCTCGGTCAAGAAGGAGTCCCAGGCCATAGTTGAAGCGGTGCGTCGTTGGAGACATTACCTCGCTGGGAGGCACTTTAGACTGTTGACTGATCAACGCGCGGTCTCCTTCATGTTCAGCAACACCCAGCGAGGTAAGATAAAAAATGACAAAATCGCCAGATGGTGAATCGAACTCTCCACCTTTAACTATGACATCCTGTACCGGCCTGGTAAGCTCAACGACCCGCCTGATGCGCTCTCCAGGGGGACATGTGCCAGCGTACAGATGGACAGACTACAGAAACTCCATGAGGCGCTCTGTCATCCAGGGGTCACTAGGTTTGCCCACTTTGTGAAGGTGCGCAACCTACCCTACACAGTCGAGGAGATTCGCTCCATGACCCGAGCCTGTTCGGTGTCCACTTCTTCCGTCTGGGGAACTCCCACGTTATCAAAGCCACCCGCCCCTTCTAGCATCTTAGCGTAGACTTTAAGGGGCCCCTACCGTCGACCAACTGTAATAACTACATCCTTACGGCCGTCAATGAGTACTCCCGCTTCCTGTTCGCTGTGCCCTGCCCAGACACCACCGCCACCTCAGTGATACAGGCCCTTCACAGTATCTTCGCCATTTTCGGGTACCCCAATTCCATTCATAGTGATAGGGGGTCCTCATTCATGAGCGCAGTGCTGCAACAGTACCTTCTGGAGTGTGGTCGAGGTCGAGAGGGAGAATGCCACCATCTGGAGAGCGGTTACACTGGCTCTCCGATCTAAAGGTCTCCCCACCTCTCACTGCCAGGAGGTTCTCACTAGTGCCTTACACTCCATCCCCTCCCTCCTATGTATCGCAACAAATGCCACCCCCCACGAAAGGATGTTCCTTTTCCCGAGGAAATCTGAATCAGGAACCACTGTACCAGCATGGCTCACCGTCCCTGGCCCTGTCCTTTTGCGACGTCACGTCCGGCACTCAAAGAACGACCCCTTGGTTGACCGAGTGACTCTACTCCACGTGAACCCGCATTACACCTACGTTGAGTTCCCAGACAGGCAGGAGGACACTGTTTCAGTGCAGGACCTAGCTCAGGATGCGGTAGGCCCAGCAATCCCCCCAACCCAACCTTCCCTAACTCTTTATTCCCCAGGCCCCGTGCCGGAACAGAAGGACCAACAGCACCCCACCCGGGCCACCCTGCCGACAACACTGCTGGGGAATTGAGTGAAGGAGCGGTTGCACCCGACGAGCCCGCTGACGACACCACTCCAGCGACCCCAATCCCGGCACCACGGCGGTCACACCGGATGTTCAGACCCCCTGACCGTGACAGTCCTTAACATACCCCTTCCTTCCCTTCTCCCTCTTCAGCCCTTCCACCCCGGGGTCAGTTCTCCAAGAAGGGGTGAATGTGATAGTACAGACCTATCACCAATATATATAGTTACAGTATCTAGAGTATGTAATGACTGTGCTTACAGCGATTGGCTGAGAGCTTAGCCACACCTACTGTCTGGGCCTTAAAGGGTTGTGTCCCAAGCCAGGTCGGATCATTCCAGACTGGTCAGCCACCTGTGAAGAGCTCCTGTCTTTTGCTAATAAAAGCCTTGGTTTGGATCCACAAGTCTTTGGTTCTTTCGACAAGCTCTACAACACATAAATAATCAGAAAATCCTGATTTAAAAAAAAAATTGCATCCCTACCTCCAGAATCGTTGCTTTCACAGGAAGCATCTGTGGCAGAGATTGTTGGAGGGTAAATGTGTGCAGATGTCGACACAGACATGCAACATACATCTGATGCACTGCATCACTATGTTGACTGTGTAATTGACGTCACTTTCCTGCATCCAAAAAAACCTTGGGAAAGAAGAGGAAATGTCTCTTGCTACTCAGACCATTGCAAAGGTGGTATGCACCTTGATTAGCAGTTGAAGGCTCCTTCATGTTCAGCAACACCCAGCGAGGTAAGATAAAAAACGACAAAATCGCCAGATGGTGAATCGAACCCTCTTGGGTCGTGCAGAATGGCTAGCGTCTCAGATTTTAAAACAGACGTCAAAATTGGGCCAATCTTCATGCTCACTACCACTCTGCCTGTTGAAGGGTAACACCTCATGAAATTTCTTGTGCAGGCTTATTACATAACCTTTATCCCGCATTGTGGTAAATCACTGTTATGATACGATTGGCTGCTGCCATCAGTCAATGAGGTGATAGCTGTTCCAGTCTATAGTTCATAAAACCCCATCACTTTCACAACATCAATCCTTTGTGATGATCGACAGTCTATTTTATTAACTATAATTTTTCAAAAAAAGTATGGAACAGTACCTGAAACTGAGAAGCTCAAAATCTAGCCTCAATCGCCGGATGCCCTGAACATGTTCGAACTCTGGTTATGCTGTTTTGAAGACTTCCTGGTAGCTTCTGCAGACGTTATCACCACAGATGTTAACCAACTGAGATTACTCTTACGAGTCAGAACCCAAGTATTTCCAATGATCAGCGACGCCAGCTCATATCTGACAGCCATGGAGATTCTGAAGGCCCAGTATCACAAGAAAGTAGATGAGGTCTATGCCAGGCACCTTCTGGCCACCAGAAAGCAGTGACCTGTTATGTCAAGCACTGAGTACCTGCGGGCCTTTCGGATCCTATGCAGAGCATGCAACTGTCAGGACCTCATCTGGGACACTTACGTGGCCGGTATCCACTCCGGGTACATAAGACAAAGACTCCTGGAACAAAAGGTACTTATTTATAGAGGGCGCTTCAGCTGACAGAGACACTGGAGGTGGCCTTCCAAAACTCGGATGATTACTCTAGGTCGCTGTTGGCAGCACTATCCTGGGACGGGGAATTGTCCTGCATCGTGAGTGAATGGTCACCCATACTGTCCCACTCCTCTAGTGACCTGATCTTGGCCACTGCTATTTCTGCAGGCAGGATAAGCACCCAAGGAAACACTGCCCTGCCAAGGAGGTAGTATGCGCTTGGTGCAGGAAAAAGGGACATTATGCCAAAGTTTACCAGTCCAAACTGTCTGTGAAACCTAGCAGTGCCACGTGCAGACAGTCGCCACTCTGGTCGGCAGGTTCGATGGCATCTCCTATACAAATCAATGATGCCATGTGCCACCTCTTGGGCAATGTGGCAAATGCCACCTTCTCAGGCATACAACACCACAGAGGAACCGCGAGGTTGGCCTTCTTGGGGATGAGTCCAGCCATCTCAGGATCTTGAGCATTCATCAGATGCAGACAGTGAGTCTATACTGGCCTCCATCAACCTGAACAAAGAGGCACCACATGAGCTCGCTGAGTCTATGATGGACATCCAGGTAAGCAGGCACATAACCAATTGTTGAGTACAGAAAGTTTTATTCACCTTGATACCACTAAGCACCTATCCCTTAAAGTACGGCCCATCAAGCACAAGATATCACTCGCGTCCAAATCACATACGGCAGCCATCCACAGGTCCTGCGTAATGATCCTGACTGTTGGAGTCATAGCTTACAAACATTTCAGGCTACCTGTCATGCCACAACTCTGTGCCCCCTTGCTACTGGGGCTGGACTTCCACTGCCAATTTCAGAAAGTGACATTGAAATTCGATGGACCCCATCCCTCCCTCACCGTCTACAATGAACAATTCACAGACGGCCCTCTGCGTCCAACCTGTGGCCTCTTGACTCTCAATGTCAACCACCCCCCCTCCCCACTGTTCACCAACCTCAACCCTGACTGCAACTCAGTGGCCACCAGGAGTAGACAGTACTGAGTGGCTGACAAGGCATTCATTAAGTCAGAGGTTCAGCACTTGTTGGGGAAGGGAATCATTGAGGCCACCAATATCTCTTGGAGGGCCCAGGTGGTTGTGACAAAGAATGGGGTAAAGAATAGGATGGTCATAGACTACAGCTAGATCATCAACCTGTTCACGCAGCTCGGCGTGTACCCCCTTCTTCACATATCTGATATGGTCAATCAGATCGCACAATACCAGGTATTCTCTATGATTGACCTGAATATGCCCAGAGGACTATTAGTATACCGCATTCAAAGTAGATGGCCGCATCTACCAATTCCTCCAGGTCCCTTTCAGTGTTACCAATGGGGTCTCCGTCTTCCAGCAGGAGATGGACTGCATAGTGGACCACTATAATCTGCAGGCCACCTTCCCATACCTTAATAATATAACCATCTGCAGCCATAACCTGCAAGATAACGATGCAAATCTCGGTAAATTTCTCTGGGCAGCAAAATACCTGAATCTTACTTATAACAAGGACAAATGTGTGTTCCAGACAGCATGACTAGCCATACTCGGCCGCGTGGTTGGGAATGGCATCAATGGCCCCGATCCTGACTGCATGCATCTGTTGCTGGAGCTACCTCTCCCACATACCCTCAAAGCACTGGAGATGCCTCTGGTTCTTCTCATATTTTGCTCAATAGGTCCCCAACTATACAGACAAGGTTCACCTATTGGTCAAAGCCACCACGTTTCCCCTGCTGGCAGAGGCCCAAGCTACATTTGACCATATCAAGGGCAACATTGCCAAGGCAACCATGCATGCCATAGATAAGTCCTCACCATTCCAAGTGGAGGGCGATGCGCCCAACTTTTCCCTGGCTACCACACTCAACCAAGTGGGAAGACCCGTCGCCTTTTTCTCACAGGGCCTGAAATTTGCCACTTCTCCATCGAGAAGGAGCCCCAGGCCATCGTGGAGGCAGCATGCCACTGAAGGCACGACCTCACTGGAAAACTATTCACTCTCCTCAGGGACCAGCGAGCGGTCACGTTCATGTTTAATAAGCAGAGGGGAAAAATCAAGAACAATAAGATCCTCAGGTGGAGAATTGAACTGTCCAGTCACAACTATGACGTCCTCTATTGGCCAGGCAAACTTAACAAGGCCCTGGATGCTCTATTCTGTGAAGCTTTGCCAATGTCCAAATGGACAGACTGCAGACTCTCCATAATAACCTTTATCACCCCGGAGTAACAAGGTTTTTACATTTTATTGAAGCTTGGAACCTACCATACTCCGTTGAGAAAGTCCAGACATTGACTTAAAACTGCCAGGTCTGCGGTGAATGCAAACCGCAATTCTACTGACCGGAGAAGGTGCACCTGATCAAAATTACCTGCCCCTTACAGCACCTAAGCATTGATTTCAAAGGGCCCCTCCCCTCCTCCAACCGGAATGTCAACTTCCTTACAATCATCAACGCATTCACCTGCTTCCCTTTCGCCATCCTATGCCCGGACATGACCATGGCCTCAGTTATCAAGGCTGTCCCAAATATCTTCATGCTCTTTGGGTACCCCAGCTTCATCTACAGTGACTGAGGGACCTCATTCATGAACGATGAGCTGTGGAAGTACCTGCTGGCCAGGGACATTGCCATGAACAGTACAACCCTGGAGGAAATGGCCAAATGGAAAGGGAGAATGCCACGGTCTGGAAAACCATCCTCCTGGCACTGAGGTCAAGGGGCATCCCTGTTTCCCAATGGCAAGAAGTCCTCCCAGACACACTCCACACTGTCTGGTCACTTTTATGTATAGTCACTAACAACTTGCCTCATGAACAAATGTTTGCTTTCCCAAGGAAGTTTGTGTCAGGGACTACGCAACTCACCTGGCTTACCTCTCCAGGACAGGTCCTGCTTTGGAAGCACACCAGGCAATCCAAGACTGATCCACTGGTTGAGGGAGTCTCCCTCCTCCACACTAACCCCCAGTATGCCTACATTGTCTTCCATGATGGGCACGAGGACATGGTCTCAATCTGGGATTGGGTTCCCCTCCAATCATCAGTGACCACCAACAGACACCCCACTCCACTGCTATCTTAGGGGTCCCTGAGCCTATTGCTGACCACCCTTAGCTACCCACCTCAACAAACTTGTGATGACAGGCCAACCCCACAAGCTGCTCAGGACATTACGGCAGCACCCCAACCATTACCACGTCGTTTGCTCTAGCAAAGGAGACCCCCTGACAGACTCAATCTGTAAAATATATGTGTATGTTTGTCTCTTTTTTTTCTTCACCCCGCAGGATTCTAATTAAAAAGGAGGGGTGAATGTGGTAAACTACTGTTATGCTATAATTGGCTGCTGCCAGCTGGAAATCCCTCCCAAGACAGATCCCATCCATAGCCCCTTGTATGCTCCCTATTCTACTTTGCCTTGGTCAGTCACTGAGGTAATGGCTGTTCCAGTCTATAGTTAATAAAAGCCCATCAGTTTCACAATTTCAGTCTTTTGTGATTATTGATGGTGCGTCATGCATGTACCACTTTTTCTTCATTTTTGACACTATCTGTTCATAAATGGGGGCATCCTTTGAAATTCCACTCAGGTGCAGGTCAATTTCTTCCTCTGCATCCTTGCTGAGGAGTTGGTGGATCTTGGAAGCAGACCAATGTTTTGATATCATGGTCGTCTGCTTACTGTAAGTCGAGTTTAAATTTAAAAATCCCATGTTACCATCGTGAGCTGAATGCGTCAGAGCGCGACACCAAGAACGTCGAATTCATTAGCCCAGTTTCTTACAGAGTGCCTATGGTCAATTTAAAGTGCAGGTGGTCTGTAAAAATGTCTAGGGGTCCTGGAAGAAAAATGACGGGATGGAATTTAAATTCCATCACGACATTTATAAACTGCCAGCAGAGCAGAAAATGTACGCAAATTTTCTGCTTCTCAGCAGCTGTGCAAAAGTCACACATGATAGCGGAGGTGATATGACACCAGAAATCCTGGCAAATTTTGACAGATGTGTGGTGGAAAGTGTGCTGATTGGCTGCATCATGGTTTGGTATAGAGACACCAATACCCCTGACCCTAAAGCCCTCTGTGTCTGTAGTGGACACAGCCCAGGACATCACAGGCAAAACCGTCCCCACTATCAAGAACATCTACAGGGAACACTGCAGTCAGAGAGCAGCAGCAATCATCGAAGACCCATAACACCCAGCACATGTTCTGTTCTTGCTGCTGCCATCAGGAAAGAGGTAGAGGTGCCAAAAGACTTGTACCACCAGGTTCAGGAACAGCTGCTACCCCTCTATCATCAGACTCTTCGACAATAAACTCAATCTGGGGCTCATTTAAGGACTTTTACTTGTGGACTTCATTGAATTTTTAAAATTCTTTCTGTATTGTGCAGTTTGTTTATATTTGTTATCTGTTTACAGTTCTGTATTTGTCTACATGTATATACTGGGAACAATTTTTTGCTTTACTAAAAAATGGTAATTCTGCCTCGTCTGCAGAAAAAGAATCTCAGGGTTGTATATGATGTCATGTTTGTACTCTGACAATAAATCTGAAATAACTATGGTAGAACTGATCACCGTCCAGTGGTTTTGGAGCCAAGTTCCCACTTTCACGTGAACAACACCCTCTTGCATTGCTTGACATTGCAACCACATGAACTCAGAATGGATCTGGCAGCAAAAATCAGGGCATTAATGAGGGTATCAGCAGCAGCAGAAATGAAACAACTATAATCTAATTATAAGGTCTGACATGTCCCTCACTTTACCATTGCTATAAAACCAAAGGATCAACCCTTGTCCAATAAGAGCCATCAGAGCCATGATGTGGGGTCTCATGGGATCAGTGCGAATGTGTGTTAGGGGGTTTCTAGTAGAAAGGAATAGGGTCCATAAGGTCAATAGAGTGGGAAGACTGCAAGTCCCTGTCTGGCGATGGGAATGCAGGTGATCTGGGTGTCTGCAGAAATAGGCGACAGTCCAAATGGGGAGGAAGGCTGGGTGCTGGAAACTTGTAGATAGCTGCTCTCAATGGCTACTCTACACCCACTACAATTGCATTATAGCCACCATACTCGCAATAGGGCACTGCGCAGGCGGGAGCACCACAAGGACGCGTTAGCTGAATCGAGTGCTAGCAGGGAACAGATACCTCGCTGTGGGCTCTCTCTCTTGCTCTACCCTGTTTATCATGTTGGTTGTGTTCAGTAGTCTTTTATTTGGTTTACCTCACCCGCCAATTCGACTAATTATTAAGCACACAAAAACGATCATGGTGTCAGAAGTGGGATCAAGAGAGTCCCAAGCCTGAAGACTTCCAATTATAAACTGGTTGTAGTAAGTAACCATAACCGTGTTTTACACAGTCGCCATAATGGCAGATAGATTTAGGTGGCTTGACCCACACATGTTTGATGGAAATGTGGCAGAAAACTGGCATATATTTGAACAGGAATATGACATATTTGTAGTGGAACCACATAGTAACAAGCCTGTCCATACCAGGGCATATATTTTGTTAAACTTGGCAGGCCTGGAAGCCATTGAAAGGGAGAGGTCGTTTGTGAATGCAGGCATAGTGTGTGACAGGAACCTCATTACCAGCCCAGCTGAGTCAAGAGAGGCCTCCGAACGTTTAAAGAGTAAATTTAGAGAAATATGCAACCCTCAGAGAAATGTGACAATGGAAAGACACAAATAAAACATTGGAGACCAAAATCCTGGCGAGTCGATACACTCATATGTCAGTGATTTAAAATTCATGGCAAAAACCTGCAATTTTGGCATGCTTTGCGACAAACATAGAGACAGAATGGTCTGTGGCATTTGCAATGATAATATGCAGAAAGCCCTCCAGTGAGACAGAGAGCTGACACTAGCAAAGGCCATTGCAAAATGCTTGGTGAATGAAACTACAAACGAAAACAGTAAAAGGCTTGCCTCTCCACTAAGGCAGGCCACAAGCATCAAAGTGATACAGACAGGACCAGTGAGCATACAAAGGGCTGGAGGCTAGCCAGGCCACCCCACACCAAGGACACGATGCAGCAATTGCGGAAGAGACCACATGCTGAGAAGGGAGATGTGCCCAGTGTTCGGCCAGCAGTACAGGAACTGTGGTAAATGGAACCACTCAAGCAAGTGTTGTAGATCCAGGCAGCAGACCACCATACGGACCAGGAAGACCATCATCCATTTGGAACCGGAGCAGAGAGCAAACGACCCACGAGGACAGCAGGCAACCCAGCAGAAACCTGGATCAGAGGTAACAACGAGGTCTTTGTGTCCATGGAAGTCAAGGGAAAGACGACTGAGTTGAAAGTCGACAATGGGGCCAAATGCAATATCATGTCATTGAGGACATTCAACTGGTTGAGAAAGATGGAACAAGTCAAACCACGCATCAAGGCTACAAGCCTAGTGGCTCATTGAGGCAGTAGAATCCAGACTAATGACATGGCATGGCTGTGTTATTTTGTACAAGGATGGCTCCATGTGCTAATCTTCTTTGTGGACTGTGAGGATGTCATGCCTCTGCTAGGCCTCAGTGAATGCATGGACATGGGGGTTGTCTCATTCAGCACAAATGTCCATCAGATAAACCCACCTGAGGATGATTTCTCACAGAAAATCTTTTCTGAATATGATGAACTTTTCAAAGATAAGCTGGGGAAGCTGCACGTACTACATGTGGCTTGACCCGGAGGTAAGACCCATAGTTTGGCCGGCACACCGCATTCCAGTAGCAATGAAGAATAAAGTCAAGGCTGAGCTGGAGAGAATGCAGGACTTGGGTGTCATCACTCCAGTCTTGGAAATTAACTGAATGGATGTCCTCCATGGTGGCCGCCAAGAAAAAAGATGGGCAGGAAATCTGAATTTGTATAAATCTGTGAGACCTCAATGCGGCCCTGAAAAAACCACATCACCCCATGCACACCGTAGAGGAAGTTGCACACAGATGGCCGGCACGATATTCTTGGTCTTGCATGTGAAGAACTCATTCTGGCAAGTCTCACTCGACTATGGCTTGTTGCTACTGATCACATTCAACACAGGATTTGGTTGGTACAGGTTCCGAGGATACCATTTGGTATCAATTCGGCCATTTTGGTATTCCAAAGGTCTATGGAATAAATTTTCAATGAGTACCCTTGTGCCATCAACCTAAAGAAGGTGCTTAACCAGACACAGAAGGTAAACCTGCAGCTTAATCCCCACAAGTGTAGGTTCCATCTAAATCAAGTCAGCTATGCGGGACACATGTTCACCAGCAATGGCCTGGAGGTGGAACCCTCCAAAACAAGGGCCATCAGCGAAATCCCGGTGCCAGCAGACGTAGCTGCCCTGCAACGGTTCCTGGGCATGATGAACTACTTGGCCAAGTTTATCTCCAACTCCAGTGAAACGACGGCCCCATTCAGACTGTTGACCCACAGAAACGTCAAATGGACCTGGCATGAAAAACAAAATGCCTTCGATGCCCTAAAGAAATATGCCTTGTCTTGCAGTCCTTGCTGACTATGATGTACTGACCTAGTGGTGCTGACCTGCGATGCCTGCAGGCCTGGAGGACAGAAAACCAGTGGCATATGCTTCCTGGTCACTTACAGATGCAGAAATGAAGTATGCTCAGATTGAAAAAGAGATACTGATGCATGCTCGAATTCTGTGATTATGTCTGGCAGGCTGGTCACCACAGAAATCGACCACTTACCTTTGGTGACCATAATAAACAAGCCAATTCACACAGTGCCAGCAAGACTGCATCATATAATGCTCAGGCTCCAGAAATACCACATTACCCTTGTATACAAATGCGGCAAGGAAATGCATTTAGCTGATGCTTTATCACGGACACCCAGAAAATGCACGATCCAGCATGTCGAGGAAGAGGACACTTTCGATGTGATGATGGTACCCATATATCCTCAGCTCGCCTGGATGAACTAAGAAAACACATGGCAGAAGATGCAACCCTAAATACCCTGGGCACCTTCATTAAGGTTGGCTGGCCGACCAAGCAGCGCAGCCTGTCACCAGGAGTGCAACACTTCTTTCCTTACCATGATGAACTGCTTATTGATGAAGAGGTAATTATGAAGGGCCTAACATCAGTCATTCCTAGCACACTGCAGAGTACATATGTGGAGATCCTGCACAGATAGCACCCTGGCACAGAAGCAACAAAATGAAGTGTGAGGGACATCATCTACTGACCGGGCATGACAGAGAACATAGATGAAGAGGTAGAGACCTGCTCGGTGTGCAACAATACTAAGCCACAGCAGCAGAAAGAGCCACGGCAGCTTCGCCTGGTACCTGACCTACCCAGGTTGACCGTGGCTACTGACATCTTTGAATGGTAGAGCCAAAAGTACCTAGTACTAATAGACTTGTATTCAGGCTGGTTTGTGATAGACCTGCTCCAAGACACAACCTCTGCGGCTGTCAACACCAAACTAAAACAGCATTTTTCAGTACATGGGGCATCTCATACACTTCTCTCGGACAATGGCAGACAATTCACCAGCCAGAGGTTCCACGACTTCATAACAGCATGGTACTTCACCCACATTACCAGCAGCCCAGAGCACCCACAATAAAACGGGCTGCTGAAAGAATGGTGAGAAGTGCCAAGCAGCTAATGGAGAAATCCTACAGAGAGAGGACAGACATCTTCCTCAGCCTACTCAACTTAAGAAATGCCCCTCGCGACACCACCCTGGGCTTGTTGGCACAACAGTTAATGTTGAGGCAGACCAGGACTACCCTACTAGTGGCACGGAGACTTCTGGAGACCCAACCAAATAACCCACAAGATGTCAAGGCCCAGCTGCTAAACAGAAGGCTGACGCAAAAGGTAAGTTATGATAAAACCAGCCGGCTGCTCGTCCCATTGACTGAAGGGCAAGTTGTAAGGATGCAGACCACAAGGTTATGAGGGCCCGGGTATAGTGGAAATGAGCTGCCAGGAACCCAGGTCATACCTGGATCGTTCAAGGGGGAAAATATGCAGAAGGAACAGATGACACATCCTCCAGTAAGAGAGACATCCCCATCTCAAATCAACCCAGACAAATCAGCTTTTTTGGATTTGGAACATGAGCCCAGGATTGACATGAGACCCCTGGTAACCATAGGAGAGGTGATGGACGATGCCCCTGAGACTATGGATGGTAGAGACAATCAGGACAAGGTGCCCCAAGCCTCCACATCAGTAGAGGGCTATTACAAAACGTGTGCTGGGCATGCTGTAAGCCAAACCCAAAATGCCAGAACTGAACTGGGTCGAATGCATATATTTGAATGTATTTATTGTTCCTCTAGTGAAAGTTATGTATTTATGCGGTTGGGGGGGTGGTAGCTCAAGAAACAGGATGTAGACAGCCACTGCCATCGGCTGCTCTACACCCACTGCAATTGCATTGCAGCCACCGTACTTGTAACAGTGCACTGCCCATGCGTGAGCCCCGCGAGAGCGGATGGTTGAATCAAGTCCTAGTAGGAAGCAGACACCACACTGTGGGCTCTCTCTCTCTCTCTTTCTACCCTGTTTATCATGTTTGGTTGCGTTCAGTAAAGTCTTTTGTTTGTTTTTCCTTACCACCGACTCAACTTATTTTTAAGCATGCAATAACGAACAAAACTCTAATTCAATGGTTCTCAACCTTTTTCATTCTACTCACAAACCACTTTAAGTAATCCCAATGCCATAGGTGCTCTGTGATTAGTAAGGGATTCTCTTTTTTTATATAATTTTTAATTTTTCACACTGTGAATCATATCAACCAAAATATATACAAACATTTCTCATTAAATATACACAGTGGCATTTTCTCCCTTTTTTCCCTCCTACCCTCCCTCCCCCCTCCAAAACCAATAAATATTCAACACAGACAATACAATAAAACCATTCAACAATGTCATCACACAATGAAAAATAAACAAGAAAAATGTGTCATCAACTTTTGCACACTGGATCAAGTAGTTTTGTCTTCTTATCATTTTAGGGGGTGGAGGTCCGAGGCAAGCCCTCTCTGTTATGTTCCACGTATGGTTCCCAAATTTGTTCAAATAATGTGACTTTATTTTTTAAATTATATGTTATTTTTTTCCAATGGAATACATTTATTCATTTCCATGTACCATTGCTGTATTTTCAGGCTCTCTTCCATTTTCCAAGTTGACATTATACATTTTTTTTGCTGCTGCTAAGGCTATCATAATAAATCTTTTTTGCACTTTATCCAATTTGAGGTCTAATTCATTACTTCTTATATTACTTAGAAGAAAGATCTCTGGATTTTTTGGTATGTTATTTTTTTTGTGATTTTATTTAATATCTGATTTAGATCTTCCCAAAACATTTTCACTTTCTTACATGCCCAAATTGCATGTTCCCATTTCCTTCTTACAGCAATAATGTTGGATCCCATTCTTTTAACTTTTAAGGCGTGATATATAACCTGTGTAACCAATTATACTGTATCATGCGTAACCTTGTGTTTATTATATTCTTCATAGTTCCAGAACGTAACTTTTCCCATGTTTCATTTTTATGTTTATGTTTAAAGCCTTTTCCCACTTTTGTTTAGGTTTAGAGCTTATTTCATCATTTTCCTTATCTTGCAGCTTAATGTACATGTTCGTTATAAATCTTTTAATTATCGTTGTGTCTGAAATCACATATCCAAAGCTGCTTCCTTCTGGTAATCTCAATCTATTTCCAAATTTATCCTTTAAATAAGCTTTCAGTTGATGATATGCAAACATTGTACCATGAGTTATTCCATATTTGTACTTCAACTGTTCAAATGTTAATAAATTATTTCCCAAAAAACAATTTTCTATTCTTTTGATTCGCTTTCTCTCTCATTCTCTAAAGTAAAGGTTATCTATTGTAAAAGGAATTAGTGGGTTTTGTGTCAATAATAATTTTGGTATTTGGTAATTCGTTTTTTTCCTTTCTAAGTGGATCTTCTTCCATATATTAAGTAAATGATGCAATACTGGTGAGCTTTTATATTGCACCAGGTTTTCATCCCACTTATAAAGTATATGTTCCGGTACCTTCTCCCCTATTTTATCTCGTTCTATCTGAGTCCAGTCTGGCTTTTCCCTTGTCTGGTAAAAATCTGATAAATACCTTAATTGTGCTGCTCTATAATAATTTTTAAAGTTTGGTAACTGCAAACCACCTTGGTTGTACCTCTCTGTTAATTTATCTAATGCTATCCTTGGATTCCCCCCCCCCCCCCTTTCCACAAGAATTTCCTTATTATTCTCTTTAGTTCATTAAAGAATTTCTCTGTTAAGGGAATTGGCAACGATTGAAATAAGTATTGTATCCTTGGGAAGTCATTCATTTTAATGCATTTTACCCTCCCTATCAATGTTAGCGGTAATTCTTTCCAATGTTCTAAGTCTTCCTGCAATTTCTTTATTAGTGGCTGATAATTTAGTTTGTACAGGTGGCTTAAGTTATTATCTAATCTAATACCTAGGTATCGGATTGCTTGTGTTTGCCATTTAAATGGTGATTCTTTTTAAATTCTGTATAACCCGCATTACTCATTGGCATCACTTCACTTTTATTTGCGTTGATCTTGTACCCTCGTCAGGGATTCTTAAGGTGGTATGTGAGTGGGAAGGGAAGGTTGAGAATCACTGCTCTAGACCCAACTGTTACTGAAATATTTTTGCTTGAGAAAAATTGGCATTGGCCCATTTCCTTTGGAGTTATGAAACCGTGCACATAACGAGTCAATTAGGTACAATTAAAACAGTGGTTTTCAAACTTTTTCTTTCTTTCCACCCACATACCACCTTAAGCAAACCCCTACTAATCACAGAGCACCTATGGCACAGGGAATACTTAAAGTGGCATGTGAGTGGAAAGAAAAAGGCCGAGAACCACTGCTCTAATCAACTCGCTGTCTCGCACTGACCCACCTCGCCCTCCCTATCTGTCCATCATCCTTCACCTCTGCCTGGTTGACCAATCCCCTTCTGGCCCCTGTCCAACCCTTCCTCCAGCACTTTTGTGTCTGAACCTTCTCACCCTGTCCTCATTGTCTTCGCTATTTCTCCTTTCGTCTTACGATGATCATTCGTTTTCTCCCACTGTTGCCAACAGATTGTTTACACCCTTGGGAGTCAGTGAAAAATCCCGGTCCCGAGAGCCTGCCAGGCTGCCTTGGTCTCGTGCTGCCCCTTTAAGACGTTGCGCTGCGCCGGGTGGCAGTTCGTGCGACAGTGGATGCGTCAGTCGGTGACGTGGCAGGCGCTGACGTTGCTGTGGTGACGCGGCCATCTTGTGCGTGTCCGTGGCCGAGTGGCTGGCGGAGCTCAGCAGGTAAGCTGATGGTTAGTACAGATAACCCACCTTGCGTGGAGGACGCTGGCGGTGCTTATAGACTCGTCACCGGCCGAGCCTCGGGCATGCACCGAACCCGGTGGAACTTGGTCTCCAGGGCTTCAGGCAGGGGGACGTGGCAACATTGATTGCGGTCAGTCAGTCCCAGGTTCCACCCCACTCATCGGCTGGCGCCCTACCCGTTGCTCAGACCTGGCCAGGCTCCTCACCTCTCGCAGTGTCTGAAGGTTATGAGTTTAAACCCCAACGCAGCACTTCAGGTAACATTCCAATGTGACTTTGAGTGAGAGATGCACTCATCTTTGGCATGATACATTGCCCCATTGCGCTCGATGCTCTCTTGTCTGGACGTCAAACTTTCTGCATTCACTGGCAGGTAGAAGACTTGAGGATTATTCTTTATCGATTTATTTTGTGTCACAGTCAATACCAGCAGAAACGTTATCTGGGAAATTCACCTGATGTGCAAATTAGCTGCTGCATATTCAACATTGTATCAGCGCCTACATTTTTATCAATTGTCAGCTGTTTCTATGCACCCTGGAAGGTGTTGCAAAAATCCCACTATTTTTAAAGTATCTATTAGAACATAAAACACTACAGCACAGAAAACAGACCATTTGGCCCTTCTAGCCTGGGCTGAAATATCCCACTGACCTGCACCCATCCCATAACCCTCCAGATCTCTCCCCTCCATGTATCTATCCAATTTATTCTTTAAAACTCAACAGTGAGTCTGTATTTACCACATCAGATGGCAGCTTGTAACACACTCCCTCCAGTCTATGAGTGAAGTTCCTCCTAATTACCCCCAAACCTTTCCCCTTTCACCCTAAAGCCATGTCAGCTTGTATTTATCTCTCCTAATCTAAGTGGAAAGAGCCTACTTGCATTTCCTCTGTCTATACCCCTCATAATTTTGTAAACCTTTATCAAATCTCTTTTCATTCTTCTATGCTCCAAGGAGCAAAGTCCTGACCTGTTTAATCTTTCCCTGTAACTCAACTCCTGAAGACCCAGCAATTTCACTCTTTCAATCTCACTGATATCCTTCCTGTAATTTGGTGACCAGAATGGCACACAATACTCCAAATTTGGCCTCACCAACATCTTGTACGATCTCACCATAACGTTCCAACTCCTGTACTCAATACTTTGATTTATGAAGGTCAAGATGCCAAATGCTTTCTTTGCAACTGTCTACCTGTGATGCCACTTTCAGGGAATTATGCATCTGTCTTCCCAGATCCCTTTGTTCCTCCGCACTCCTCAGTCCCCTACCATCTACCATGCCTTTCTTGGTTTGTCCTTCCAAAGTTTAACACATCACATTTGTCTGCATTAAATTCCATCTGTAATTTTCTGGCCCATTTTTCCAGCTGGTCCAGATTCCTTTGCAAGCTTTGAAAGCCTTCCTTGCTCTCCACAATATGTTCAATCTTAATGCCATCAGCAAACTTGCTGATCCATTTTCCCACATTGTCATCCAGATCACTGATATAGACAACAAAACAACAATGGTCCCAGCGTAGCATGCGCATTACGTTAAGTATAGAGTAAGAAACACACACACACAAACACAGAGTCAAGGTATTCTTAAGCCCAACGGGCATCCTCATGAATTTGAACAGGCCGAAGGGGGTAATTATGGCAGTTTCAGTAAGTCCTTAGATATGGGGCATGGGGTATCTGTCAGGTGGCCTTGTTGAGGCATTGGTCATCACCACATGGCCTCCACCCTCCTGCTGCTTTCGGGACCATGTGCAGGGGGGAGGCCTTGGAGCTGTCCGACCGCCACACTATCCCCAACTCCTCCATTTTCTTAAATTCCACTTTACCGAGGGCAATTTTTTCAAGAGGGAAGGTGGCATGCCCTGGTGTGGAGTAGGGTTACCCAGTGAGAATGTGGTGCTTTACCCTGTGCTTTGGATCTGTGGAGGAGAATTTGGCACCACGATCGTTTTGGCATTGTTTGAAAAGTTCTGGCATACACCAAACACTGCTCTTTCAAGCCTACCAGCAGGCGGGTAAGAAATTGGCTCCCAGCAACAGTTGTGCCACTGCCACACAACAGTTGTGCCACTGCCGCAAGGGTAAAAGTCAATTTATGTTGGTGGACAGCAAAACGTAGGGGGATGGTGCGGATGCTGTAAGTTCATATCGAGGCGCATCTTTGCTTCCCTCAGTGCCGGGCCTGGTTTGGCGTTCTGGGTGTCGAAGGCCATGGGGAGAAGGACACTTATTTCAGCACCGGTGTCCACGAGGAACTGCCTTCCGACAGAAAGTCACACACGTGGAGGAGGCTGTCATGTTGGCCAACCGCCGCAGCTATTAACGGCTGGCCATGGCATTTCCCGGAAATGCGCCGGGTGGGTGGCATAGACATGCCCCCACACCCCATAGGCTGGGTAGACTTGCCTCTCTATCTGCCATGGCCTTGTGTTGGCTGGGATTGGGGCTTGGTGATCTGTTCCACCGAGGTGCCATTTTCTTTCTTCACTCTCCAGAGCATGCTTACCTGAGCTGTGACTTTCCTCGTCGGTGAGCAAGAGTCGGATATCCTCAGGCAGCTGCTCCAGGAAAATAACTCAAAGAGCAGGCAAGGGTTGTGCCCCTCGGCAAGTGCAAGCATCTCGCTAATGAGGGCGGATGGTGCCCTGTCCCCCAAACCATCCAAGTGCAGCAGAAGGCCGGTGTGCTCATGCCGTGATAGCCCAAAAGTACGGGTTAGTCGGTCTTTGAGGGCACAGTATTTGCCTTGCTCCGGAAGCTGCCGTAGGAAATCAATGACCCTCACTGCCATTGTCCTGGTCGAGCGAGCTCACTATGCAGAAGTAGCAACTATGTAGAAGTAGCAGGTGTCAGTGGCAGCAATCTGTCAAAGGTGGAACTGGGCCTCAGCCTGTATGGCTGCGACACCCAGAACGTTGGCAGCTTGAGTGAGACTGCGTGGAGAGCTGCTTGGTTCGTCATCATCAGGTCCAACCGTCGGGGTCACCAGTGTACACACACACACACACACACACACACACACACACACACACACACACACACACACACACACACACACGTCCATTAGACAATATCCATAGCCTTTCTTGCCTCTACTTTCTCGTAACCTCGAAAAACTCTAAGTTTCATCAAACACGACCTACCATGCACAAAGCCACGGTGACTATCCTTAATAAGCCCTTGGCTGTCCAAATTCTTGTATATCCTATCTCTCAGAACGCCCTCCAATAATTTACCTACTACTGACGACAGTCTCACCAACCTGTAATTTCCTGGTTTTCTTTTGGAGCCAGAAAGCACCTCCTCTTTAATCTCCATATGTACCATGACACTACTGCTTGTTTCCTTCCTTATACTCTATGCCAGTTTCCTGAGTAAACATTGATGCACAAAAACTGTTTAAGATCTTCCCATCTCATTAGGCTCCACACATAGATAACCACTCTGATCTTCTAGGGGACCAATTTGAAAAACAACCAACTGAAAAACCTCACAAAGATAAGCGTATACAGAGCCGTTATCATACCCACACTCCTGTTCGGCTCCGAATCATGGGTCCTCTACCGGCATCACCTACGGCTCCTAGAACGCTTCCATCAGCGTTGTCTCCGCTCCATCCTCAACATCCATTGGAGCGCTTTCATCCCTAACGTCGAGGTACTCGAGATGGCAGAGGTCGACAGCATCGAGTCCACGCTGCTGAAGATCCAGCTGCGCTGGGTGGGTCACGTCTCCAGAATGGAGGACCATCGCCTTCCCAAGATCGTGTTATATGGCGAGCTCTCCACTGGCCACCGTGACAGAGGTGCACCAAAGAAAAGGTACAAGGACTGCCTAAAGAAATCTCTTGGTGCCTGCCACATTGACCACCGCCACTGGGCTGATATCGCCTCAAACCGTGCATCTTGGCGCCTCACAGTTTGGCGGGCAGCAACCTCCTTTGAAGAAGACCGCAGAACCCACCTCACTGACAAAAGGCAAAGGAGGAAAACCCCAACACCCAACCCCAACCATCCAATTTTCCCCTGCAGCCGCTGCAACCGTGTCTGCCTGTCCCGCATCGGACTTGTCAGCCACAAACGTGCCTGCAGCTGACGTGGACTTTTACACCCTCATTAAATCTTCATCCGCGAAGCCAAGCCAAAGATCTGTCAAAGCAACCTCATGTCTTCTTTTTGCCTTCCTGATTTCCTTCTTGTATTCTCTTAAATTTTCTATTCTATTCTTAAATCTCATTTGTTCTACGTTGCCTAAACTTGCTATACACCTCTCTCTTCTTCTTAACCAGATTGTTAATATCCCTTGAAAACCAAGGTTTCCTATGCCTGTTAACATTGTGTTTAATCCTGACTGGAACATGCAAACTCTGCATAAAATAAGATGTGAAAATGAAAATGTCATGAAATTCATTGTTTAGCAGTAGTTACAGTGCAAATATTGCTATAAATTACATTTCAAAGTAAATAAATTAGTGCAAAAATTAGAGAAAGTGAGGTTGTGTCTGTGGTTCTGATGGCAGATGGGAAGAACCTGTCTTTCTGCCCCTGGGTGTTTGCCCTCAGGCTCCTCTACCTCCTCCTTCCTTTTATTTATTTATTTTTTTTATTTTTATTTTATTTTTTATTTTTCACACCATAAATCACGTTAGCCATGATATACACTTTTTCTTTTTCACACATATACAGTGACTTTTTCTCCCCCCCCACCTCCCTCCTCCCAAGCCACCCCCCCACCCCCCCCTCTCATCCATTTTAGGTATACAATCTAGGTTGCATTAAGCCAGTCAGACAATGTTGTCATTCAACAAAAATACACCAGAAATTCTACTGAGTCCATTCTTTTCTTCTCTTCTCCTTCCATCAACTTAGGTAATGTTTGTTCCCGGTAGGTTTTCGCTATTGTATTTAATGTAAGGCTCCCATACTTGTTCGAATATTTCAATATTATATCTTAAACTATATGTTATTTTTTCTAATGGAATACATTTATTCATTTCTATATACCATTGTTGTATTTTCAAATTATCTTCCAATTTCCAGGTTGACATAATACATTTTTTTGCTATGGCTAGGGCTATCTTAACAAATCTTTTTTGTGCATCCTCCAAGTCAATTCCAAATTCTTTATTTTTTTATGTTACTTAGGAGAAAGATCTCTGGATTCTTTGGTATATTGTTTTCTGTTATTTTATTTAATATCTGATTGAGATCATCCCAAAATTTTTCTACTTTCTCACATGTCCAGATTGCATGAATTGTTGTTCCCCTTTCTTTTTTACATCGAAAACATCTATCAGATACTGTTGGGTCCCATTTATTTAACTTTTGCGGTGTAATGTATAGTCTGTGTAACCAATTATATTGTATCATACGTAGCCTCGTATTTATTGTATTTCTCATCGTTCCAGAACATAATTTCTCCCATGTTTCCTTTTTTATCTTTATATTTAAATCTTGTTCCCATTTTTGTTTAGTTTTACCATTTGTTTCCTTATTCTCCTTTTCTTGCAGTTTAATATACATATTTGTTATAAATCTTTTGATTAACATTGTATCTGTAATCACATATTCAAGGTTACTTCCCTCTGGTAAACTCAAATTGCTTCCTAATTTATCTTTCAAGTAGGATCTCAGTTGGTAATATGCCAGCGCTGTATCTCCAGTTATATTGTACTTATCTCTCATTTGTTCAAAGGATAAGAATCTACTTCCTGAAAAACAATTTTCTATTCTTTTAATCCCTTTTTTTTCCCATTTTCTAAAGGAAAGGTTGTATATTGTAAAAGGGAGTAGCTTATTTTGCGTCAATATTAGTTTTGGTAATTGATAATTTGTTTTATTTCTTTCTACATGAATCTTTTTCCAAATATTGAGGAGATGGTGTAGTACTGGAGAAGTTCTATGTTGTACCAATTTTTCATCCCATTTATATAATATGTGTTCAGGTATCTTTTCCCCTATTTTATCTAATTCTAATCTCGTCCAGTCTGGTTTTTCCCTTGTTTGATAAAAATCTGATAGGTATCTTAATTGTGCGGCTCTATAATAATTTTTGAAGTTTGGCAGTTGTAAGCCTCCTTGTTTATACCATTCTGTTAATTTATCTAGTGCTATCCTCGGTTTCCCCCCTCTCCATAAAAATTTCCTTATTATTTTCTTTAACTCTTTGAAGAATTTTTCTGTCAGTTGTATTGGCAATGCCTGAAATAAGTATAGTATCCTTGGAAAAATGTTCATTTTAATACAGTTTATCCTTGCTATCAGTGTTAGTGGTAGCTCTTTCCAATGCTCTAAATCGTCCTGTAATTTTTTCATTAGTGGATTGTAATTGAGTTTAGATAATTGGCCTAGATTTTTGTTTATTTGTACACCTAGGTATCTTATTGCCTGCATTTGCCATCTGAATGGGGATTCCTTCTTCAATTTTGAGAAATCTGCATTATTCATAGGCATTGCTTCACTTTTATTTACGTTTATCTTGTATCCCGACACTTCTCCATATTTCTTCAATTTCTTATATAATTCTTTTATTGATAGTTCTGGTTCTGTTAAGTACACTATCACATCATCCACAAATAGACTGATTTTATATTCCCTGTCTTTTATTTTTATTCCTTTTATATTATTATCTATTCTTATCAATTCTGCTAGTGGTTCTATAGCTAGCGCAAACAATAACGGTGATAGTGGGCATCCCTGCCGCGTTGACCTGCTTAAGTTAAATTGCTTTGATACATGTCCATTTACTGTCACTTTCGCTAACGGTCCCTTATATAATGCTTTAATCCAATTAATATACTTCTCCGGTAAACTGAATTTTTGCAATACTTTGAACAAATAATTCCATTCTACTCTGTCGAAGGCCTTCTCTGCGTCTAAAGCAACTGCTACTGCAGGTGCTTTATTTCCTTCTACTGCATGAATTAAGTTAATAAATTTACAAATATTGTCTGTTGTGCGTCTTTTTTTGATAAATCCAGTTTGGTCTAAATTTACCATTTTCGGTACCTGTTCTGCTAATCTGTTTGCTAATAGTTTAGCTATTATCTTATAATCTGTGTTTAGCAAAGATATTGGTCTATATGACGCTGGTGAGAGTGGATCTTTCCCTTGTTTCAGTATCACTGTAATTATTGCTGTTTTACATGAATCTGGTAAGTTTTGTGTCTCATCAATCTGGTTCATTACATCCAGGAGGGGCGGTATTAATAGGTCTTTAAATGTTTTGTAGAATTCTATTGGGAGTCCATCCTCTCCCGGTGTCTTATTATTTGGTAATTTTTTTATTATCTCTTGTATTTCTACTGTTCCAAATGGTTCTGTTAATTTATTTTGTTCCTCTATTTGTAGTTTTGGTAGTTCAATTTTAGTCAAAAATTCATCTATTTTCCCTTCTTTCCCTTTGTTTTCAGTTCGGTATAATTGTTCATAGAATTCTCTGAAGTTTTCCTTAATTCCTTTCGGATTATATGTAACTTGTTTGTCTTTTTTCCTTGTTGCCAATACCATTTTCTTAGTTTGCTCTGTCTTAAGCTGCCATGCTAAGATTTTGTGTGTTTTTTCACCTAGTTCATAATATTTCTGTTTTGTCTTCATTATATTCTTCTCCACCTTATATGTTTGTAATGTTTCATATTTTATTTTTTTATCCGCCAATTCTCTTCTTTTAGTTGTATCTTCCTTCATTGCTAATTTTTTTTCTATGTTTACTATTTCCCTTTCCAACTGCTCTGTTTCCTGATTGTAGTCCTTCTTCATCTTGGTTACATAACTTATTATTTGCCCTCTAATGAATGCTTTCATTGCGTCCCATAGTATAAACTTATCTTCCACTGATTCCGTATTTACTTCAAAATACATTTTTAATTGTTTTTCAATAAATTCTCTAAAATCCTACCTCCTCCTTCCTAATGGTAGCAGTATGAAGAGAGCATGGTGTGGGTAGTGGGGTCCTTGAGGGTAGATTCTGCTTTCTTTAGGCACTGCCTCTTGTAGATGTCCTCGATGGAGTGAAGACTGATGCCTGTGATGGCACTGGCGAGATTACAACTCTGTAGTTTTTTTTCCCCTGTTCTGTGCATTGGCCCCTCCAGACCAGACAGTGAAGCAACCAATCAGAATGCTCTCCATGGTAAACTTGTAGAAATTTGCAAGTGGCTTTGGTGATATACCAGATCTCCTCAAACTCTTCACAAAGTATATCCATTGGTGAGCCTTCTTCATGATTGTAATGGACAGGGAGGCCCCAGGACAGATCTTCAGAGATGTTGACACCCAAGAATTTGAAGTTTCTATCCCTTTCCACAGCTGACACCTCAATGAGGGCTGGTTCATGTTGTGACATCACTCAACTAGCTGATCTATCTCCCTCCTCTAAGCTTCCTCATTGCTATCAGCGATTCTGCTGACAACCTTGGTGTCGTCAGCAAATTCATAGACAGCATTTAAATTGTGCCTACCCACAAATTCATGGGTGTATAGCAAGGAGAGCAGTGGGCATTGTTGAGATGTTGATTGTCAGTTAGGAGAAGACCTTGTTTCCTAATGATCTTTCAATGAAAAAGTTGGTGATCCAGTTGCAGAGGGTGGTGCAGAAGCTTGGGTTTGAAAATAGTACTGCATTTTCAATGTTGTAGCAGTGCCCATGCTTTTCATTGATTATAAGCTGTTTCTATGTACCTGAAAGGTGCTGGGAAAATCCCACTGTTTTTAAAATATTTATTGACAAATCATGAAAGAAAAGCATGTTTTTATTGCCTATCATCTTCCAAGACTGGTTACTTAAATTTTACGACAATAGGTTGTTCAGAATCTGTAAATATTTGCTCATTTCAAACTATTTACAAGCACATCATGCCCCACTCTGCAGGCCATGGAGATCTGACACTGCAGATGTCTTTGATGTGATATGGATAACTTTGGGATGTCTGTAATAATAGAGCAGTGATTCAGTGAGATTCTTGTGTGAGAGATTTCAACTTTTACCTGAGGATCCATGAGAGAACGTTAACTTACACATGCCATGATGTGTGATTTGGAGACCACGACATTCCTAGGATCTTGTTTTTGCCATCTTGCTCACAGATTTGTTGGAGGTAGGCACTGCTTAGGAGGTGTGTGGAATATTTCTCTGCTCTGTTTTGCAGATGGTACATATTGATAATGGTTCATACCTGTGGTGGAGGATACTGATCTTGAAATTGATCATTTTTGCTCTACTGTGAATGCTACCATGCTTAAACATTCCCCAAATTCTTCTGAAGTTCCTCTTTACCTGTCCATTGTGGCAGATAATGTTTTTCTTTTAAAAAATATCCTTATATCCTTCAGTTATTAAATATATGTTTGTACAATATAGAATTGTCATTTACAGTATGAAGCCAATCATTGCAAAAGTTATTTCAACATGACCTCAGTTTTCCAACCATTCAATAAAATGGAGAGGCTGTGAGATGAGGCTCAGTGTGCAGTGGCAGACTTGCTTTTCCCCATGATGTAGTGATCACAATTGCTGCATGCTTCATTGTGTCAATCCATACATAGATAGGCATCTTGGAATGTGCCGGTGTACCCTATTTGACCGTGGACAGTTTCTTGCACTGGAAAACCAAGTCTTGGACAAAGCACCACATGTGTCTTTCAACAATCTTCCAGTGATATTAATGGCTGTCACTGTGTGCATCATTGGAAATATCCAATAGAGCACAGAGCTCCCTGTGTAGTTCAATTGCTCAGGATGAAACCGTGACAAACATTATGACAGACTTTGTCAGTCTTCTGGAGTGAATGTTTGGTAATGGTTTCACCTATACCACAGTCAGCACAAGGACAGCATGATGTAATTGACTGAGGATGTGCATGAAGGATCTGATGGAGATTATCTTCCTTATCACCAATGAAGCATAGACTGGTGGTATCAGAGTCTCTTAACCTTATAACATATAACTATATAACAGTTTATGGCATGGAAACAGGCCATCTTGGCCCTTCAAGTCCACACCGGTTCAAACAACTCTGCTAGATCCCTCCGCCTATTCTCCACCCATAACCCTCCAACCCCTTCCTATCCATATATATATCCAGCCTCCTCTTAAATGAAAGAATTCACTCTGCCTCAACTATTTCCTCCGGAAGATTATTCCATTCGGCCACCACTCTCTGAGTGAAAGAGCATCCTTTAATGTTTCTCCTAAAATTTTCCCCCCTTACCCTCAACTTGTGTCCTCTTGTTTCAACCTCCCCTGCTCTCAGGGGGAAGAGTCTACTTGCATCTCGTCTATCAATTCCCTTCATAATTTTAAACACCTCTATCAAATCCCCTCAACCGTCTAAGCTCCAATGAATAAAGTCCTAACGTCTTCAATCTTTCTCTGTACACTAGGTGTACTTTGGTTATTCACAGTACTGGGCTTATTTTGTGGTTTCATAGCGAACTAATCTTGTCTCTTCCAAACTGAACAATGCGCTGGGCATGAAAATGTCCTACGGAGATTGTCTGGCCTGATTCAACTTCTAGTAATTCAGTTAATAGAGGATCAACTGTCAATTTCAAATTTTCATACTAATCCAGACTTTTACAGAATAAAACTATATCTGTTATTTTATGTACGTGGGCTTTCAGGGTTACAAATAACTTGTGGAAATCTGACCACACGTCCTCCCATTAATTTTTAGAACACTTATCAAGCTATTGACGATAATAAAAATGTTTCATGGTATTCATTAATCAATTTATTCCATTAGTTTAATTATGGGTAATGTTGGGATGATTATTCAAAAGGAAGAAGTAGAGCAAGTGTGTGAGAGCAATATAATATGGGTTACAATAGAAAATGACTTGTGGAGAAATCATCTGACCGAAAGCTCTTTGGAATGGTAGCTGATAAAATGATGATATGCAGGTTAAAGCCACAGAAGTGCATATTTACAGAATCATAATGATTCTCTGAAATACTCGTGTCGTTTCTTGCTTGAAGCATGTTTGGTGGATTCTAAATTTGTTCCGTTAGCTTGCAGTAAAGGGCAGCTAAACTGAGATCCGTCTCGTGATAGGCTGGCAGTGGACTTGCTTGGCATTCCTGGGATGAGTTTGAATCTGGATCTGCAGAGATTGTGTGGTGTAGGCATTACTTGCATTCAACCTTTTATGCACGTGCTGTTGGAAGAATCATGAGAAATATGAATGAGCAGACCCTGAATCGGATCTTTAGTTTCCCTTGAATAAAATGATCAACAGCAGAGGGCTTGATTTCTCTGTTTATATGGTTGTGAAATTCCTCCAAATTCTGAGATCACTTTTAAAGTTTTAGAGTTGCTTGGGATGCATTTGGGATGATTTTTTTTTGCTCTTTTCTCATCCTTTTAAAATAATTTATTTGTTCATTTTCTTGATTTTTCCATGGGGGGGAAAAATAATTATTTCTCTACATCTGTCAAAGTATATGACTGCATAGAATCTTTCCCTCCTAAATCTATGACTGCATTTTCTTGTTTAATTTATTGCTTATACAGAAAGTCCCACCCATTCTTTAGAATTTTTAGTCTTCAAATTAAACATTCAGATTATAACCTATTTTCATTTCTGGATGAAGTAAATATTTGTCACTGTTCAACATTGCAATTAAGTGATCTTTTAGTACAGTGTATATTCCTCTTGTATCTTGCTCTCAATCTTGTCAAATGCAGTGATATTAACTGTTGGTTTGAAGAAGGAGCCGATTCTGAAGAATATACATTGATTCCACTGAAATGATTAATAGTAGTTAAATGTATCATGTTATGAGAAAAGCATTTGGACTTGTACCTTGTTTGATCTCAGATCAAGAACGGGCCCTGTAAAGATGACAATCTGCAGTGATTTTGGGAGGAGGACAGAAAAGACTTCAGTGTTCAGTACCGTTCTTGTTTCAAGATGTCACAGAACCATACAATATAGAAAGATATGTTGGCCAAACATATTTGGTGAATTTGAGAAGGCTCTCTAAAGGTCTTGTCCGCCCTTTCCTACTGGTCCATGCACAAGTTCCATGTCATTGTATCTATTTGATTCTGCAGTCAGCACCTTCACATAGTTTAATGCCACATCCTGCAGATATAATTTTTTCTGTTTTCTGATTCTCCAGGTAGTCATTTTAAATGCCTCCTCGAGATTCTTGCACTCCTTGCACCTGAAACAGCTTCCCTTTATTCTCTCAAATTCTACGAGTGGCTCAGTCCAATATGTTGCACAAGATTTGCTGAGATATTTTTGACAATGTGTCTGAATAGACATTTTGAATTTCATGGTCTACAGGTGAGCCCTCATTGTTGGAAACATGCAGCCAGTGGTATTCTTGGCCAGCAACTTTGAAGTTCAGCTTTGAAGCTCAGAAACATAACTATAATATAACCCTCAGTTGCAGATCTATACAGACCTCATTTTTTTATTTACAGTAAATTATTGTCAAGGAAAAAAGATGATGGAAGAAAGCGGGATTGAGACGACGCCCCCCAGTACTCCACCACCAAGCACTTCCCTGACTGTAAGCAACAACCCAGTCTCCACAGGTATTGTTGCTTAACATTTCTATTCTGTTTTTTGGTGGAATCTCTGATTCTAAATAGTGTAACTTTAAATTGTTTGGAACAAATAGGGACAGAGATAGATTTAGCAGGATGTGGTCAAATACAGGCAAAAGAAAAAGTTTGACAAAAGGCCTGTTTCTGTTCTGCAGAACTATAACTGAGTTTAAGAAGGAACTGTAGCGGCGACTACTCTGCTCCTGCAATAACACACACAACCAGACGGGTTGAGCTCAGTGACCAGACTAGTTTATTGCAGGCTGCTGGGCTGCACTTATACTCCCAGCCTGGACCTGGCTGAGAACCGTGTTGGAAGGCGCTGACGTCACCTGGGTGTCACGTGGTCCCCAAGCGCGGATTTCTGAGCCCTGAGCTGGAAGGAAGGGAAACCCCCCCCCCTCCCCCAATGGCGCCATTTTCGCCGGCTACCCCACTGCGTGGCTTACAAGCGGGGCCGGTTCGCCTGCCTTGTGGTGAGCCGCCACAGAACAAACATTAGCAGTCTGTCAGGGGAGTTTTGCAGCTTTTCCTGTATCTCAAAGAAAACAGATAGTCCCCAATATATGACCATAATTGGGTCTGACGGATTGAATGTAATGCTGGGACCTCTGGGTGTCACTGGGAGCAGGGTCCACTGTATATAGTACTTTAATACAAAATATGTACTTGTACAGTAGCTTTAATAAAGATTTTTAAAATCAAGGGCATATGCGGGTGGACATACTCACGTAGGTCAGAATTTGAGGACTACCTGTAATTAGATTATGGTGGGATTATGGGCTTCTGAAAAATGTGCCATTACATACTAGATAATCTATTTACAGAGGAATATAAAGGCCTTTATTGTTGCAAGTTCGATCTTGGTGTACAAAAATGGGTGCTGTGAAAATTTAAAGCAAATGAGGAAAATTGTCCTTCTGTTAGAAAATCAGTTACAAAGATAAATGTACAGCTTAGATTTATTTTTCATGGCTAGATATCTAAAAGTAAAGCCAGAAGTAGAAGAATGTCATGAAAATCTTCAATTCGGTAAAATCTCTACCCAGAGAATGTGGAACTTACTACCCCTGGGATTGGGAAATAGTTATAACTAATACTAATGGCGGGGTGGGGGGAGGGGGAGGAGAAGCTACACAAGTCCAGGAGGGATATAGAAGAATATAATAAATGGATTGGAGGTAGTTTGTGTGGAATATAAATGTCGTGAAGGTTAGGTGGACTGAATGGATTGTTATTTGCAATAATAGGTAGTTAATTCTGAATTCAATTTGCAACAGAATAATTAACACAATAACATTTGCAAAGGAAATTTAAATATTTGGGAAAAAAAATCCTGAGAGCAAAAGACAAGAAAATAGAATATTGTATAAAGCTTTTGTTAAAGTTAAGTAAAGCTATATTGGGTGAACTTTTGACCACTGTGCTCTTCATGAACATTTTAGACAAAATTATTTTCATCAGTGGGGTTTGGGCTGTCCGGGCTTCCCAGGAAAAACCCAAAAAATTTTAAAACTCCCCAATCACAAGTAACAAAGCTGTAAATTAAGTAAGTGAAAAAAATCCTAGCCCTACTGGGCAGGAGTAGCAACAGCCCATGGAGCTGGAGTAGGAACTTCAACGTATCAGGTAGGAATGGTGACAATGATCTAAGGGTCTCAGGTCGGAATGGTTATGGTGGTGCCCAGCGGTGGTGAGGTGTTTGGGAATGGTGGTGCCTATGGTGGGAGATTCTTCCAGCAGTGACTTGTATGCCAAATTGAATTTAAGGTCCCAAAAGTATATCCAGTGTAGAAGTTGACTCCCACCCTTAGAAATTTTTTAGGGTTTCATGACTCGACTTGTATGCCAAAATATACAGTAAATATGGTTTTGAAACATTTTATACAACATTTAAAGTATAAACTTAACAAAACACTCATGTTCCCTCTGAATTTTATAAGAAAAATTATTGAATTCATCATGGACCACTTCAAAATTAATGGAATGTTTTAGATGAATGTAAATCTTGTATTGTGAGGCCATTTGCTGTTGAATCAGAGAACACCACAGTACAAAAACAGGCCTTTGGCCCATGTCCTCTGTGCGGAACTATTTTTTAGCTTTGTCCCATTGACCTGTACCATAGCCTTCCATACCTCTTCCATCCTGTACCTATCAAAATTTCTCTTCAATGTTGAAATCAAATCTACATCCACTTCTTCTGATGGGCATCTTATTCCACACTCTCTGAGTGAAAAGGTCCCTGACCCCCCCCCCCTTTTAATGTTCTGCTTAAACATTTAATCTTTCACCCTAAATCCATGTCCTCTTGTTCTTGTTAAACAAACTCTGCAGATGCTGGGATTGAGTGCAATATACAAATGTGCTGGAGAAACTCAGCAGGTCTCACAGCATCCATAGGAAATAAAGAGGAACCCATGTTTTGGGCCTGGGTACTTTATCCTTGTTTCACCCAACCTCAGCAGAAAAAGCCTACCTACATTTGCCCGATCTATAACCCTCATGATTTTGAATACACCTATCAAATCTCCCTTCGTTCTCCGATGCTCCAGGGAATAAACCTTTCCCTACAAACTCAGCTCCTTGAGTCCCAGCAACATCCTTGTAAAATTTCCCTGCACTCTTCCAATTTTATTGATATCTTTCTGCAGGTAAGCGACCAAAACTGTATCAGTATTAAAAAACATTCAAGCTTCTGCAGCAAAACCTGAAATAAAGTGAAATATTTATTTCTAGTTCTCTACACTGTAAGATGGAATGTTCTGATTTAACAAAGCTGCATTGGAAATAATGTTTTGTGCATTAATTATGATTTAATTGTTTTCACTTTTTGTTTCTCCTTTCGCATCTGACCAGTTCTACCTAGCCCTTTACCCAATCCTATTACTACTTCCATTTCAGCTTTACCTCCCTCAGTCTTTTCTACATCTCCTCTTCCTCCTGGAACCCACTTGCCGCCTGCCAGGTCCTCTACACCTCTAACTGCTGTTGCTTCCCCTATTCATCCAGCTACTGTTCATTCTGGTGCTGAAGCTTATGGCTTTCCTCCCACAGTGCCTCCTATGTGCTCTCCTCCTGGGCCTGTCTTTTCTGCACCTCCTGCAGGTCCACCCATCACTGGTTTCTCCATGACTACAAACTACGACATCACTCGAGGTCATGCTGGTCGATCTCCACAGACCCCATTGATGCCAACTTTTTCTGCGTCCGTTACAGGTGGTGGCTTTATTTCAATGTTACATCTGAACATAGACTTAATTTACTCAGAAAGTTGTGGATAAATGCCTTTATGTAATTTAAATATTTACAGTCTTTGTACCAAAACTCTTACTTTCCTTTGTACATTAAAATTTTTAAAAATCTGGATTATCTGTATTCTAATAGTTATTTATGACATCATTGTTTTGAAGAAGGCAAGAGTAAGGATGCTTTTCTATCTTACTGTTTCTACTCGCCTTCATGTCCTGCCTGCAGAATCCCTTGTCACCAATCTGGATTTTCTGGTGTCCTCCAGATCCTTTTGACTTCAGTTTAAAAGTTTCATTTTAGCCCCTTTTACCTTGTGTCCCACTAAGTTAGCCATTCAGTGTCCTGGGATAGGAATGGGGCTTTTCACACTTGACCACTCCTAACTGGGACACTGAACTCACTTACAAGGAGTCACCCCGGGGTTAGGACTGTTCTACCTTCTACCGGTGACATCATGACGCATCAAGTGATGGTAAACTTGCCCTAAATCCTGATCAATGTATTATGATTTATTTGAGCAAAATTAATTATTCCTAATTATAACATAATTAAGCTTTATGTACAGTACAGTTTGAGTCCTTCAGCCCCTGTTGTTGTGCTGACCTATATAAACCTTTAGTGCACAATTTGGTAAAGATTGTAGCGCTATAGCACACAGTTTATACAGCATGGGAAAGTTGGTAGCACTATCGTGTACAATTTATAAATACCATGGGGGAAAAGTGATGGCAGACCTTCCCTCCCAGAATGCCACATGGCAGAGAAAGGGCTGTGTGCACAGCTTCATGCACGGAACATCCATGGAGGGGGTTTCTCTGCTGCATGGCATTGTGGGAAGTCAGGTCTGCCATGGCTTTCTCCCATGGTCTTTATAAATTGTACGCTATAGTACTACTGACTTTCTTACAGTTTAAAAATTATCTGCTATTGCAATTTATTTCCTCTCTCTTTCTCCCCCGCTTCCCGCTGCAACTTTCCCACAGCAAAGTTTATACCTTAATTTAATCTTTTCTTCCTTCATGTTCCTGCACTCATGCAATAACTTGGGTCTTTTCAATCCCACAATGCAATTTCCCCATTTCTCACTTGCATGATTGCAACACCAGCATCTGCAAACACTGGGGATTGTACTAGGGGTCGAGGATGTCATCTGATACTGGCTTTGAGCTGATTTTGTTTTCAAATTAGACACTTTAAAAGCCGATTGGTCATTAATTCCTGGGGTCACTTGCAAATGTGAAAGGGGCTTTTGACTATGTTGGAAATTGATCCCAGTGCTTGCAAATCTGGAGTTACTCAGGAGAAAAGCAGTTTTTAAAAAACACACTACCAAATGTATTTCCAGGGTTTTGGGCAATGCCTCCTGTCCTGGCAGACATATAAATGCATGTGGCAGTAGTTTGGGAGCAGCTGGTCTGGAATATTTATCAACTTGCTTGATGTTAATTGGTTTTAATTGAGTTCTTTAGCTTTTATTGTTAAGGCTTGCTTTCTGTTAAATGTGGACAAAGCAATCAGCTCCTTACTAACACATTTGCTTTTGGCAGGAGTTGTGCCAAATACTATGACTCAGGCCCCTGCTCCAGTTGGAGGCGGCTCCTCCATTACTTTCCCAGAGGAAATTGAGGACCCCAGGATGCCTGCACGCTTTGACCAAAGTGGTGCTGGAGGAGGAGGATTATGGGGCTTTTTTAAGGTGGGACTCAGTGATGAAATTCTTGTTACTCTTTCTGTTTCAACTGATCATTTTAAACAATTAATTATTTAATGCATTATTTACAGGCCCATTGGACAAATCATTAATATAATCATTGTTGCAAAACCAGGCTTGAAATTTCTGCAGAATATGGCTTTCATAACTGGGAAATACCAAAGGGAAATACCAATTGCAATAGCTGTGCAAAGGTCTTGTTTAGAGAGAAATAGTCTTGCATTCATTACAGAGCCTTTCACATTCCATTTATAGTATTCCTGAGCATTCTACAGAGAATGAAAAAAGTTCATGATTACAGACATCTGATCATTCTGATTTTCCAGGATACTGGAAATAACTCCCCTGCTGTTTTAAAAGTGATGGACCAGACTTTTATGCACATATAAGAAAGCTGACTCCAAGAGAATTGCACTAGTATATCAATGTAGATTTTTATGCTCAAGACTCATGACTGGGTCTTCAACCCCAAACCTTTAGCTCATTGAGCAAAGTCACCCACTGAATTGGCACTTAAGATGTGCTCAGATTGAGTACCTGGAAAAAATATGACCTCCTGGGAAGAAGTACAGTGCAGATTTTCTAGTAAATTATCATAAGGTTGGATTATGAGGAGAGATTAGATCATTTAATTCTCAGGAGCAATGAAGATGAGGAATAATTGAGTTGAGGAAAAACATAAAAGTATTGGGAGGAGTTAAAATGAAATTTCAATGTTGAGGAAGATGTCAAAGTAAGAGCCAGGCCCATGCAGAGGGTAAATTTGTAAATGCAAAGTATGATACAAGCAAGTCCCCTTATCAAGTCATTCATAACTGGTGGTGGTTAAATGGTTAAATTTAATCCAAAGGTTTTGACTAATAACCCAGAGACCCAAGTTGAAATTCTACCATTTCATTAACAATCTGGAATTTAAAAATAAATGCAAGTCATCACTGATAATGATGGAAAAAAATCCAGACTGTTGTACAAACCCATTTAGTTTACAAATCTGCTTCGAGGAGGAAATTTCCCATCCTTGACAAGCCTGGCTAGCCTATATATATATATGAGTCTAGACAAGCTAATGCAATTGATTGAAGATGTGTACTAACAACAACCTCACACACAATGTCACCAAAACCATGAATTTAGGAGGGGCAAACAAGAGGTGTATAATCCATTGATCATTGGGGAGAGAGGTGTATGATCCACTGATCATTGTGAAGAGAGGTGTATGATCCACTGATCATTGGGGAGAGAGGTGTATGATCCACTGATCATTGGGAGGAGAGGTGTATGATCCACTGATCATTGGGGAGAGAGGGGTATGATCCACTGATCATTGGGGAGAGAGGGGTATGATCCACTGATCATTGGGAAGAGAGGTGTATGATCCACTGATCATTGGGGAGAGAGGTGTATGATCCACTGATCATTGGGGAGAGAGGTGTATGATCCACTGATCATTGGGAAGAGAGGTGTATGATCTACTGATCATTGGGGAGAGAGGTGTATGATCCACTGATCATTGGGAAGAGAGGTGTATGATCCACTGATCATTGGGGAGAGAGGAGTATGATCCACTGATCATTGGGGAGAGAGGTGTATGATCCACTGATCATTGGGAAGAGAGGTGTATGATCCACTGATCATTGGGAAGAGAGGTATATGATTCACTGATCATTGGGGAGAGAGGTGCATGATCCACTGATCATTGGGGAGAGAGGGATATGATTGGGGGAAGAGGGGTATGATCCACTGATCATTGGGGGGGAGAGGGGTATGATCCACTGATCATTGGGGAGAGAGGGGTATGATCCACTGATCATTGGGAAGAGAGGTGTATGATCCACTGATCATTGGGGAGAGAGGTGTATGATCCACTGATCATTGGGGAGAGAGGTGTATGATCCACTGATCATTGGGGAGAGAGGGATATGATTGGGGGGAGAGGGGTATGATCCACTGATCATTGGGGAGAGAGGGGTATGATCCACTGATCATTGGGGAGAGAGGTGTATGATCCACTGATCATTGGGGAATCAGAGGTGATGAGGGTGAGCAAATAAATTCCTGGGGTTATAATTTTGGAAGCCATTTCCTGGACAGCACACAAATATCACCATGAAGAAAGCACATTAGCACCAATATTTCTGAGTAGAAGCCCTGCAAAAGGTACATCATAGCCAAAACTCTCTCCACCATCAAGAAAATCGACATGGAATATTGCCATCAGAGAGTATAGGTACACGATCCTTTATCCGGAATTCTAAAATCCGGAAAGCTGCAAAATCCAATAAATGGGGAGAGATTCCCCCGGCACTTGGGCGAGAGCCGAGTGACTGGCACTTGGGGGAGGTGGCCGAGAGACTGGTGCTGGGGGTGGGGGGGGGGCAGCAGGCAGCAGGCAGCCAGCACTTGGGGGTGGCAGCAGGCAGCCAGCACTTGGGGGAGGCAACCGAGGGACTGGCGCTTGGGTGAGGTGGTCGCGCGACTGGAAGGGGTTGGGGGTGGATACGTCAGCACAATTTGGGTGGGCTTTCCGAAATCCGGAGAAATTCGGAACACACTGTCCCTCAAGGGTTCCGAATAAAGGATCGTGTACGTGTCGTAGCACTCATCAAAAATTCACACCACTCAAGATGTGCTCTGTTCTTGCTGCTGCCATCAGGAAAGAGGTATAGTTGCCACAACACTCAGCACCAGGTTCAAGAACAATTGCTACCTCTTCATTATCTGACTGTTAAATTACAAACTCAATTAAGCACTGATTTATTTTGCATGTTACAGGGATATTTATTTTTGAGTATTTATTTTGTTTCTATTTCCTTTATGTTTACATTTTTCTCAGTATATTTATATTTTCTTTTTGCATGACCAATAATTAGAAATTCTGCCTGGCTTGCAGGAAAAAGGATCTCGTATATGTATGCTGACAATAAATCTGAACTTTAAACTTTGAAATGCGGGCCAGTCAGTTCAATACTATTTAGAAATGGGTGATAAATACTGGCCATGCCAGTAATGCCCAGATCGTAAAAAGAATAATAGTTTTGAATCTGAGATTGACGAAGATGGGCAATGCTACTCACAGATTACTGTTAGAGAGCAGCAGTAATTATCAAAGAACAAGACCACCCAGGACAAGCTCTATTCTCACTGGTGCCATCAGGAAAGAGATGCAGGTACCGCAGGACTCGTATCCAGCTTCTGGAATAGTTGCTGCCCCTCAACCATCAGACCTCTAAACAACAGACTTGATCAGAGACTTATTTAAGGACTCTTACTTTGCTTATTATTTATTACTGAGTGTTTATTTTTCTGTGTTTGCATGGTTTGTTTACATTTCTTTTTTATACACTTATTCCTTCTTGAGTATTGTTTAAAGTTACTGATCATTAGAAATTCTGCCTGGCCCATAGGGAAAAGAATCTCAAGGTTGTATGTAATATCGTGTATGTACTCTGAGAATAACTTTAAAGATGCAGATCATATGAGCTGAATATTATTCTGAAAATATTTGATATTTGAGAAGTTTTAATCATTTTGGCAAAATCTGTCTAAACAAATGTAACTTTGTATCCAGTGTTATTAGGATGGTTGGTTTCCAATATTTAACACCATTTTTCTCGCTGCATGTCACTCTACCATTTATCGCACAAAGTGATGTAATAATTCTGTATGAATGGTTCATACCTAAAAAGTGCATATTAAGAGCTGTTTAACTTTGAGTCATTGTAGCGGGTTAAGGAAAGAATTGAAACACATTAAATGTGCCCTTCATGATTGAAATTCAAGGCTTTTGGCTGTGCATTTCTAGAGTAAATCAACAAGGTGACTTTTCCATTCATGCTACCAGGTTCCTTTGTGCATGTATAGGATCATAGCTTTTTAGAAATACTGAAACTACAGTATATGCCACTGAGAAGGTTCATTTTCAAGGTCAATATTTGCTTACAAACTAAGAAGTGAAAACTATTGATTAGTTTCATTTCCAGGTTATGGTGCTTTTAATATTCCATTTACTTCAGAGGTAGCTGTGCTCAGTCGCGAGAATATACCTTCCTTACCGCATTTAAAGCAACAGAAGTCACGAATGCCTGGTATTTAAAAAAAATTGTTCGCAGGCAATAAGGCAAAATGTCTATAGTACTCTCAGAATCCTGGTTATGCTAAATGTTACTGGGTGGATATTATTTTCCAAAATGTTATTAGCATAGGAATCTGTAATTACGGAAAAATATTCCCAGTAGGCAGCTAATTGTTTGCAAAAGGAAAAAGAATAGATGGATGTTGGGAGAGGATTGGGGTGAAGGGTGGAGAAACCAAAAGTAATACAAAATTCTATTGCATTAAAAGATTCACTAAATTCAAAATAAACTGAGCCTATCTTTTCAATGTTTGTGAATGTGAACACCATGAATTCAAATGACCTGGTTTTTGACTGATTGCTTTTAGGGTGTGGCAGGGAACTCGGTTGTGAAATCGGTTTTGGACAAAACCAAACATTCAGTGGAGTCGATGATCACCACACTGGATCCAGGCATGGCTCCCTACATCAGTAAGTATAGTGCACAAAGGACACTGATAGATACGTCAAAATGAAAATGGATGTGATGGAGCTTGTCAAATCCTACACGTATGTCATTACTCATCTCTGTTGGTGCTTGGCTGAATTGCCCATCAATTCTAGATTTGTCTGTTCCTTGGTTCTTCTTGCTGGCTTCCCATCCAATACCAGTAAGTTTCAGCTCATTTAAACTGAATTCATCATGTTTTATTCAAAACCAACTATCACTTGCTCATCACTGCTTCCCTCACTTTTTGAATTCCTTAAGTTCATCTTTTCACATTTAAATCCTTTTATGTTTTACTTTGTCCTATTTGTACTAATATCAAACAAACTTTCTATTTCTCTACTCCGCCCTTTTACATTAAAATGCACATTCTGCTAATTAACCATTTAATGCAAAATATACTGAGTTTCAACAAAAAATGAACCAATTCCTACTTATCTCTTCCTCACACTGCACCACTTCCCCAAAGAATACTGACAGTCTCTGCTATAGATACATTTCTTGAAGAGTAGTAACTCCAGGTCATGGTTTATATTCCATGTAGGATGATACTGACCCATGTAGTATGGGGGTCTCTAGTGATTCAGCAGCTATAAATTCAATTAACTAGCCATTCAGCGCAGTTCATCTTCTGCATCATCGTCCATTGTAACCTTATCACAATGTTCTGTATTCTGTTGTGGAATAGCAGGCATGTGCTCTTGTCCTGAAATTTAGTGCAGTGTGTTGACTTTCTGTTAGGATGTATTGATTCCTAACACTGTTGCTTCTACAAGCTAAAGTTTAGGGATTTGCTTTCCTCTCCAGAAACTAAATGTGTCAAACTAGGCTGCCATTTTAATTCTGTACCAAGAGAATGATAGCATATGCCAGAGATGCCATCTGTCCATGGAAGAAGTTAAATTGAGGCTCCATCTGTTTTGTGATTGTGAAATTCCTGTGTTAATTTTGAACAGTAAGTGACAGTGCTCCTGTTGTCCTTTGTCATTATCTCCCCCGACGACAACACCTGAAATGGATTAACTAAGCTTAACTATATCCAGATATTTGTTGTATGCAAATTAGCTGCACTGATTGCCTATCTGACAACAAATATATTTCAAAAAGCTTACTTTTGAATGTCATGGAAACTTGCGGATGGTGAGTGTTGATTGAACTGTAGTTACTTTATTAGTAATGCAATATCTAAAAGCCACTAAAATGTTTACTGTAAATCTGCTTGCACTATCTTGTTAGTTCGATTATCTTTCCTTTTCAGGTGATGCTCTTTGGGGTTATTTAATTCACTAATTTGATTTGGATTTTTAAACATTGTTTGCAATGTGCATTGCTTTCACAAATTATCAGGAATTATTTAACAGATAGGCTTCTCTCTCTCTGGAAAAGTGAACCGATTAACATTGAGGATTTGATAGGATGGATGTAGCAAAGATGCACTTGAGGAGGTAACCAATATAAGATGCACAAGTATAGAGCAATCACTAATAAATACAGTAGAGAATTCAGAAGAAACCTTTCCATTACTCTTAGAATTTTGTATACATTTGCCAGATCTCCCCTCATTCTTGGATGCTCTAAGGAAAACAAACCCAGTCTTTTCTTGTATCTGAAACATCTATTCTTTTCATTATCCTGGTGAATCTCCTTTGCCCCCTCACCAGTTCAATCATATTTTTCCAAGTGTGGTGACAAGTGTTTTGTAATGTTGTACCATAACACCTCTGCGATTAAATGCTGAAAATTGAAAATCTGAGGACTGGGCAGAGTTTCTTCTTGAACTTAAACATTCGCAAGGTGCTATTTGGGGCAAGGAACCCAATTCTGTAGACCTTTTCACAATAGCAACCCACTAAATTGGCGTGTAAATGAACCGTTTTGAAATACCAATAGGGCCATTCACACTGGACCAATAACCGGTTCTGTGCACCCTTTCACATTACCAACCTGGTATCGCGGAGCGCAACCTCCAGCAGTGAATGCTTTGTTACATAAGGAGATTACCCACATCTCACTCCAGCCCCTCACTCTCCAGGTAGGGGGTGTGTGTGGGTGTTATGAGTGAGAAACAGATTCAATGGGTCTCAAAAGCAAGGTCTCTGAATACAGTTTTGTCATAAATTATTTTATTTAAAAAGATGGGCATGGGAAAATGATAACTGGGATAACACACACACTGCTAGAAGTAATTGAGGATTATTTTTACTCCATTCCACAAATGTTCAATTTGATGATGTTTGTTGACATTCTGACAAGTTCCTGTTGTTCTCATTCTGCACTCTTTCCATTTCCTAACTATTGAAGAACATCCCATGCATGCAAGAACGTCATCAGCGTGACTCTAATGGGACTGGGTGTACCGGGTTGCCTGTTGACATTGAATCCAAATTAAAATGGATCGGCAATGATAATACTTCCCTCGGCAGTTAATACATGGGTCGATTTGGAGCCCCCATCCTGGTTTAGGAGTGTTCACGCTGGTACAGGAACCAGTAAATTGCTGGTTAATTACTGGTGCCAAAGGGAATTTATTGATAGATCAACTGCTTCCAGACAGTGAAGTATGCAGTGGCATTCAACATGAGGGAGACACCCTCAGTGGAGAGGCAGTGAGAAACTTCTGCTGAAAGTTTGAATGGATAACTTGTTTCCACTGGAGTTCTCTGTGCTCTGAAAGGGGTCTTGGGGCTAGTGTCAAATTTACAGACTCTGCAACAGCTCAGGCAGGATATGCTTGGCACAGTGGGTAATTTCTTGATGGTGCACTACTTTTGTGTGTTTTCAGTAGGGTTCCATGTGTACACAAAGTAGAAATTTTAAGTTCCAAGGGCTTTTCCTGATGCTCTTCTATTTTGAATGGTCATTAGCCAGGAACTCCCATTACTTTTTTCTTAACAATATCTGCAAATTATTTCCATTGCCTTCCTGATGGTTTTTGCCTTACTAACAAGGTACAGAGTATGTGTATTTACTCTACAATGGCATTGCTAGTGAAAAGTAAAACTACCTTATACTGATTTTGCAGCTTTTAATACCAATGTTTCCCCAAGTTAGTTTTGTATTATTTATTTAGTATTCTGTGTCTGTTATAAGGAGCACTTTGATTACTTTCTTTGTCTTCCCTCTAGAATCAGGCGGTGATCTGGATATCTTGGTGACTTCCAACAAAGAGGTTAAAGTAGCAGCTATTCGTGATGCTTTTCAGGAAATGTTTGGATTGGCTACTGTTTCTGGGGAAAGTGGCCAATCAAATATTGCTCCACAGCCTATTGGGTATGCTGCAGGATTAAAGGCAAGTCGTTTCCTCCATAGTTTGAAATGAGCGTTCAAGTGAATGTGACTTTGAGTCAGATTACTTTACTACTTTACGGACTGAGGAGGGAAAAAAAAGACTCAATTCCCTTCTTGTTCTGTCTGGACCAAACTAAGGTTCTGATGATGAAACTGATGTAGTGCCATAGTGGTCAATGCAAATCATCTTGCCCATTTGAAATAAGAGTTTCACCCATGAACATCAAGGAACCTGAAGGAAAAGTGCATGCTTGGGAAGAAATTTGGATTAATTAGTCTTGGTGAAAAGGTAGAAAGTTGTTAATGTGACATTAGATTTGATCAAAGAAAGTCTGAGTTTTAGGCATATGGTAAGAAATGAAACATTTAAAATTGGAGTCAACAGAATGAAAAATAGTATTATTAAAATGTTAGCATTATTTTAATAAATTGGATATAGGCAATATTTTCATAAATTGCAGATGTCAACCAAACTAGAGATGTGGCCAGTAGTGTAGAAGAGAGTAATAGTATCTAAAACCACTTGGATTGATATAATGGGTGCATAAATGGCAAAATAAACTTAATACTATAGAGGAATATTTTGGCAGGTGGAACAAGGTGAGTCAGTAACAGTGTAATGGCACAGTCCAAAAGAATGTGCGTAAATCTTTGAATTTGGCAGGATGCCTGGAGAGAATAGGGTGATTCTAGACTTCATTGATCAAAGCTTCGGATCCAAAACCAGGGAGGTTATTTTCAATCTTTGTAAAGCATTGGTTTGAAAAGAACTGGTATATTTCATCCAGTTTTTGTCCATACAATTTTGGAGAGATATAGATTTTCTGGAATTGTTCCAGGCATGATGCAAATCGTAGGATAATGCATGGCTGCAGGAAATTGATGCGGAGATAATAGATTAACAATAATTTTATTGCATGAGAAAGCTGGCATGGAAAACTGCACAGCCTCCTCCTATTTCTTTTATTAACTACAGTGTTAGACTGGGCAAAGATTAAGATATTCTGCTAAGGTGTACAATATTCGAGAGAAATAGAGAGAAACCATTCCATCGGATGTAAAGTGATGAGGTTTAGTGCAATACCTAAACGTGATGTAGAAAGTCAGCAGGTCATGCAGCATCCATAGAAAGTAAAAGGCAGTTGGCATTTTGGGCCTGTCACATTCCCTATGAAGGGCTTGGGCCTGAAAAGTTGATTGTCCTTTACTTCCTGTGAATTTTTGAGCTGCTGAGCTTCACCAGCAATTTTGAAAATAATGTGACTGGATGGTGGTGATCAGATTAGCCTCCTATTTTTGTGTTTCTTCCAGAAGCTGGTGAGAACATGGAATCCTACCAAAGTGTTAGTGGAGCGGAATAGCAGAGAGAAACCAGATATGCATAAGAGTTGTTTACATGGAATTAGATGAAGTACAGTGTGAGGAAACACTTGTGGAACATGTGTCCTGTTTTTGTGCCCCATGTTCTGCTGCAACTTTGTAAAGGTGTATTCAGTCTAACTGCATAACTAGAGACTTTCAGCTCTGTCCATTTCTCTACTGTAAGGCTTGAGGATTGAAACAACTGTTGAGCCTCGTCAGATAGACTTTGGCTATTGTTTGGAAATGGGGAAGAGAAAATAACAGGAGAGAAGGGCAACATTTCCATCCAGTAAATCGAAAATTTAGCAGTTCCAGAAAAGAAAATCACACAAGAATGGATGACAAATGTGATGTAATGAAAGCAGAAAACCGTGAATCCTCTGAGAGAAAGGAATTTATGACTGAATAAAGTTCCTCCCCATTTGCCTTGCCTGTAAAAGATGGAGAATTTGATTATTTTTTTACCACAGTCTGCATTGTGGTGTTGCCACTAGAGGGCACCGAAGACTAATTATAGATTGTGAATGAAGCAGCAAAATGGGGTGATCTGCTATTGTTCTACATCTCACAGTTCTCACTGAAAAGTTCCTCATTTTAGTTTCAGCTGTGCAGTTTATGGATCATTATCATGCATAATCTAGATCTAGGATAATTTTCTGAATTTTTTAAAAAAGCTGTAAACTTGAATAGCTTCTCTATGTTTTTGAATCTTTGTGAAAACTTCTGTATTTTCAGATTGTATTGTTTCTGTTAAGTAGTAAAATTGCCAAAAGTTTATTTTGGTAAACAATGAAATTTTTAAAAAGTGTAGATTGCATGAATGTGTTATTGTTTCTTTTTTTCTTCAGGGGGCCCAGGAAAGAATAGATAGTCTACGGAGATCTGGTATGATGCATGAAAAGCAGGTGACGGTTTCTGTTGAGAATTTCATTGCAGAATTACTTCCAGACAAGTAAGTAGAACTTCATTCAAAGTATTGATATAACAAATTTTTAATGGCAAAAATTAGTCAGTTATATGTGTCAAATGAAGCAAGCTAAATTTCTCGCATTACCAATGCACTATGGGGTTTCTTGAAAGGAATGTCACTGGTGCTACAATAATGCCCTACATTTGGGAGAAGAAAGGAATAAGCTAGCCATTGATGCATAGTGTACTGGCAATTTTGCAGACCAGGAGAGCTATAAATGCAAGATGAAATTAAGTTTCAAGCAGGAATATTAAGAAAATTGTGTGTAGCAATAAATCAAGTGCTTCAGATTCGATAAAGTACTAAAAGCATCTTAAATAGGCAGAAGGATTTTCAAGTGGGGAAATGTGAGGTCGTTAGGAAAAAATAGGAAAGCATGACTGTTTACAAGTTGATGTTCAAGTGACAATCACAGAATACTAACATGCAAATACAGCAAGTAATTAAGGAAGCAGAAAGATTATTGACCTTAATTGCAATATTTACATTTTATTAATGAGGCCACATCATACTATTCACTTTGAGTAAATTGTCTTTGCTCAAAACTCAACTGTAAACTTTGGGATTTCAAAACTGAGCCAGAAGATGCTCAAATGTGAACCTAGGAAAGGGCCTCAGCAGTCCAGAGAGAGAGAGAGAGAGAGAGAGAAGAATGGTTCTAAAATAACTGCAGTGGGAAATAATGACTTTGTCTCTCTCCATCCACTTTTTGCTTCCAAGGGAGGAGTTCATATTTCCTGTTAATGTCAGGTTCACATTTGCCATAGTCATTCTACAACTGAAGGAAATACCCAACATCTCTGTACTGGAATTGTCAGATGTGGTTTTATAATTTTCCAGGTGGTTTGACATAGGTTGTTTGATCCTTGAAGATCCAGCACTTGGCATTCGCTTAGAAAGTTTCACACAAGCAACACCAGTGCCTTCGGAATATGTGCAACAGGTTTGTTGATGCGATTCATACCTTTATATATTCATTTAAAGGATGAGGGTATTGCTGACAAGTTCAATTTTAACAGTCCTCCCAAGTTGCTCGTGGAGGTAGTGGTGATTGCCAGGGTGTTGATGTTATGCCATTTCAGATGTAATAACACAAGTAAATGCTGAGCTGGTTTGACCTTGACCATTTCTGTGATGATCCACTTTTCTTTTACTGTCATTTACTTGGTCAATGCTTGAATCATATCCAGGTCCTGTTGCATGCAGACACAAAATGCAATATTATTAGGAGTTAGGAATGGAGTGAAACATTCCTTTTTCTGACTTGGTGATGGAAGAAATATCACGGTGAAGTATATGATCACATTGAGGATGGGCACTGCTCTGAGAAACTATGGCAATGGTATTCTGTGATGCAGATGAATGATAATTACAAATGTCGCTCTTTAGGATTGGTATGACATCAGCCATCAGAGCCCATTTAGTATCACATTTGGTCACATGCTGCCTTAATGTCAAAGTTAGGTGCTCAGCTCACCTCAAGACTTGAGCATTATTATCAAGGTCTAGAACAAATGATCACCTGCTGATTTTGGAAAATTACTATCCTTTCATAAAATCTAGTTCAGCCCCAATACATCTCATTTTGACAATGGTTTTGAATATTGGAATTGTTCATTGACTAAAGTAGAGTCGTTGAGCTTGGAAACATTTCAGACTTTGATATAACTTTATGCATAATTTTTCACTGGCACACATGAGTTTTCTGCATGCAGTATTTTAAAGCGAATCAATTTAAGGTGAATATAGTTTATGTATTAACCTTGTTTGAAATGTTTAAAAATACATGCACGTGCAATTTGGCCAATTTTTTTTAAACAGCTTTTCAATCCTCTGGGTTAGTGAAACCAAATGTAGATTGTGTGACCTTTACGTTGAGCATCTGCACTCTGTCTGGAGGTCGAAATTAGAACTCCTGATTGCTAGCCGTTTTATTTCCCCAAACCATTCCCACTCTGACATGTTTATCTTCGGCTTCATCCATTGCCAGGGTGTAGCCGGATGAAAACTTGAGAAACAACATGTTCCTCTTGCCAACTTTAAACCCAATGGCATGATTATTGATTCTTCAGTTTTAGGAAATCCCCACCTCTGCATTATTCTACTGTTTCCATCTCATTTTTACCAACTCCACTTCTCATTTTCTCACCTATTCTCTCTCTGCCAGTCGTCTCTTCTTCTACCTGTTTCTACCTTTCACCTGTCCACTACCCTATCACCTCTCTATCTCCTTTTCCATTTTCTTGATATCTCCCCTTCCTACTTTAGTCGATGAAGGGTTTGGACCAGAAATGGTTGCGGGTCTGAGCTGCAGAGTCCTTCCTGCTTTTCTTTCTTCACACAGAATTAGCAAAAATTGATAAAATTGTTACAAGGAAAATTAATTTGTGCAGCGAGTGATTAGGGCCCAAAGATTTACTGCCTATGTTTGTGGGGAGGAAGATTCAATTAAAGCTAAATAGAAGGTAAGAATTTGCCAGGTGTGGGGAGAGGATAGAGGAATGGGAATAGCTGATTTGTTTTTGTACAGAGCCAATATAGATTTAAAAGACTGCCGTCCAGAAGAATGGCAATTGAGGAGCAAACGTGCAGCTTTCATTCTGTAACTATTCTGTGACTCTTAGGACAATGTGATCAAATGCGTAGACCTATCAACTTGCAGTATGGTAGATATAATTTGTGAGATGTGAACTTATAATCTTTTCTTCCCCTTAATCTTTGGCTACTGCGGAGGAAAAAATTTTCCTGCAATATCAAGAGTGCAATTGTTTAACTGAAATTTTTTTTCACAGGCGCAAAACCTTACACCAGCTGATTACAACCTGAGATGGTCGGGGCTGATGGTGACTGTAGGAGAAGTATTGGAGAGGAATATACCCCATGTCAGTCGCACTGATTGGCACATCATGTTTACAGGCATGTCTCGAAGGCAGATGATCTATAGTGCAGCCAAAGCCTTAGCAGGGATGTACAAACAGCAGCTGCAATCAAAGTCCATTTAACCATCAAAATTGTGGCCCACTGTTCTAAGGGGATCCTTTAAGATTTCAGTGTAGTCTGCACAAAAACTTTTGAAACTTTGATGTATTTTTGTACTCAAATCCAGCTCAATATCAGAGGCTTAATTCTCCCACCTACCTGGTTAATTGGAACATTCCAGAAACTGAACATGATCCAATATAATGGGAACTATTTTGAAATATGCAGCTTTTTCTTCATTCTTACTTTATATTAAAAAAAAGTTTGTTACAATACCTTTGGTAGATACAATGAAAAATGGTACCAAAAAAATTGAGATACTAAGAATATAGACAACACTCATTGTCTATATGTTTGTCTCCAATAGTGACTTAATGTGTATGGATTAATTTGTGGGTAGTTTTCTTCTTTTCCCCTATCCTTGTAACAGCATTTACAAGTTGAAAATTGTCAACCTACTTTTTTTGGATGAATGGTTAGGGTGAATTGTCACAAGGTAAAATGAACACTTCAGTAAAAATAAAATGCAACTCTATTTGTAAACCTTTTCTACTGCCAGGTGAAGCTATTAGAGGGCTCATTGGAGGTATTCTTTGGTTTATTTTGTTTTTCTCTCAAGGAAATAAATCTGAAATATCAGAAATGTCAATATTTCCTTCATAATTCAAATTTAATTTTTACATTTATCAGCATTGTTTTAATCAATATGCCTTAATTGGAAAGATGTTAGTTTCCATTCCAATATGCTGCACTGTGATGTTTGTAATTACTTGTTTGAATCTGTGGAATTAAGCAGAATGCAAATAGTTTACAAATAAACCATGGCCAAAATACTTCAGTGGCATAAAGTGAAGCTTTAAATTGCTTTTATAGTAACTGCTTACATAAAGATGATCCAAAAGGCAGCTATTAATTTAGATGATGTTGCCTGATGATTAAATGAAGGGAAATTGAAAATTGACCAAAAGATAGTTTAGCTCTGTTGTCTGCCAAGTTGTGTTTAATAGGATCATTCCATTAATTTTGTTTTGTCTCTCCCCAGTTCTACACTTTAATTTCAATGCAAAAAAAAACACCTGAAGCTGGACTTCAGTGCGATTGTGATCTTAATATTGGTGCTTCCATTTATTGGTGATGTCAGGAACGAACTTTCCCAGAAAATTTGGGTGTGAGAGTGGGTTTCCAAGTGCTTGAGGGGGGGAAGCAATTATAAAGTTTAAAATCATGTGACAGGTTTTGTTGGCAATAATATTAAAAGATGGAGAAGTAATATGAATATGTTTATACGCAGGTAACAAATTGATAATTTGTATAATGAGTATGCAGAAACGGATCCATGATACTCATGGATAAATATTGGTCAGAATCTTTTTCCTTGCCAAGCTGCATATTTTATTTGATACTATAATTTCTTGTTGCAAGGAGAGTGACTTTATGCCCATGTATTGAAACAAGTTTTCATTTTAATTCGGTCTCATGGTCAGCTTGCTTGTGATTCTGATAAAATTCAACTAACGCCTGCAGAAAAGTTCTTGTGTGCGTGAATGAAGAGTCCCTTATCAATTGGATACAAAAGCAAAACACTGTTAATCAATGGATGCAACTCAGGAGATTTGATTCTGAGTAGGTATGAAACTATTCCTTGGCAGAGAGAGAGGCTGGCATCACTGTGATCACCCTGCGTTTCCACACCCCAAGTCTTGATCCTCTTGTTTCATTGAGATTTTAAGCTTAGTGCCTCTCGAATGGAGATCTAGCTTAATGGAAAATTGTTCCCTTCCTATTTAGAATTTAATTTTGTTATTATTTGGAGGTAATTGCCAACATTTCATTGTGCAGATTTTTTATAATTTGGGTCTATCGCATAATGTTTATATTTTAACCTTATTTTGTAATAAAAATAACCTTTGGAAATTGGCAGTAAAGACTTTTTTCTATTCATAAAATCATTGTCTTGGACTATCTGGAAAGGAAAGTACAGCATTAATTGTAAAGAAACTTGTAATAATTCAGTTTCATTTTTATTTCCCCAGTACTGAAATGGAGCTTGTTTCTTATATCAGTTATTTTGGCAACTTATTTGTTGGTTGATTAATGGGCAAGCAACCCCGAACTCTGAACTGGAGGCTCAAGTTCAAATCACCATTACTGGTTGAAATTTAAATTCTGTTTTGAAAGTGTAGGGAAGCGAGAGCAGTGTAGAGAATGAGTGTTTGGAAATTTTGAGATCAGGAAAGATGTGCTGGATGTTTTGAAAATATTATAATGGTTAAGTACCCAGGATCTGATGTATCCATGTTAGGTCCTGGAGGTCTGGAAAGTAGCCAGTGTTGCTCCTTTTTTTCAAGAAGAGAAATGGGGATTATCAAGGAAATTATAAACGAGGAGCCTCACATCAGTGGTTGGAAAGCTATTAGAGAGGATACTTGTGAAAGAATGAATGCATAGTTGAAAATGCATGGTCAGATTAGGGACAGTCAGCATAACTTTAAGGGGCAAAGCCATGTCTTACAAATTTGGTAACTTTTTTGAGAAGGTGACAAAGGTGTGTGAGGGCATGGCAATGATTGCCATATGCATGGACTTTAGTAAGGCATTTGATGTTCCTTTATGATAGATTGATTCCAAAAGTTCAGATGCATGGTATCCATGGTGAATTGATAGTTTGGATGAGGAATTGGCTGGTCCAGAGAAGAAAAAGAGAACATAGTGGTGGAAGAATGTTGTTCTGGCTTGAGATTTCTTCAGAGATCGGAGTTTGGTGCCCTGTTTTTTATTTGTATGTATGTGTGTGTGTGTATATTGTATATGGAGTTTGTTAGAGCATAAGATAGGGGTTCTCTCCCTTTTTTTTCTCCCACTCACAAACCACCTTAAGTAATCCCTTACTAACCACAGAGAATCTATAGCATGTGGATAGTAAGGGATTACTAACTATATGCCATAAGAAATAAGAAATAGGGGAGGCAGTTGGCCATATGGCCCATCAAGCCTGTTCTGCCTTGAATAACATCATGTCTGATCTGGTTGTGGACTCAGCTCCACCTAACTTGCATTTCTTTTCCCCTGCAATCCATAATTCCCAATGATGCAAATATCTAACTGTTATATATATTTAATGAGACATCCTCTACATCTTTTTTGAGCAGAGAATTCCATGTATTCTCTACTCCAGAGGAAAAGCAGTTCGTTCTCTTTCCTAAATCCACTCCCTTGATTCTTCAGCTGATGTCTTCTAATTCTCATTAATTTGGAAGAATGTGAGGCGTTGCTCTTTAGGAAGGCAAATATATGGGGAAAATGTATGGTTAACAACAAGTCATTGACCCGTGACAGAGTGTTGTGTGTGTGTGTGTGTGTGTGTGTGTGTGTGTGTGTGTGTGTGTGTGTGTGTGTGTAGATAGATATGTTTCTGGGAGATAAATTGGGAAAGGTTTGTTAGAGTAGGTCACATACAAACACGTTAAAACAGATCTTATTTGAAATACTGGAGACAGTGGCTTCTCACACCTTTTTGCAAGACCTTTGAAGAGTGCTCAAGAGATGTCACTAATGGATTCTTGTTTACCCAAAAGCAACAGATGTAAGAGAATGTTGCCTCCACTATTGTCTGCAGGAGACTTACTGTTGTAATAGGGTCATATGGTTTTGCAAGCAGAGAGAGTCAAACAGGCTTTCCCTTAGAGAGAGTGAGTTGTGTGTGTGTGTGTGTGTGTGTGTGTGTGTGTGTGTGTGTGTGTGTGTGTGAGAGAGAGAGAGAGAAGCAGAGATCACTTGACAGTGTCAGTCAGAAGTTGCTGGAACAGAAACAAGACAAGCTGGCAAGCTTTTGGGAGATGGCCTGGTTGAAGCCCTTGTGGTTCATGCAAGAGGAGTGGACTGGCTATTTAATGTTTCACTTGGAATAAGAGAAACAAAAAGGTACTCTGTATGGTGACCGGAAAGAAAGAGGTTATCATCTGGAGAACCCTAATGGGGCAAGTTTTGTCAGCAAGTCACTGAGGTGACTGATACATCAGTTGTGGATGTCCTGGAACAACACATCTCTCTCTGAAAACCAATAAGAACCTTCCTGAGCGGTAACCATTTACTTTTCGAGCAGCAAAGTCTAGTGATCTTTATAAATGTTAAATTCTGTGCACAGTGTAAGAATTGCTTGCAAACAGAACTTGGAAGAATGAGAAGTGAACCAAAGAACTTTTATTGAACTTCAACACACATTACATATATGTGTGCTTAGAATTAGAAGGGGGTTAAGTTAATAATAGATAAGTTAAAGTTTGATTTTGTTTTCATGGTTAGAGATTGTTAAATGCAACTTTTGTTTAAGTAACCATTTGTCTTGGTGAATATCTATTGCTGCTGGGTTTATGGGTCCTTTGTGCTCGTAATAGATCATTGATGTGAAGAGTGATCTGGGGGTCCAGGTCCATTGCTCCTTGAAAGTGGCCACAGAGGTTTACAGGGTGGTAAAGAAGGCATTGGTATGCTTGTCTTCATTGATCAGGGCTTTGATTATAAGAGTAATGAAGTCGTGTTGCAGTTGTGTAAAATCTTGATAAGGCTGCACTTCGAATATTGTGTTTAATTTTGATATGAAGGCTTTGGTGAGGGTACAGAAGCAATTTACCAGGATGCTGTTGTGTCGGGAAAGTATCAGGTTCGATGGGTTCACAGAGAGATGAGACTGGATGCAAGTATGTCAATGAAAGGTAACTTTTTTGAACACACAGGAAACAAACGTGAAGACGTCAAATGATACTTAACACCATCTGTCTCGGGCTGTTGCTCGATACCAGTTGCTGCCTAGCTTCTACACAGTATGAGACCAAAAACTATAAAGGTGCAAGCAGACACATTGGGCACAAGGGTCTCTGATACCGGTGAGTGTTTACCCTATCACACTCTCTTACACTTGTACACACTTCACAGACAGGGCCTTTGAAACACACTCCTATTCCCCTGTATCAATGGGAGTGCAGCTCTAAGCATTGATCTATCACAGTACTATATATACACTTTACCCGTGACTCCTCTAGCGATATCCACAGTAGCCACCTGGCATGGAGCGATGTCCTGGACTTGAACCAAGGAGGAGAGAGAGAAGTGAGGCCTGCGTCGATGTTTCTACTGTTCCAAGCAAATCTGCAATCCACAATGTTCTAGAAAAGGAGGCAATGCATTCCTCCACAATCCACATATTACATTTGCTGCCTGGATTCAAGTGTATGAGTTATAGTGGAACACCTGAGGCTGTGGGGAGACCTGAAGTTTATAAAATGCTGACATGAATAGATAGAGTAGGCAGAATCTTCCCACCCCGGTGAAAATATCCTAAACCAGAGGATGTGTGATTAAAGTGAGGAAGGAGATTTTTTTTTACACTGGTAGGTGCCTGGAAGGGGTTATCAGGGGTAGTGTTGGAAGCAGATACTATCATAGCATTTGAGAGACTTCTTGATAGACACATAAATGTGCATGGAATAGAGGGGTGTGTAACGTGCAAGCAGCAAGCATTAGTGGCCTCAGTGGTTGGGACCAGTAAAGGCCTCCTGTACCTATGGGACCTGAAGACTGGGCGTCATTTCCTTGTAGACATTGGTGCCAAGATCAGCCTCATACCACCCACATTCTGCAAGTGAAGAAACAACCCCCAAGGTTTCCCCTTTCAGGCAGCCAATAGTTCGACAATCCCCAGCTACGGATCTTGACTCGTGACTATCCACACCAAGGACATAGTTTTCCCATGGGATTACACAGTCACTTTTGTGGGTCAGGCCCTTCTAGGGGCAGATTTTCTGCAGGCCAACAAACTGCTGGCCATATGGGAGATTACCATCCAGATCAACTAAGACACCCTCCACCTCACAGGCAATCTGCTCTTGGAGACGCTCCTCAAGTAAACTACTTTGTCTTCTAACTCGTCAAAATGAGGGCAGAGAATTGAGCTTCGAGGATCATAAACCATGCTGGTGCATTATTAATAAAAAGAGGGAGGGGATCTTTAGTTAAACTGCTCCTATAATGGGGATTATCCTCATTACTATTCATTTTAAATTAGCAGATACTGTGAACTCACAGGGTCACCACTTGTGATGGCACTGATTTACCACAGCTTACAAACAAATAAAGAATGCAAACACTTATTTCTTTCAGGATATCATGAAGTTGGCTTTCTTATTATTCACTGGACACAACATTAGATTCTTCAACTCCCCAAACACCATCCAGTTAAACTCCTCTGACCTTGTCATTGACTCACTGCCACACGCGTGATCCTGACATTCACTCTCCTCCCAACAAAGCTAAGTTTGTGGCCGTGATAATGTTAAGATTGAACCAAATCATATATGAGATGATAGTGAAGACTTAAATCTCAGTAAAATGTGAAGAGTTTCAGCCACCATGTTACATTCTTTTTTTTTAAAATTTTTTATTTTTCACACCATAAATCACATTAGCCATGATATACACTTTTTCTTTTTCACACATATACAGTGACTTTTTCTCCTCCCCCCCCCCCTCCCTCCTCCCAGGCCACCCCCCCCCCCTCATCCATTTTAGGTATACAATCTAGGTTGCATTAAACCAGTCAGACAATGTTGTCATTCAACAAAAATACACCAGAAATTCTACTGAGTCCATTCTTTTCTTTCCTTCTCCTTCCATCAACTTAGGTAATATTTGTACATTTTTTTTAAATTTTTTTATTTTTCACACCATAAATCACATTAGCCATGATATACACTATTTCTTTTTCACACATATACAGTGACTTTTTCTCCCCCCCCCCTCCCTCCTCCCAAGCCACCCCCCCACCCCCCCCTCATCCATTTTAGGTATACAATCTAGGTTAGTGTTGTTGGATGAAGGCATGTAATTATGTGCAAAGCCACCAGTTGTGCTGTTCTCTAACTTTGGTAATCTCCCCTTTATTCAAAGGGTTGCTGAATTGAAATAAAGGAGTACTCTCTAAGAACATTTATCAGTTTTCATTACAAATTATGGAAAGATCAAGATTAGGAAATATTTGGAAATTCCATACTACACTAAAACAATGCCATGAGGCAATTTAAACATTTGTGTACTATATTATACCAAAGCAGTAATACAGTGAAGCATCTTTAAATGTCCTTGTGCGCTTGTTTGATCGATAAAACAATGGTTCACCCTCACAAGCCACCATAGCTCCTGATAAATCTGTGCCTCCAGTCACAAAGGCTGTTGTGAAAGAACTTTCAAGAGGATCTGAATTATTACACCAGGTCCATCACAGATAGCTGCGACAAATCTGTCCCACCAAATTGTTCAGAGTTTTCCCCAACCGGAAGCCCTGGATGAACAATGAAATTTAGAACCTGCTCAAAGCCAGATCAAAGGCATTTAAGCCCGGAGATTCAGATCACTAAAGAAAGAACAGGTATGACCTACCAAAACCCATCTCTTGCATGAAGTGGAATTTCCAAACTAAAATGGATACACCAAAGGATACCCGACAGCTGTGACAGGGCCTAAATTACATAACCTGCTGCAAAAACAATTCCGGTACAATAGGAGATAGCAAAGCACTCCCAGATTCACTCAATGACTTCAATGCCCATTCGACCACAAGATCAAGGAAGAACCATCACTGTGCACCACCATGTCCCCTGATGATCCACTCCTGTCCATATCCAAGGATGATGGAGGAGCTGTCTTCAGGTGAGCAAATCCAAAGAAAGCATCCAGTCAGGATGGAGTACTTGGCTGAGAATTAAAAATATGTGTTGACTAACTGGCAAATATATTCACAGATATTTTCAACATCTCACTCAGCAGGGGGTGGTACCCATCTGTTTCAAACAGGCCTCAATCGGACTGGAGTACAAGAGGAGTGTTATAACCTGCCTAAATGACTATCAACCAGTAGCTCTCACATCAACAGTGATGAAGTGTTTTCAAAGACTGGTGTTGAAGCATATCAGGTCCTGTCTGAGAGGAAACAACATCTATCTGTTCCATCGCAACTGTCGCAACAAATCTATGGTGGATGCCATCTCACTGGCACAACACAAAGCCCTAGAACACCTGGACAGGAAAGATGCATACATCATGATTCTTTTTATCAACTACTGTTCAGCATTCAACGCCATAATCGCTTCAAAACTGAGCAGCAAACTCCAAGACATGGGCCTCAATACCCTACCTCTAGACCACAATCAGTGAGGATTGGAAAGAACATCTCCACAATCTCCATCAGTACTGGAGCACCATCGGGTTATGTTCTTAGCCCCCTGCTCTATGCGGTAGACACTTATGATTGTATGACTCATTACAACAACACAATCTACAAATTCACTGACAACGCTATGGTAGTGCATTGTATCAAAAGAGCCAGCGTACAGAAGGGAGAATGAAAAGTTGGCTGAATGGTGTCACCAAAACCAAGGAGGTGATTGTTCACTTCAGGAAATGAAAACCAGTGATATCAATGCAGTGATCATTGGGGGATCAGAGGTAGAGAGGGTGAGCAAGTACAAGGTCTTGGGAGTCATTACCTCCAAGGAACTTTCCTGGACCCAGCACACTAATGACATCAAGTAGAAAGCACATCAGTGCCTCTACTTCCTCATGTTTATGGAGGTTTGGTATGACATTGAAAACTTTGGCAAATTTCTACATATGTGTGGTAGAAAGTGTGCTGACTGGTTGCATCATGGTCTGGTATAAGGACACCAATGCCCCTGAGCATAAGGCTGTGTGAAAGGTAGTAGACACTGCCCAGGACATCACAGGCAAAACCTTCCCCACCATCGAGAACTCCAACAGGGAACATTGCTGTCAAAAAGCAACAGCAATTATCAAGGATCCACATCACCCAGCCACACTCATTTCTCACTGCTACCATCAGGAAAGAGGTATAGGTGCCACAAGACTTACACCTCCATGTTCAGGAACAGCTGCTAGCTCTCCACCATCAGACTTCTTAATGACAAACTCAATCAGGGAATTGTTCAAGGGCTCTTACTCTTGCACTTTATTGATTTTTATTGCACAGAGAGTTTGTTTACATTTCTTTATTTATATGTGTATGGTGAGGTTTTTATTGCACTACCACCCCCTGCTGAGTGAGATGTTGGTAATTCTGCCTTGCCCAAAATGGGCAATTCTGCCTTGCCCATAGGAAAAAGAATCTCAGGGTTGTATGTGATGTCATGTATGTACTCTGACAATAAATCTGAAACCTGAATCGGAACTCTTGGAAAGCATCCAGCATCAATGGTGTACCTGGTTAACCATGTTGATCAAGCCACATTGCTCATGGACTCTGAAAACAGACTCAAGCTTCTGCAATCCTGATGAAGGGGTTTGACCTTTCATGGATGCTACCTGACCACTGCTTTCCTCCAGCAGTTTGTGTGTTGTTCTCTATTCTGACCGTCTAGCAGTTTGTTTTTTCCTAAGGAAATATTGGCACTCTTCCACCCTGCTCTGTATTTCAGCTAATCAGTTACTTCAAGGTATGTACAATATACTTTTTGAACCATAATTTTGTGATTAAAATTTCAAATTTTGCTTTCTAATTCATATATGTTTTAATTAAGGTTGGAAGCCTTAGTAGTTTGGAAATGTAATGCATGATTGTACAAGACCTGCTGAGTTCCTCCAGTAGAATGTGTCAAGTTTGTTGCTTAGAGAGATATCTGACTTGTTTATTTTCTCACAATTTTCTGTACCCCATCTCTTTGCAGGTTGACAATGCTGGGATTTGAGCGAACAGGCAAGAGAGGAAGACGGTTGGGTACTCGGATGACATCAGTTTCATCAAATGAGGTGAAAAGTGCTTTGTTTCCAACTGCTCTGGCAGAGGCGACAGAATTTATGTCCTCACATAGGAGGTGATTTATGTGGCTATTGTTGGGAGTGGCGGGGACAGATTTAAATCAACCCTGGATCTATGAAGGGGGTGGCTGGAGTGACAGGGGCTGATTCTCTCGAACAAGTGGTTGGTTGCATTGCACACACGGCGCATCCAGTTACAGTACTGGCACAAGTCGATGCTCTCCTTCGAGGGGCTATTTTTAGATTGCTACGGTAACTCATTGCAAAGTCTGAGGATCGCCACGCCCCTCGTCCCATACAGTGTGTGTATCTGTTTTGCTGGCGACTGCTAGTTCAAAGGCTGAGAGCTCATATTCGCAACATCCAGTGTTACAGTAGCAGGGGCATCATGGAAAACAACCCCATCCCGGTTCTTACTATCCAGACCGTCCCTTACGATGACCAGAGAGCTGGGACCAGCGGTTTGCGAAAGAAAACCTCGGTCTTTGAAAACAAGAGAAGCTATCTACAGAACTTTATCCAAAGCATCTTGTCTTCCATAGATCTTAGGGACCGACAGGGCTGTACAATAGTGTTGGGAAGTGATGGACGATACTTCAGCAGGACCGCAATAGACACCATCGTGCAGATGGCAGCTGCCAACGGGGTAAGAGGCAGAAAGTTTTCCAAAACTTATAAATACACCATCCTAACATAGCGTGATGTAATTGCAGAGACACTGAGGCTATTTACAAAGTGCGGTTTCGCCTTCAGAACTTCTCGATTTTCCCGTGAAGCCCCCACTCAGGGCTTGTAGATTTCCCCGTCGTTCTGCCAGAGATCGGAGGGCGCGAAATTACCCCCGCAATGACTTTGTCATTCTTTCCTAATTTGCTTTTCTTTCCCGTTTAAGATTGGGACCTAATGCAATCAATTAAAACGTCTTTTTATTTTCTAATTGAAAACGAGGAGTGGATTTTTGTTGTTTGGATCGATACCGATTTAATTAAACGGTTTGATAATTCGGTGAGTTGGAAAAGACTCCTAATTCACATTCACCCATTTTGTAGAAGTCTCCAGATAGTATAATTGTGTTTGTGTAAATTGTGTGATTCCAGTTTCTGGACTGTAACTGAATTTCACGTCGGTCTTCACTGACAACAACCCCCACCCCGACTAGCAGGCGAAGTTCTAATTCGGTTCAAATCCCGACACCAGTTTATCAAATGGATCCAGATTAGGTAGAATGGATTTAACATTCATGGCCATACAGCGCAGAATCAGGCCTTTCGGCCCAACATGTTCTTGTCATCTCTCAAGTACTAGTCGATACAAATTCTATTAATTAGCACTTCCCAGTGGTCTTCTATACTTTGGGCATTCAAATGCTTGATACAGATAGTTGATAAATCTATTTTTTTAATTATTTGGATTTCTTTGCTTAATCTACTCATAATCTGAAATACAATGTTTGTAGAAGAGCTCAGTTGCTGTCTAGGTTTTGAAATTCTCTCTCTCCCTCCCTCTTCTTTCTCTCCCTCTTTTTCTCTCTCCCTCTCTTTTTCTCTTTCCCTCTCTCTCCCTTTCTCTCTCACCCTCTTTCTCTCTCTCCCTTTTTCTCTCTCTCCCTTTCTCTCTCTCTCCTTCTCTCTCTCCCTTTTTCTCTCTCTCCCTTTCTCTTTCTCTCCTCTCTCTCCCTTTTTCTCTCTCTCCCTTTCTCTCTCTCTCTCTCTCTCTCTCTCTCTCTCTCTCACACACACATTTTCTCCCCCTCTCCCTCTTTGCAAAGACCAAAAGTTAGAAGTTCCAAATTTCACTCCTGAGAGCTGAGCCCAAAAAAGTTGAAGCAAATGTACTGAGTGCAGGATTGAGGGTTTGTTACATTTTCAGAGATGCAGACGTTTGTGGCTGGATGCGAAAGATCTTGGTGCTATCCTAGAAAACAAGCAGGTGATTTCTGTCCTGGCCAAATTTCATCCTTCAAGTCGACATTTGGTTTATTAATATTACCTTACTGTGTTGCTGTTCATGGGAATGTGGTGTACACAAATTGGCAGCCCACGTCAATGCCCCTTCATCTTGGAATGTAGAAGAAAATGCAGTTGAGATTAATGTCTTTTGTTTACCTCTTTTGAACTTTGACCATTGATCCCATTTACCAAAAGCTCTGTGGGAAATTCAGATGAAAATGGTGAGGGGAATGGGTGGAACCCATCACTGGCTGTTGTTTTACAATTAGTAGTTCCAACATAATTCAGTAATCAGGAACAAAGCAAAAATAAAAGTACATCTATGAAGTACTTTTAATGTAGGGGATCAAACTGGGACAATAAACAGAATCAGAAGAGGGTTATTTTAAAATTGGAAAACTGCATCAGGAACCAGTGCTGGTGCTTCATGTATTGACAAGTTATATTGACAACTAAGTTGAAGGGACAGAGTGTAATACATTGGTGATGAGAGGAAGGTCATTTGGATAGTAGCAATGAGGAGGACACACGGTCTTATAGGGGCTTATAGAGATTAACTGAGTAGGAATGGCAGATGCAGCATAATAAAAAGAAATATGGGGTACTTAGAAAAATAGAAAAGGGCTGTATCTTTCATTGATTTTAGGTTCATCATCAAAGTGATCTTGGCTCCTCAAACAAAAAAAATACAAAGAATGTCAGCATATTATTAAAGGGCTAATGGAATGTCATCATCTATCAGAGTTAATTTCTCATTTTTTGTAGACCGTTAAGCTTGGCATTTTAAAATTGACCCACTCAAGAAGACCCAAGTCTGAAGGTCAAACTGTTCAAATGAAAACAAATCTTGAAGGATCATCTGATAGAATATTTGAGTGATGCAATGTCTTGATAGTCAAAAGAAAGAGTTTGATGATTCAAAAGTATCAGAGCTAAAAATTGGAAAGTCTATGATGCTTTCATGGGATTGAAAGGTAGAAAACACAGCACTTCCAGTGTGAGTACTAAAGCACATTTAGTGCTAAGGCACTGTTTAAGATCCACACAAGACTTCTCCAATCCTTGCTCTTGTGTATTTTCAGCTTCACCCAAAGGCATTGATGCCATTGACATGAATCATACCTTGAGAACATTCTGTAGTCTTGTGTAAAGCTCTGGAAAATTTATATTTGCCATAGAGGAATGCCACAAATGTTCACCAGACTGATTCCAGGGATGGTAGGACTGATGCCTGAAGATAGATTTCATCAGTTATGCCTGTTTTTAAGAGAGTTCAGAAGGATGAGAGGAAATCTTGAAGTCTAGTGGTCAGGATTTGGGGTGAGACATTTAGGACTGGGATAAGGACAACATTTTTTCACTCAGATAGTGGTAGCCCATTGTGGAATTCTCCATCATACAAGGCAGTGGAGGTCAAGTTACTGAATCTTTGAAGGAGCTTGAGACTTCTGGGCATAAAAGGCATGAAAGAGTTTGGGGAGAATGTGGAAGTATGGTATTGAAATAGGGGAATCGTGTTCGTGTTGAAGGTTGGAGGGAAAATGTTCTAAACCTATTCCAATCTTTTCTCGGGTTCTCTATCAGACGTTTAGGATGGGTTTTGTTTGGGCAAAAATGTGAGAATCCTACTTGAAGTCAGCATAGAATTACAAAACCAAGAATGCTGATTTTAAAAATAGGACAAAGGGTCAGGTTTTCAAGATAAGAAATAATGAGATACATAGGAAGTGTAATATATGCCTCTTTCACACTGACACCTTGTCCCACGAATTGACAGCCAATTTACTGGCCAAAGGTCCAGTGTGAAAGCGAATCAATTGGCACGCTGGGGTCAAATCACATCAGGGATTGACGGCCTCGATCCCCTACTCATATCCTGGTGTCAACTGACGGCGGCGTGCCAATTAACTCAGTGTGAAAAGGACAAGTTGTACCTGGGACAAAAATGTTGAAAGTCAACTCTCCTATCCCTGGGGATGACTTGTGGTCAATGTGAAAGCAGGTAGTGTCCCGGTTAGAAGTGGCCAAGTGTGAAGAGCCAAAAATGGCTTCTTTAACTGGGGACACTGAACAGTCAATGAACTGGGATGCCAGTGTGAAAAGGGCTAATTGTGTGTTCCAGCATTAAATATGGCTTATCTAATATCTGATAGGGTTAGGATTTAAGATCTAATTATGATTTTGTTGTATATAATTATGCTATTTTCAATCTTCCAAGTGAGAAGTGCAATCCTTCACAATCAGCTTAAAACATCTGATAGCTGTACTATAAAGGCAGATGAAGGGAAAAGTTTAGAGGAGAAGTTTTTAACACATTAGTAGGAGCATAGAATGGGCTGTCAAAGTAGTGGTGGAAGCATTTAGAATTGTTACCTTTAAGAGGCTCCTGGATAGACTTATGAATATGCAAGAAGTACAGGGAATAACCATATAACCATTTACGGAGCGGAATCAGGCCATGTTGGCCTTTCGAGTCCACACCGGTTCACTGATTTTGTGCGTTCTCTTCAGGCATTGGTCCCGGTAGATCTTCATTCAATAATGATGGGGGAATTCAATGCAGGTGGAATCAGTCGTAGAAATGTTTGTGAAACGTGCAGTTCAATACTTCTGGGCACATTCAATACAGAGGTTATGTATCATGTGCAAGCAGCACGAGTTTTAGTTTAATATGGGCATCCTGTGGAGTGCCCTCAGGAGCACAGACAGCATAGGCTGAAGGATCTGTTTCTGTGCTGTGCTGTTCAACATTAATTTGTCTTTGGGTATTTTGAAAGTTTCTGCTGTACACAGGAGATATAAAGCAAGAAGAGGAACTTGCAAACAATGATATCTTGATATTTCTGAGCCATTGTTTACTCAGACATCCCAGAGAGCAGCTGTAGTTCAATTTGCTATTGGTACTCCCTGCAAGCACAATATGCCAATGCAGAAGGGAGTGGATGTATGCACTGTGGATGGGACATCAGTCATGCAGATTGCTTTGTCCTGAATGGTGTTGAACATCCTGGGTGAGGCTGGACCTCCATATTTTATATAAATAAATATATAGATAGATAAATAAATAGATAGATAGAAAGAAAAATAAATAAATAAATAAATTGATAGATGGATAGAAAAATAAATAAATATATAAATAGATTGATAGAGAGAGAGAGAGAGAGAGAGAATGCTTTGTGGATGAAAATCCAGAATCAGTTGTAAATTGTCACTGAATGCTTCATAATCTTTGGCAATAATTCAACAAATCCGAGATAAAAATAAAAAGTCAGTTTTGAACTATTGCATTATGATTTCTTACATTTCAAAGTGATTTTCAGCCCATGAAATATATTTCAGATATTACTCACTGCAGGAAACTTGGCATCAATTTGAACATTGCAAGCTCCCTCAAATAGCAATGTGACAATAACCAGATCATTTGTTTTGGTGATAATATCGGGAACAGATGTCCCTTGACCCCAATCTTAGCTTTGATTATTAAGTCTGCAATCTAAGTTGGCTGAAAGCATGCTGCATCAATCAACCACTGGGGTACAAAACGCCTGACACACATCTGGGTCCCTTCACTGTACATAGCCCATACAGTCTATTTATAACCTCATCAGACTTGTAACTGGATTTGCAAACCCTGCAATAATCTGGTTCTTTCACAAGTGAATCACATGAATAGGTTTGGTGTCTATAAAGGAAGGAAAGAAGTCAGGACTCATCCCATATTAAGGAGGCGGCAACAAATAAATTTAGGAATATTTTATATATATATATATATATATATATATTTATATTTATATTTATATACATACATACAATTGTAGAATAATGATTTCAGTTTTCATGTAAATCCTTCTCTCTCCCGTGCCCCCACCCACCAAATGTGTTGATAAGTGATAGTATCTGGGAGGAATTGATGAGAATGTGGGAGGATAAAAATGGCATTCATGTAAATTGGATACTTGGTGGTAGGTGCAATGCTGGGCCTGTTTCCTACATGACTCTAAATCCCTGGCAGCAGTATCATCCATGGACCTGAACAACAATTCTGTAAGAGGACCTGGTCTGTAGTCTCTTCAATCCATATGTGGGTGTCTGACTACAAGTATCTCCAGTGCTAGAACGAATGGAAATTTAGTGCAATTTCATCCTCCATTTGGTCACAGTTAATCCAGAATTAATGTCCTATGGAGGGCAATTTGCTTTTTAAAGAGAGGACCCAGATGTATTCATGTTCCCAAAGGACCCAAGACTTCTCATACATTCTTGTTACAGCATGCCTTTTAAGGGAGATTAAGTGTTTGATAGAATCAGAACATATTCCTTAAGGGAGCCTTTCCTGCCTTTATAAGTTCCTCTTTTGTCAGACCAAGTGTTGACAGAATTCTGCCCAGAGAAATTCATAAAATCTTAAAATATTTCCAACAAAGAATGGGTAACACAGTTGTCGCAGCGGTTAGTGCAACACCTTTACAGCGCCAGCGATCGGGAATGGGACTCAAATCCCGTGCTGTCTTTAAGAAATATGTACGTTCTCCCCATGTCTCCATGGATTTTCTCTGGAGCCTCCTGCTTCCTCACACATTTCAAAGGGTACTGGGTGTGGAGGTAAATTTAGCAGCACGGGCTCGTGGGCTGAAATGGCCTGTTTCCGTGCTGTATGTCTAAATTCCTTTTTTTATAAAAAAACAATTAAAGTTCAAGTCACACAGCTTTAATGAAAATCCCAACCTTCTAACTTTCGACTTTCTACATTGTAAAAGGACACTCTCAATATTTTCAACCTCGTGCTCCTCCCTTGATTATAACTAACCTATGGCTCTATTATTAGCGCAATGTCATCACACTTAGGAATTTAATTTATCATGCTATGTGAAGTGATTTCCATAGTTTGGCTCACAAAGATAGCAATTTGCTATTCAATACATCTAATTGAAATGAGCATACTATTTTATATGTTTATGCCACATTACTGTATTCATCTGTTTAGGGTTATAGAGTTGTTGAAAGATATAACATAAAAACAGGCCCTTTGGTCCACTTGGTTTGACCGAACCACGGAGCAAATATTTTTACACTAACTCTACCCTTACCCTATTTATTTTCTCTCTCACTCTAACTATTCCATTGGTTCTCCTGATTCTACCACTCATCTAAACACAAGGGACAATATGCATTTATGTGATGGGGAAATAAATTAGAGCAACTGGAGGAATCCCATTTGGAGAACATGCAAACTACACAGTTAGCAGCTGAAGTCAGGATTGGGTTGCTGGAGCAATGAGACAATGATGCTGCCCCAGATTGGGTAACTGTCATAACATTCTCTTCTGATTTCAGAATGTTGTGGGCCCAAATCCTACTCCAGTGAATGAGCACGAGGATTCTAGGCCAACAGCTCAGTGCAGTACCGATGGAGTTCAACATTGTTGGAGATAGAACAATAAACAATCTGCTGAAGGAACTCAGCACATCGAGCATCATCAGTGAGTGTCTTGAAAGGTTCTGACCCAAAGTGTTAACCATTCTTTTTCTCCCACTGATGCTGCTCGACCTGCTGAATGTTTGCTGCTCTAGCATTTCCTGTGTGCCTACTATGGGAGATGGCTGAGATGCTAAACCATAACTCTTAATTGGCTTCAAATTACTATTTGAAGGCTACATGGATATCCCCAGAGTCCTGGCAGTTATTTATTCTGTTATGGGCCCAGAGGACCCCAAAACCCAGCAGCAATAGAAATTCACCAAGACAAATGATTACTTAAACAAAAGTTGCTTTTAATTATCTTTAAACATGAAAACAGGATCAAACTTTAACTTATTGCCATTAACTTAACTTAACCTCCTTCTAATTCTAAGCGCACATGTGTGTAATGTGTTCAGGAAAGTTCTTTAATTCACAGTCCAATCTCACTTCTCATTCCTCTTAAGTTCACTGGTTGCAGGCAATTCTCGTACTGTGCACAGAATTTAACTTTTATGAATCTTTGGTGCTTGAAAGGTAAATGGTTACTGCTCAGGAAGGTTCTTGTCGGTTTTCAGAGAGAGATTTGTTGCTAGTTGGACACAAACTGATTCCTTCTTATCAGTCACATCAGTGTCTTCCCAAAGAAACTTGCCCCATCAGGGTTTTCCAGATGATAATCTCTTTCTTTCAGGTCACCACAGAGTTCCTTTTTGTTTCTCTTATTTCAAGTGAAACATTATACAGTCAGCCATCTCCTCTTGTAGGAACCACAAGAGTTTTGTCCAGGCTGAACTAAGAACTCATAACCCATATTCAAAATGGGGGTTTTCCACAAGCTTGACACGTTTCAGTCCCAGTTGCTGCTGCTGAACTGTAGAACTGAATTCTCTCTCTCTCTCTCTCTCTCTCTCTCTCTCTCTCAGAGAAAAGCCTGTTTGACTCTCTCTGCTTTCAAAACTACATGACCTTCCTAGAACAGCAAACTTCATTCAGATAGGCTGCGGCACTAACCTAATCTTCGACTCTGTTCATCTGTTGCTTTCTAAAACAATAATCAATTACTCTACAGCATGACCAATTAACACCTTCTTGTGAAGTCCTTATAGGCATCCTTCAAAGTTTTTGCAAAGGCACCCAGAGCCTGAACTGCTCTGGCATTTTAAATAAAATCTGTTTTGAAGTGTATGTGACCTAGACTTTAAAAAACACACACACAATTTATCTCCTTTAAAACCTATTCTTCTATATACAAACCTATATACAATATAAAATATAACATAATCCGTCACAATTCCTTGAGACTTCTAAAAAAGAATGATCTGACCCAACAATGCTTTACTGTTTGGGGGAGCTTGCACTGTGGAAAAGTGGCTGCCATATTTCCTAAATAACAACCATAATTATTCTTGAGGTCAACAGAACCTGTAAAAATAAATTCATTTGTGCAAAAATTCAAATTGAAATGTTGATGAGGATTCTTTTCAGTAAGAAGATTTATTATTTTCATCAAACAGAGGCAATTGGGAGGAGGAAAATAACTAATTATGATGGTAATGAGTTTATTGTCTTATACACAAGTACAACATATAGATGCATCAAAGTTCTTGCTGCACCCAGTCAGATATGCCAACAACAATAATATTCAATGAACTACCCCAGTATTGAATATTTGCATTGAGTTTGGTTCTTTTGGCTTCAATGCATCTTTCCTATCAACTCTTTCACCAATTCAGGTGATCCCCAAACATTTAATTCTCAATAAAATTGAGCCATTGTGACAATGTTGGACATATGACAACAGATTTATGAATAATATGCTCCCACAAACAGCAATCTATTTTTGAGAAATTTCTTGACGTTAGTTGAATAATTATTTTACTCCAGGCCATGAAGAAGAACGGCAATGCTGAATGAAATGGGACTTTATTGTGAGAGCAGACAACACATCAATTTAAATAAAAAAAAACTACATCAGCAGTGCAGCAGGGTGCCCAGGTGTCCAGATTTAGGCTGGACAGCCCGGATTTTGAGGACTTTTTCCTCTGTCCAACACCTCCTCAAGCAGGATGTTAATTTGTCCTCCATTTGGGAGTGTAGGCCATACAGCCCAAAATGAAGGATAAATTACGGGACAGAATCTGCAAAAGGTAAGGGATTCAAATGACACAGTACTTACCTGTCAATTTGTGGAGTCCCAAGGTCAGAAGGCTGTGCACGGCAATATTTCTTCTTGCGCGCATGTGCTAGCCAGCACTTGCACATGAGCGATGAATTTGAATACCAGTGCTGGTTGGCGCATGTACAGTGGGCCCGGACGCAGACGGAGGTGGGGAGGGTATTCATGTCAGACATTTATCATGGGCTAGGGCACAAGCATTAAGATGAAAGGCCTATCTTGAAGAAGGATCCAGGAGCTGTCTGGAAGGTACTGCCCAGGGGAGACAAGCTGGGAGCTGGAGAGACCTTGGACAGTGCTGTGCAGGGTCTCTTCCGGCGATAGCTGTCCGCTACAAGTGAAGAAGTGACTGCACACATGCGAATCCTCGCGCAGACTCAGAATACAAAAAAAAGGAGGCAATTTTTAAAAAGTCTCAAGGCTTCCAGCTCCAGTGGACAAGAAGAAGAGCAAGAAATCCATTCCACACAAGGTTTTATGGTTAGAATATTGAGAAAAATGAAAGTCATTTATTTCTACAGCTGATATGAAAAATTACATGGATAATTTCCAGCAATTGATGATGTAATTAACGGAAGAAATTAAAAAAATATGGAGAGAGTACAGCTGAAAACAAGAATTTTACAAGGAAAGTGGATAAAATGGTGCAGCAGGTGGACAAAAGATTGGAAGTTCTGGATGAAAAAATTAAAGGAAATAAATTTGAAATTCAAGGGATTAAGGAACAAACGAAGAAGAACAAGTAGAAGCAGCTGCAACAAAAAATCAATTAATGCAAAAAAAATACACATTTTAGAAAATTTTAGCAGGAAGAATAACAAAGATTGTTGGACTTAAAGAAGGTGATGAAAGACAGGAAATTAAGAAGTTTTTACAGCGTTGGATTCTGGAATCTTTGGGGGGGTCACTGAATTTCAGGGAGACAGTGAGAATGAAAGAGCACATAGAGCACTGAAACCAAAGCCGCAACCAGATCAGAGACCTTGTCCAATACTGATTAAATTTCTTCGTTATGAAGCAAGAGAGAAGATCTTGGAATTCACAGTTAAACAAGCAAATGAAAAACATTCACTGTTGATTTATAATGGGAATAATCTTTTCTTTTACCCTGATATAAATTTTTATTTGTTAAAAACGAGAAAAGAAATTTAACACAGTTAACAATGTTTTATGGAAAAAAGATTATGCCTTTGTCTTGAAGTATCTGGCAGTTTTGAAAGTTTTTGTTCCAGATGGGGAAAACAGGTTTTTTTTTTATGGAGCCTAATGAGGCAAAGGTATATGCTGATCCATTGCCAGAAAGAGAGAGACAGGTGGTTGTTGACATTTGAAAGAAATCTATGACTAAATGAGTTAAGATGTAACTGAAAATTTCGAGATAATTTAATTGGGAGGAGAGTTTTGACCTATAAGTGAGCTATATATGTTTAAAGCAGTTATGAATGAATAAGAATGTATAGTTACAATGCAACATGGGATTGTATTGCATTTTGAGTGAATGAGTTGGGAAAATGGAGCTGACTATGGAATCAAGTGAACAAGTGTGGTTTCAACCACATCCTGTATAGATCATTGTTTTAAAAATGTAAACACATCATGTGCCTTTGGGGGGGGGATTTCTTTTCTCCTTTTTCTTTCTCTTTTCTATTGTATACTGAGATTAATCAAGTAGATATTGCATTTTTTAAACAAGAAACTCATTTGATGGAAAAAGAGCATAAAAAGTTGAAAAGAAATTGGGTTGGATTGGTATTGGGATCTTCATTTCATTAAAAAGCTAGTGTGGCAATATTAATACATAAAAATTTACCAGTTAAAATATTAGATACAACTATAGATACAGCAGGAAGGTATATAATGGTTATTTGTCAAATTTATTCAGAATATTGGACTTTATTGAATGTGTATTCACCAAATTTATAGAAAATTTATTTATTCAATTAGCAAGTGCAAAAGGAAAAATATTAGTAAGGGAAGATTTTAATGTTATCTTTGATTCAAAATTAGATAGATCAGGTGGTAACATTATAAAAAGTAAAGTAACTAAGTTTGCAACAGATTTAATTAAAGATATGGGTCTTATAGATATTTAGAGAACTCATCATTTTTATTCTTTTAGACACAAAACATATTCACATATAGATATGTTTATAGTTTTTGCACAACTACAAGCTAGAGTTCAAAAGATTGAATATCAAGTGAGAGTTTTATCAGATCATTCACCTTTTAATTTTCTCAATTGCATTTGAAGAACAAAATATATGATATAGATTCAAAATTTAATAAAATATTATTAAAGAAAAATTATTTTTTAAAGATTTTATGAGACAACAGATAAATTTTTTTCTAAAAAATAATGAAAATTCAATAATGAACAAACTTATAATATGGGATTCTATGGAAAAAGGCATATTTAAGAGGTCAATTAATAAGTTATACTTCTAAGATAAAGAAAGAACATGAAAGAGGTAGTGCAATTGGAAAAGGAAATATTAAATTTAGAGAAGGAATTACTTATCCAAAAAAATGAAGAGAATAAAAGATTATTGGAATCAAATAAATTAAAGTTTAATATAATGTAAACTTATAAAGTAGATAGAGATAAAATGAGAACACGACAGAAGTATTATGAACTAGGTGAAAGAGCTATATAAGATATTAGCATGGCAATTAAAAGCTGAACAAGTATCAAGAACAATAATTGCAACAAAGAAAGAAGCTGGTCAAATGACCTATAAGATGCAAGAAATAAATGATAATTTTAGAAATTTTTATAATAAATTATATTAATCAGAATCTCTGAAGGATGGGGAAAAAGAGAAATATTTATTACAAGTTAAATTACCTATGTTAAATATGGATGAAATATTTGAGTTATCTAATCCTTTTTCAGAGATTGTATGAGATTCTGATATCATGACAAAACAATAAAGCCCAGGAGAAGATGGTTTCCCCCCAGAGTGTTATAAAGAATTTAAAGAATTGTTAACTTCTATATTAATGAGAGTATTAGATCAAATGAGAGAGTCACATGATCTGCCAGAATCTTTTTAAAAAGCTTTAATAATAGTTATTCCAAAAAAAGGAAAATATCCTTAAAACTTTCTTCTTATAGACCTATATCATTATTAAATACTGATTATAAAATTATATCTAAATTATTAGCTAATAGATTAACTAAATATTTACAAAAATTAATAAATATGGATAAAACTGTTTTTATTAAAAATAGATCTGAAGCTAATATAATTAATGTAGCACAAAAAGAAAATAAACCAGCAGTAGCAGTTGCATTAGACATGGAAAAAGCATTTGATAGGTTGGAATGGGACTTTTTATTTAGAGTATTAAGTACATTTGGAATTCCAAATGTTTTTATAAATTGAATAAGAGCATTATATAATCAACCAAAAGCTAAAGTGGTCACAAATATGCAAATATCAAAACCTTTTCTATTAGAAAGATCATCTCGGCAAGGGTGTCCATTATCACCATTTTTATTTGCTTTAGCTATAGATCCTTTGGCAGAAGTAATTCGAAGAGACAATGAGATTAAAGGTTTGGAGATAGATAATAAAGAACATAAACTATAAAATCATCCGCGAATAAACTAATTTTATTTAACAAAAGCAGAAATATCATTGTGTAAACTAAATGTAAGATTAGCAGAATATGGTTTAGTATCAGGCTATAAAGTAAATGTTGATAAGAGTGAAGTGATTCCTATGGATTATACACAAAGTAAAATATAAGATAAAATTTAAGTGACAAAAAGAAGCAATTAAATACTTAGGAATAAAAATAGATAGAAATTTAAATAATTTATTTAAATTGAATTATTTACCACTATTACAAAAATGAGGATAATTTTTAAAAATGGAAATTTAATAGGATTGGTAAATTGTATCAAGATGAATATTTTTCCAAGAATACAGTATTTATTTCAATCATTACCCATTCCTATACCAGAGAAGATTTTCCAAGATCTAAATAAAAATAGAGAAATTTATCGGGAGAGATAAAATGCCAAGAGTAGCGTTAGAAAAACTGACTTGGAAATTTGAAAAGGAGGATTAAGATTACCAAATTTTAAAATTTATTATAAAGCACCTCAATTAAGATTCTTGTCCTCCTGTTATCAAATTGGAGGGAAAAAAGCAGCATGGGTTCAGATTGAAATTAATGAAATAGGAGAAATTTATTCAGAGTATTTTTTGTATAACTGGAAAAATGAGTTATTTAAAAAAGAAGACAGAAGTACTGATTTTTAAAGAATTTGCTTAAGGTATGGAATGGAATCCATAAGGAAAGAGTAATTAAAAATTATCAAATACCTAAGATGATAAAACAAAACAACTTTTCCTTTTACTTTCAATAATTATTTATTTGATACTTGGTACAATAAAAGTTTACAGAGGATAAAAGATATTTTTTAGTTTCTTTATGACTTTTGAATAAATGAAAGAGAAATATGAAATACAAAATTATACAATTTTTTCATATTATCAACTTAAATCATATTTAAAAGGGAAATTAGGTGTGACTCCTGGAACATTCAATTTGAATATTTAATTACAGATACATTTATTGAGAAATTTATTACTAATAAGTGTATAAAATTACAAGATACCTTGCGGAAAATATATAAATCAAAACAAAGATGGGAAAAAGATTTAAATATGCAAATTCAAGAAGTTGTTTGGTCAAGACTGTGCCAAGAGAGTGTGACCAATACAATTAATTTTTGATATCAAATGGTACAATATAATTTTTTACTATACTCCATATAAATTAAATGGACTTAACTCACATTATTCTGATAAATGTTTTGGAGGAAGTAGGGACCTTTCTTCATTCAGTTTGGTCCTGTGTTAAAGTGGAAAAATTTTGGAAAGATTTGAGCGTATTATTAGGACAAATTATGAAGATAAAAATACAAAAACACCTGAGAATATTTTTACTTGGTGATGTATATGAAGTAGATAAAAATTGAAGTAAGATAAATATCAAACAAAATTTTTGAGTGTAAACAATAGCAGAAGCAAAAAAATGTGGCAATTACGTGGAAAACAGAGAATTTTTTAATGATACTCAAATACAAAATTGTATACCATTAAAAAATACTTATAGTTTAAGGAATCAGATTGGGAACTTTTATAAGATTTGGGAACCATATAAGGAATTCATTAACAAAAGTCCATCCACATCACCCACTCCTCTCAATCAATAATTAGAAGATACAAAATTATGTTAGGAAAATAATGAATAGAGATTAACACAAAGTTGAGGCATTTTCTTTCTTTTCTTTCTTTTTCTTGGGGGAGAGGGGTGGGGGAGAAAATTTTAAAAACATTAGTATAATCTTGTATGGAATAGTATTGTAATCTGCTATCGATATAGAATTGAATTATTGTTTGTCATTAATATACTTGTTTTGAAATTTTTTTATCAATTGTATGTGATGTGTATATCAAGGTCTGTCAAATCTTAAAACATATTTGACTTCATACATTAACACAAAATAGGAAAAGGAAGGAGGGAGAATTTCTGAGGAAGAATGGAGGTATCAATGGAAAACTGTAATATGCAGAATGATGAATGATAATTCATTGAATAGGAAAAAAGGCCAGAGCAGGAAATCACTGATTTATGTTGAAATAGCTAGGTTTTCGCTGGATTTGTATAGGCAAAAAAGTTTAAGATTAACATTTTTATTTAATAATTTTTTGTTTTTGCAATACAGTTTAAATTTTATTAAAAATATTATTTTTTGAAAAACACTGAATGTGTGTGCATAACACACACACACATAAATATATAGTAACTTATAGTCCTCAGGGCTGACGCCAAGGGGAGGGTAATGCCCCCCAAATGAGTTATTGTGCCCCCACTTGCAGCACAAGCGTCACTCGTATCAGCAAACAATACAAGCACACACCTCCATGGGAGTGATTGAGGTTCATGGCAGGTAAGGCACTTGCACTCTGCCCCTCCCACTGTCCTGCTGAGACCCTGCATGTCCTCCTTTTTGGTAATTGCCACCCTACAGTGCAGTGCTCCCTCAAGTTTTGCTTGAGTGCCAATTTACATTTCTCTGCTTAAGACTTTTGCTAAAGCACATGCAAAAAATTAAACGACCCTATTTCAAAGGGCACATTGAGCATACACATATTGACATCTTATGATTATTAAGGTGGCAGTGTCCCTTTTTACATCCTTGGTCTTTGAAGTGGAATTTGTACACACAACTCACTGATTCTGTAAGAGTAAATACCACAAAACAATAGTTGACATTGAAGTTATCAACACGTAGACATTTCACTCTCTGATGGAGCATTTCTCATTGTTCATGAGGCCAGCTGTAATTCTTAATCACCATTTGAAAATGCAGCAATCTAGGATTTAAAAAAATAATAATTGGACAATTTAATGCCAATTTCTTAACAGGAATGCACTGCTCATGATGCCTGTGATTAAGATGATTGTGGTAGAGATTTATATCATTTTCTGTTGTTTTTGATTGATAGCAAATGTGGTATCATGTTTACATTGCACCTACCTGATTTGCAAAGAGCAGTGTCTAGGGAGATCCCGCAGACTTCTGTACAAATATGATGAACTGAATCATGTCCTTTTTTTAATCATTCAATAAAATGACTATTAAAATAAATCTTGAGATGTTGGCAATTCCATTATTGAAAAGATGAAAGGGCGAGATTGATCAACATACTGGGAAACAGTTGGTAGTAAATCAGCCTGCCAACATACATCTTGAATTTTGTTCTTTCCACTGAAGCTGGTGTGGATGGGAATAATTTTTTTATTTTGAATATGTGTTCTGGGAGCCAGGAATCTCTCTGGGACTGCAACCAATCTAAGAGTTAATATCCAACGTATCTGAACAATGGAAGTTCAGAGTTTCCAGTTATGAAGGTTTAGTAAGACCTTCTGTCGTAAGAACTTCTGAGCCATTGAGTTAAACGTCAGTGTATTATTCTAACATTAGAACGAGGATTAATCAACCAGGAACAGATGCATTCCACAGATGGCATTTCTCAAGGTCAGAACAGCACAGTGGCTATTTAATTCTAAAAGGATTTGATTCTCTTTATCTACACGAATTTCTATAACCTTCAATCTCACACTTAAACAGTAGCAAATGCCAAGATAACTCATCTTATTAACCCTCCACTTTATCATCAGCACTTTTTAGTGTTGTGATTTCTTTTAACTTCTTTATTGTGCATTACGGTTCTGAAGCACTATGTTGGTATCTAAACAACGCAGATTACATATGTCTACTATTTTGTGTATATTCAAAGCACCCCTCATTTCTGATCTCTATTCCATTTCATTTGGAAGTTCAATTTTGCAAACATTTAAATCGTGATGGAATTCAGATAGAGGATTTAGGAAACCAGAGCCACAGGTTTAAGATAATTGGTGGTGCAGGGATGTGAAGAGATATTTTGAGCAGTGAGTTGTGATTTGGAATGTAATGGCTGAAAGGGTGGTGGAAACATCTTCAATAGGGAACTTGCAAAAACAAATTGATGAAATTGTTAAAAAGGGAAAAGAACGCTGAGCAAGGGAATGAAACTAATTACTTAGCACTTTCAGAGAGAACAGATGACCAAATGATTTCATTCCGCACTATAATGTTTTGTATGGATGAAGGTTGTCTATGGTCAGAAGTGCAGCATTTCTGTGAAAATATCACCCATGGGTTTTAGTCATCTGAACACATTGAGTTCCATCATGTTAAAGTTTCAAATATTCTTTGAAGTCTCTTGTTCTTGATTCCCCCAGTGGAGAAGTTGATTCCCTCTATCAGTCTCCTCCAATAATTTACCCTTAATTAGATTTTTTTTTAAAAGTCAGGTAAAAAGAGTAAAATGTATAGTGCAGAGAGGAAGGATTTGTTTGGAACTCATTCAAAGACCCAACAGTACACTGTGGTGGTACACCACCGGCCTACTGCAGGGAGCAACGTCTGTACCTGCTGGAGTGTAAGGGGGACAGGACAACACCTGGCTGGCTGTCAATCAGTCAGCCTGAATGGATCAAGCCCCACCCGGCCGGGTGTCAATCACCCTCCGGGATATAAGTCTGCGCCGGCCTCCCGAGGCCTCACTCCGAGTTGCTGCAGCCACAGCCAGCCTGGCTCTGTGAAAGTCTTTGTGGATTAAAGCCTGTTGTACAGTCTTTATCTTTGTGTGTGTCTGATTCTGGCTAACAGTGCACCACAATTTAATCCACAAATTTTCCAACAGCGGCTATGGAAAAACTTCTGTGCACAGGGAGCCTTGAGGTCGACCCACGCCACCCGGAAGCCCAGTCACGCTTTGAGATCTGGCAGCACGCGGTCGAGGCAATCATCGAGGCACATGAGGGTGACATCTTGGACTCTGATCAGAAGAGGTTGGTCCTACTCCAGTCAAAGCTGGGTCCCCGCGCCTTCCAGGTAACCAAAGGCTGCTCCACGTACAAGAGCACAATGGACACTCTCAAGAACTTGTACAATCCCCCCATAAATGCGGTCTGTGCAAGGTACCTCCTCAACACCCAAGCCCAGGAACCCAGGGAGATGGCTGAGTCATACCTGGGACACTTGCAAGAGTTGGCCCAACCGTGTTTGGCTGAACCCGGAGTAGGTGCAGAGGAGGTCGAGAGGCTGATCTGGGATGCCTTCGTCCGAGGACTATGCTCGAGGGCCATCTGGCAGAAGCTGCTGGAAGACAACATCTATGACCTAACCAGGACTGTGGAAGTGGTCCAAACCCTGGAAACAGCAGCCCTGCATTTTCAAACCTTAGATTCCAGGTTCCCCCAGGCTCCCTCATGGCCTTCTCACACTGCTGCTGCAGCCCCAGGCTGAGCTGGTGAGGAGAACGTTGCTGCGGCAGGTACCCGGTGCCTCTGTAAGTACCGTGGGTCCTGGTGTGGGTGGGTTCTGGTGTGGGTCAGATCAACAATCATGCCAAAACTGCCCAGCTAGGAACCAGTATTGTTCCTGATGCGGCAAGAAAGGCCACTTTGCAAAAGTGTGTCTCCCTAAACCTGCCAGCAGCTCAGCAACCCTCTATGACCTCCCCCGCGGACTCCCCCACGTGCACGTGCCAGGCGGTGCCATTGTCCCCGCGATGACTTCCGCCTTCCCCGACTTTGACCGCGCAACATCTGGCCCCGCCAGCGACCGTCACAGCATATGCCCTGAGCATCTGCACCAGCCCCCGCCCTCACCAGCATCACTCGCTGAGAACTACAGCGTCATCACTTCCTCTGGCACAGCGGACATGCCTGGAGAAGGAGGCCAGCCACGCAGCGGCCCCCCACATGCCGCCACCATCTTGGACCAGGCAGCGCCTGACACAGAGGGCCCACGATGATGTTGAGAACGACGTGGTCAACACAGGCGATGACCAGGCCGCCCTACCGACTCTCCCCACACCTCCAGGTGCCTTTAGCTGCCGCATTCCACACCCAGTGACCAACGGCAACATTGTCAACACAAGCGATGACCAGGCCACCCTACTGACACTCCCCATGGCTCCAGACGCCATCGGCTACCACATGCTGCACCTCACGACCGATGTCGATGTGGTCAACACGGGCGATGACCAGGCCACCCTATCGACGCTCCCCATCCCTCCGGATAGCGATGACTCCCACTCCGAGACGATCCTGGCCGCCACCACATTGACCAGGGACATCCACCACAGCCTCGGGCACGTAACAAAGTGCCTGTTTGACAGTGGCAGCACAGAGAGCTTCATTCACCCGAGCGTGGCCCACTCCCTAAAGGTCCACCCCACCACCTGCTCGATCACCTTTGCCGCTAAGGATAAGACTGTTGGTACCCTCGGGCACTGCTCAGTCGATATAATGGTGGGAGTGGAGACTTACACAGGATTCAGGTCCCTGGTCATGCCCAAACTCTGTGCACCACTCCTCCTGGGCCTGGGTTTCCAGTGCCACCTGGAGAGTGTCACCCTTGCCTTCGGGAGGCCCCAATCTCCACTCACATTGCACAGCATTCCAACCTACCAGCCTCGGCCAACCTGTGGCCTCTCCACACTGCGTATCGCCCCACTGGCGATCTTCTCACATCGCTGCCAGAAGTAGGCGCTATTGTGCCACAGGCAGGGACTTCATTAAGGCGGAGGTGCAGCAACTCCTGGTGGAAGGCGTTACAGAGCCCAGTAACAGCCCGAGGAGAGCCGAAGTCCTGGTGGTCAAAGGGGGAAGTAAGCTGAGGATGGTCGTGGATTACAGCCAGACCATTATTTGGTACACCCAGCTGGAGGCCTACCTCCTGCCGAGGATTACCGACATGGTCAATGAGATAGCCCGCTACCATGTTTTCTCCATGATTGGCCTGAAGTCGGCGTATCACCAAATCCCTATCCACCCAAAGGACAAACCCTACACCACCTTTGAGGCGGACGGGCACCTGTACCAGTTCCGGCAGGTTCCTTTTGGGGTCGTGAACGGGGTCTCCGTCTTCCAGCAGGAGATGCATCGCATGGTAGACCGGCACAAGCTGAAGGCATTGTTCTCATATCTGGATAACGTCACTGTCTGCGGCTGTGACCAGCAGGAGCACGATGCTAACCTGGAAAAATTCTTCCAGACGTCTGCGGAGCTGAACCTCATTTACAACATGGAGAAGTGTGTGTTCAGCACCACCCGCCTCGCCATCCTGGGCCATGGAGCTGTCAGCCCAGATCCGGAAAGGATGCGCCCATTAATGGAGTTACCCCTCCCCCCCCCCCCACAATAAAGGGCCTCCGGAGGTGCCTGGGCCTGTTCTCCTATTACTCACAGTGGGTCCCTTGCTTCTTGGGCAAGGTCCACCCACTGGCCCAAGCCACTACTTTTCCCCTCCCACCTGAGGCGCAGGCAGCCGTCACCCGCATCAGGCAAGACAGCGCGGAGGCCACGATGCAGGCTGTGGATGAGGACTACCCCTTCCAGGTGGAGAGTGATGCCTCCGAGGTGGCCCTCGCTGCTACCTTCAACCAAGGGGGGCACCCCATCGCCTTCTTCTCCAGGACCCTCCACGGCTCCGAGCTAGGGCACTCTAGCTCAGGCGATTGTGGAAACGGTCCGCCACTGGTGCCACTACCTGGCCGGCAGGAGGTTAGCGCTCCTCACAGACCAGTGGGTCGTGGCATTCATGTTTAACATTTCCCAGAAGAGCAAGATCAAAAACGACAAGATCTTATGCTGAAGAGTTGAGCTGGCAACCTACTGCTACGGCATCCAGTACCACCCCAGGAAGTTTAACGACTCCTCTGATGCCCTCTCTCACACCTGCGTGTCTATGCATGACAACATGTTGCAGGCTTTGCATGAGTCCCTCTGCCATCTGGATGTCACCTGGTTGTACCATTTCATTAAGTCCCATCAGGGACATGACCAAGGCCTGTCGGGTCTGGGCGGAGTGTAAACCCCATTTCTTCCATCCTCCCAAGCTCACGTTGTAAAGACTACTTGACCTTTCAAGCGTCTCGGCATGGACTTCAAAAGGCCCCGGTCTTCCACGAACCGAAACATCTACTTCCTCACGGAGGTGGACGAGTACTCACACTTCCCTTTCGCCATCCCTTGTCCGGACACCTCCATGGCCACTGTCATCAGGGCCTTGGGGCAGATTTTCACCATGTTTGGCTACCCCGCCTTCATCCACAGCGACTGGGGGTCTAGTTTTATGAGCGATGAGCTGCACCAGTACCCGACGGCGAGGGGCATCGCGACCAGTCGCACTACAAGCTATAACCTGAGAGGCAACGTGCAAGTGGAACACGAGAGTGGGGTGGTCTGGAAGGCAGTCCTCCTGGCTCTCAGGTCAAAAGGGTGGGCCGTTGAGTACTGGCAGGAGCCCCTGCTTGAGGCACTCCATGCCATTCGGTCACTGCTGTGCACGGCTACCAATGAGACCCCTCACGAACATCTGTTCTCATTCCCCAGGAGGTTGGCAACTGGAATATCTCTCCCAGCATGGCTCACGTCCCCGGCACCGGTGTTTCTGCATAAGCATGTAAGGACACACAAGGCCGAAGCCCTGATGGAGCAGGTTTTCCTCCTTCGTGCAAACTATAACTATGCTTACGTTAGGTTTGGCAGTGGCAGGGAGGACACCATCTCAACCAGGGACTTGGCACCAGCCGGAGCACCCACCACACCATGCCACCCTCCAACCCAGGACGACGCTGACCGGGCATACATCCCCATCCCCAGGCAACCATGGGGCATGCAAGGCCTCCTTGACCACTAAGGGCCCGTTTCAGCTTTTGGAGATGAACCCACCCCCCGATCCATCCAATATGACCCGCATACATTGACCCCGGCCCCCCCCCCAGCCATCCTTCTGCATACACCCCTGCCGCCAGTCCCCCCACTTCCCCTCTGATCAGTGACCAGGAGCCAGTCCTACGACGGTCACAGAGACCCCGGCAGCCGCCGGATCGTCTCAACCTGTAAATATTGTATGTACATAGTGGGTGCAATTCCTTGTTACTGCCCTTCCCCCCCCACCTCTGGGACAATTTTAAAGAAGGGAGTGAATGTGGTGGTACACCACCGGCCTACTGCAGGGGGCAACCTCTGTATCTGCAGGAGTGTAAGGGGACAGGACATTACCTGGCTGGCTGTCAATCAGTCGGCCTGAATGGATCAAGCCCCACCCGGTCGGGTGTCAATCACCCTCCGGGATATAAATTTGTGCCGTCCTCCTGAGGCCTCACTCAGAGTTGCTGCAGCCACAGCCAGCCTGGCTCTGTGGAAGTCTTTGTGGATTAAAGACTGTTGTACAGTCTTTATCTTTGTGTGTGTCTGATTCTGGCTAATAGTGCACCACAAACACAACCCAGAATGGGCTGAATAAAGTTCTCTGCTACATCTTTGGTTGATGCCATGGTGTTAAGCTTAAAATTATTCCTAAGACTATCTTAACTCCAAAAATCACCTTTGTCTTCTGCCCTCAACGCTTTCACCTCAAACGTCGGATGAAGCAAAACTGATCTTTGTTATTTATACAAGACAATCATATTTGACTCCACTCATGAGTTCTTTTCATTCAACAGAAGTTTTTTTCCTTTGCAGTAACAAATGATAATGCTGGACAATAATTAAATATATGCATGTACTATATGTAATTGATTTTTCATAACAAGTTCAAATAGTTGGGATGTGTTCCAAAGATCATTAATAATTCCAGCCTAATTCCTTCATGACTGTTGGTCATAGAATTTCCTTTCACTCACAAAATGTCATTCAGTGCTATCAGTCCTACAACAGTCCCATATAACTGTGAGGTGAAGCTTTGTAGTATTACTTCGCAGAATGCTTATTCAGGCCTTCAGGAATGATATAGAATTCATAGATACAGTTCATACAGCATTCTTATTTTGCCTCATCAGTTTATTTTTTCCTCCCACCTGCTGTGGTGGCATTAGGCAGCTTTCTAAAATAACAGGGAGGTACTTTTTGTGGGCTTTAGGTAGCATCACCTGAAACCTCAATGAGGGTTGTGAATGTGACTTACTCCATCACACAAGCCCACCTCCTATATTTACTGGTTCTTCCTGACCAATCATAATCAATAGAGTGTTTATTCACTACATCCAGCCATACCTCTCACTCACTGGCTTGGAAATGCATTAAAACATTCATCCACCCTGACCTCACTCTTTTCGCCATCCCCAGTCAGGAAGAAAATTCACGAGAAAATCATCCAGATTCAGGGGCAGTTTCTTTCCTGGTACTTTCAGATTCCTGAATGAACTTCACAATATTACATTGCCATTTCCCTGTACCAAATTATCTCTCTCTAACTCCACACTTCGATACTGCATCTTTCTTGCTATACTAGGTGTGGTTGTCCAGCTGGGATCCTCGCCAAATAAATTTTATCACTGCACTTTGGTACACATAACAATAAATTTGAACTTGAATCTGGAATCTCAACAAGAGCTTCCAGGAAGTGGCCATTCAGATAGCAGATGCTTTAAGAATTATTTTCCAGAACTCGATAGACTCAGGATCAGTACCCATGGATTGGAGGGTAGCTAATGTTACCCCATTATTTAAAAAGGGGGGTAGAGAAAAAGTGGGGAACTATAGGCCCGTGAGCCTTACATCAATAGTGGGCAAAATGATGGAATCCATTATTAAGGATGTAATAGTGGAGCATATGACTAGCAGAGAAGGGATCGGACAGAGTCAACATGGATTTACAAAAGGTAAATCGTGCTTGACAAATCTATTGGAATTCTTTGAGATGGAGAGAGGTAAAATAGATGGGGGAGAACCAGTGGATGTGGTGTACCTGGACTTCCAAAAAGCCTTCGATAAGGTCCCGCATAAACGACTGGCTTCCAAAATCAAGGCTCATGGGATTGGGGGAAAAGTATTGATGTGGATTGAGAACTGGCTGGCAGGTAGAAGACAGTTGGGATAAATGACTCGTTTTCTGAGTGGCAGGCGGTGACCAGTGGGTGCCACAGGGATCTGTACTGGGACCCCAGCTGTTCACAATTTACATTAGTGATCTGGATGAGGGGATTGGATGTAATATCTCCAAATTTGCAGATGACACTAAGCTAGGAGGGGTTGTGTGCACGGAAGAGGGGGTCAGGAAGCTCCAGTGTGATTTGGATAAATTGAGGGACTGGGCAGATACACGGCAAATGCACTACAATGTGGATAAATGTGAGGTTATCCACTTTGGTAATACAAACCGGAGGGCAGATTACTATTTGAATGGCAATAGATTAAGAGATGGGGAAGTGCAGAGAGACCTAGGGGTACTTGTACATCAGTCTCTGAAGGCGAGCATGCAGGTACAGCAGGCGGTTAAAAAGGCAAATGGTATGTTGGCCTTCATATCAAGAGGGTTTGAGTATAGGAACAAGGATACCTTACTGCAGCTGTACAGGGCCTTGGTGAGACCACACCTGGAGTATTCTGTGCAGTTTTGGTCACCATTTGTAGAGGAGTGCACTTTAGAGCATTACATTGGAGTTCGATCATTCCATCCCCTGCTCACCATTTGCAACAAACAATTTCTAGACAACTGGTCTAAAAACAAATGCTCAAAGAGCAAGCAAGGCCTATGGCCGTCTCCTAGAGCCAACATATCAATCATTAACTCTGAAGGGGCATGGTCCCCCAAGCCATCGATATGAAGGAGCCGTACCATCATGAGAGACCGTAAATCTGGAGAAGGAGGGCTTTTAGGCTTCATACTTGTCAAGAGCTAGTGGGTCCCGAAGGAAATCCACTACTCAACTGGCCTGGTCAACGGCGCTTACCACTTAGTGGCATCCACTTCTACCTTGCGAATGTGGAATTGCACCTGAGCCTGCCTGAACCAAACTTCATGATGAGTGGTCCAAAAGACAGGCAGTTTGAGCAAAACCGCTGCTTTCTCCATATTGGGTCCAAAATCTGTTGGGGCCTGCTGGGGTCACCAATGTAGTGTCACAATGCGAAATGAAGACGAGAAAATGATCAGATGTACTCGAGTCGAAATTCAGTAAAAATCTTTTTTTTCAAACAGTCACATGCAGCTTTTTAAAATCCCCACGCGTTCCAAGTGACATGATCGCATTGTGATGTCATGACGTCACTCGGAATCTCCCGAGCCAGTTCGATTAAGCCTCCAATGAGCCGCTATACTTTGTTTTTTTTCTCTCACCCCACAGGACTCTTCTTAAAAAGGAGGGGTGAATGTGATAAACCACTGTTATACTGTGATTAGCTACTGCTGCCTAGACACGCCTCCATAGATGGATCCTACCCATAGCCCTATGCATGCTCGCCACTCTTCCTGTCATGATCAGTCGATGAGGTTGGTTGTTGCTCCAGTCAATCAAATCCTATCTGTTTCACAACGTCAGTCTTTTGGGGTAATTGATGGTGCATCAGGTCATGAAATTTGCCTGTAGAAATTTTCAAGAGTCTTTGGAGACATACCTGATCTCCTCAAGCTCTTAATGAAATATAGCTGCTGGTGAGCCTTCTTCATGATTGCATCGATGTGATGGGCCCAGAATAGATCTTCAGAGCTGTTGACATCCAGCATTTTGAAGTTTTTTGCCCTCTCCAATGCTGACCCCTGATGAGGACTGGTTTGTGTTCTCCCAAAGTCTGTTGTCCACCATCAGGTCTTTGACTTTGCTAATGTTGAGTGCAAAATTGTTGTTTTGACACCACTCAACCAGCTGATCTATCTTACTTCCATATGCTTTCTTATTGCTGTCAGTGATTCTACCGACAACTGTGGTGTCGTCAGCAAATATGTAGATGACATTTGAATTGTGCCATGCCACACAGTCATGCCTGGAGAGAGATAGTAGAGCAGTGGTGAAGCACAGATATTTGAGGTGTGCCTGTGTTGAATGTGAAACCAATTGGCTTTTGTCTGCTTTTTGAATTGTCACGAGGCTGTGACTAAATATATGCTCAAGAGGAGAGGATTCAAAATTGTGATTTGTTAAATGACTTGCATCAGATATGATTGGTAATTTATAAATTAAATTTAATCAAGCAAAATAATATGTTCTTAATTTTATCTCAAACATCTTCATCTCATTTTAAAGATTTACTTAACCTTGAATTTTGTAATTGAAACCTTGCCTTGGAGGGGTTTAGAATCAGCGGGAAAAGTTTTACGTTAACATTTATTCTGATTTATTTCAAAAACTGATATTTAGATCTAACCTTCAGTAACTTATCTACTTGTGATTATGGGGATATGCTGTGTAATTTTCTCCAAGAGAATGAAACTCCTCTACAAATGATGTAGTCTTAACATAGGAGATGAAAGGCCATTCTGCCCTTGGGATGGTCCTCTATTGAGTAATATAATGCTAGTTTGTAATATAACTCCATTCATTAGCCTTAGCTCCACAGTGAAACAAAATTAAGCCAAAATGGCATCTACAGCTTTCTACAAAACTGATAACTTCATGTCTAAACTCTCTGCAGAATAAGTATTCCTTAAATGCTATCCTGATTCCAACTCTCATTTAAGATGAGAGTCTTAAGACTAGAGTCTATCCTCTCTCTAGTCCTTTTTTATTACTTCCCAGCAGTGGTAATCATTTCTCATTTTTTACTCTTTTAAGTTCTTTTGTTGTCTCAAATCAAATCAATTTTTAATCTTTCATATTTTACAAACTCAGGTTATTCTAAGTTCTGTGTAAATGTATGTAATTTTTCCTTGTAATCTAACTTTTAGTCTTGCTGATTCTAATTCTGAATGCATGCTGGTTCCAAGTGAAGAGTCATGCAGAGTAACATGGAGTGTTTTAAAAGTTATGTCTCATTTATTCAAACTCCTGACCACCCACTGGCACTGCACATACACGATCTGACCTGTTATGATGATGTCATAGTTATTTGCATAAACAACTGCTTTCCCCATTAAAGAAAACAACACAAATTTAATTTATTTACTGGTCTTTGAATCACCTTTAGCTTTCATATTTGGGCAACTGTGTTCACAGGAAAGAGCAAGGTTAAATTAATCAGAAAGCAGTCAGTTGTTGAGAAGGGAGGAAACAGACCAGATTAAAGAAACTGGAATAACGTCGTTGCTGTGCACAAACGTTATCATAACTGGCACAGCTTCAAACAACATGTGTGAAAGAGAGACCTTGATGACCAAGTATGTAATTTTTTTCAAGATGGTAGGATGATAATGAGGCTGTTAAAACAGAAAGGAGGAACAAAGTGTAGACAGTGCAGAACATCACATTGTAGTTTCAGCTCAGAAGACCATTCTGCCCATTGTGTTTCTTCCAGCTCTATACTAGCATAACCCACTGTTTCCATCCTCTGAGCATTGCTTTGTGGCCTTGCAAACTTTTGTCTTCATGGCACAGTGTCACATTGAGAGGAACTACTGCTTCATACCTCCAGCGACACTGACTGCCAGTACTGCTATAGAGGAGTTTGGGGAGAATAAAAGGACATTCATTTTGATGGGTGTTGTACAGTCGGCATTGATCTGGTGGGATGAAGGGCTTGTTTTGTGCTGTACGAAGCAACAACCTCCCATTATCTACTTTATATTGATCATTCCCATCATCTGAAATACTTTCAATAATTTTCCCGTCAGTATCCTTTTCTCTCAAGATGACAGTTCCAGCCTCTCTCTAGTCTATCCTCATATCTATTGTTCATCCCCTTTGCCAAGAACCACCCTCAGAAAGATCATGTGAGAACTTTGCATTGCTCAGGCTTCAGCTGGATAATTTATTTCATGAGAGGAAAATGGACGAGAGGTTTCCCCACACTGTTAGCAAAATAAGATAAAATATCATTTTCTGGAAGAAGGGTTGAGAATCAACTTAATAGTGGTTAGAAGATCATGAGACTTTTTTTGATTCAGGATAAGGGAAAATGATTTACTCTACTGAGTAAACCAGTAACTTCAGATCATGGCGTTAAAATGCCAAGCAAAGGATTCCGAGGAAAATTTCTCAAGCAACCAATGAGAAGCTTCCATTTGTATGAAATGTGTATTCAGGAAATGAACTTAAGAGAAGCTGGAAGGGCTCAGTGGGTCAGGCGGCATCCATGGATAGAAATGATCAGTCAATGTTCCAGATTGGAACACTTCAGTGAGATTAAAATAGGAAGGGGTGATATCAAATATATTAAGGGGTGAAAAAATGGGGGCAGGGAGAAACCGAGGAGTGATAAATTGGGTAGATTATGGGAGGGTGGAGAGACCAGTAGTAGATCACTGGGAGGGTTCGAGAGAAAAGTAAGAAAGGGAGTAGGTAAAAAAATGTAAAAAAACAGTAGAACCTGATAGAGGAGGGGGGTTTTCTGGAGTCAGTTGTCATAGCTGGTGATAGCAATGTCATTTTTTTAAATGTTGCAACATTAGCTCTTTAAAAAGGGCATGTTCCATAGATTTCTAATCTTGTTCCTTTTAAGAATCTAGTCTATGTCATGGGACTGTATGAAAGTAGACCATTCAAAAGCGACAAATGTTTGTCAGTAATTCTCCAACAGATGATTTAAATGAGATGCTTCAGGGATTTGATTGGGTGGATCGGGAGAAGTTATTTCCTCTGGTGAGAATGAGGGACATATTCTTAAAATTAGAACCAGGATGAATTGAATATCAGTATAATTGGCCAGTTACATGCTCCCTCCAGATATGATTTTTTTTTGCCTTTATAGAATCTAAAAGCAAAGACAGACCTATCAGCTTTCATAAAAGTCTTTGAAAGAGCTCTCCAATTAATTCTATTTCCCCTGCTCTTTTCTCACAGCGCTGCGGAATTTTCTTTTGCAAGAATCTATTGCAATCCCTCTCAACAGTTCCCATTGAAATCATTTCAATTGCACGATCAGACAACATTATAGTTAGTTCATAAATTGACCGCTGCCACTTTGAACTCCATGCACATCACCCATGCACACCCGCCAACCCACCTTGTCTGTCCTCCCAATCTTACTTCTCAAAATAGTCTGGTGGATCTATGATGCTCGAAGCAAAGATAAAGTAACTCTTACTTTCTGGGCTGACATGGGAAACTCTGTTTCACAGAATCATGTGATTTCATAGGATCATGTGATTGCTACAGCCCCAAGGACATCATTTAGCCATTGAGTCTGCAGCTTTTTGCAGAACTATCCCAGGAATCCCATTCACATTATAGTCTAATTTCCCATTGAAAATCCTTACTGACAGGGTGTTCCCGATCATCACCACCATCTTTGTTTAAAAAAATCTCACATTCCAATGTTCTTCCATCCAAAATTATAAACTTGTGTTCCTTTATCCTCAACATCTGGTAAAATGAACAGCTTCCTTCTATTTCCCCTAAACCAGACATAACATTATATATCTTTAGCAATCTTTTCTCAACCTTTTTCGATACAAGAGAACAGCATTCCACTCTCAATGATAACTTGTAACTGAATTCGTTTATCCCTCATTTCATTCTAGTAAATATTTTCTGCATCCTTATAACCATATAACCATATACAGCACAGAATAGGCCAGTTTGGCCCTACTAGTCCATGCCGGAACAAATCCCCACCCTCCTAGTCCCATATCCCTCCAATCCTCTTTGCTGGAGTTTTTTAATTCTCCCTGAAGTGTTGGGATCAGAATTGTGCATAAGGACATAGTAAATAGGAGCAGGAGTCAGCTATTTAGCATGTTGAACTTTCTTGGGAATTCAATAAGATCATGGCTGATCTTGCCATGGAGTCAGCTCCACCTACCCGCCTGTTCTCTGTAACCCTTAATTCCCCCATTCTTTATTAAATCTGTTTATCTGTGTCTTTGTTACTAACTTACAAACCTTTGGTAGCACTAACAAAGGAACAGCAAAGGACAATTCACCAATGGTAAATTCAAAATAATAGCTTTTATTAAACTATCAATAACATAACATTTCTTACTTATCTCTAAATTTAGCTCTAAATTTAACCCCTCAAATGTAAATGTGTCTACTTGTTAAAGTCTAAAGCTATTTCAGTTTAAACTTGAGTCTGAAAAGTCAATGTTAATGTCCAGTTACAAACTTTTTGTTGAACTTCAGATCTTTTAAAATGGTGGCTCAGAAGTAATTATAAAATGCTTTTAAACATCAGATCTCTTTAAACTCACAAGTCTCTTGATGAGCTATCATTCAGAGAGGTATTCTTCTCAAGAGTTTTCACAAGTTTCCCCCTTTCTCGTTTAGGTTGCAGAACTGAGATCTTCACGATGAGTTATTTCTTAAGCAGGAGTGATTATGTTCTGGGCACAAATGAGGCTCCCTCTCTTTTTCTTAAAAGAGCAGTTGGAAGTGGTCTTACTTATTTAAAAGCCACTTATGTTGTATCTCCTATGATAAGGAAACTACAATACAGAACAGCAACTCCCTCTCTTTAGAGATTACTACCCCAATCCTGTCTTTCCAGGTTGTCAAGTTTTTCTTCAGTCTTCTGATTCAAAATGTCTCTATGCCTTCATTATATAGTTCTCTGACATCATGTGACAGTTTTAGTTTCATTTCTGCAAAACCTCCTGTCTTTCTTCAAAACCACTTCATATCCATAACAACATCTGACCTCATTTTAATCCAAGAGGTTTAAATAGTTTACATGCCTGCAAGTCCACACAGACATTCCAAAAAATACTTGAGGCTTGGAACAGCTGCCAGCATAAAAATGCTTTTAAGAACCTCACCTGGTACTTGAGTTTCTATTAAGAACACTTCTTCATTTTTATTGCTTTGTTTTTCCCAGACGTGTCGACTCCAACTGAACTCTTTCTCTTATTGAAATGGTGTTTCTGCAAATGTGTTGTGATTTGTGTGTGACATTGTACCAGCCCACAACTAACTTTCTAAGAATACATATACAGTATTTTAACTATAACTTGCTTTATTAAAAATATGTATTTTATAACTAAAGATTTTAACTTTAAAGATGAACACCAATCGATTGCTGTCTTAAATACATTTAATGAGGCAGCCTCTAATGCTTCCTGGACCATAAAATTGCAGATTCACTACTCTCCTCTGTCTTAAATCTACTTTCCTTAATCTTATTCTATTCTCACTTGCCAGTTCAATCTCCCTGCTTCTATCTTAGCTAGTTTTTCCATAATTTTAAATGTCTTGAAAAGACCCCCCCCTCTCATCCTTCTAAATTCCAATAAATATAGACCCAGGCTAATCAATCTCTCCTCATTGGCTCACCCCTTCATTTCTGGAATTAATCTGGTAAACCTCCTCTCCACCACCTCCAAAGTCACAATATATTTCTCCAGGAAGAAGACCAGAACTGCACACAGTATTCCAGGTGTGCCTTTAGTACCAGCTTTTAATTTCATTTCCTCTACCAATGAAGGCCAAATGCCCAATTGCCTTCTTCATTACCTGTTACACCTACAAACAAACTTTGTGATTCATGCACAAGCCTTCCTCAATTTCTCTGCACAATGGCATGCTGCAGTTTTTCATCATACGAATCAGTCTTTCTCAACATGGGCAATACAGCCCTCCTGGGAGCCTCAGCACATTTAAGGGAGCCACAGATTGAAATCATAAAATGTTTTTTATATAATTGATTGGAGAGAAGTATGGAAGAAACGAAATAAACTTGATGGCTTCACAGGAAAGGGGACCCATAAACTTTGAACAGAGTCCTAAGAGGGCCATAGCCAAAACAGTTGAGAATGGCTGATTTAAATAAAAATCTGATCTACTATTTATTCTTTCCAAAGTGTCCAATCACTTAACATTTCTATATCTCTCTGCATGCTCTCTGCACAATTTGCTTTACCACTCAATTTAGAAACATGAACAAACTCAGCTACTCAACACTTGGTGCCTTCCTCAAAATTATGTATGTATGTTGTGAATGGATGTGGGTCCAAAACCAATCCCTGTGACATTCCACTAACAGCTGATTGCCAACCAGAGAACCGCATTTAGCCTTGCTCATTGCTGTCCATTAGTTAACCACTCCTCTATCCATGCTAATACATTGTCCCCAACTCCATGTATCCTCATCTTACCCAGATATCTTTTATGCAGCACCTTATTCAACATCTGGAAATTTAAATATACCACACCCACTTGGTCCTCTCTATCCTCTGCAGTTTCTTTTTATATGCTTAAAGAACTCCAATTAGTTGGTTAAACATGACCTGACCTGAGTATGCACAAGTGCAGTTGTAATCTTAACAAGGTTCAATCAACATCACTGTGTTTGTGTTTGCTTCCCAATTCCCCTCTTTAGAACCTGGACTTTTAGTTTATTTTCTATCTCCTTGTTCTTTCTGCCAAATGCATAGGTTCAAACCTCTGCTTTGATGTTTAGCTGCTCTCTTGCTGCCTGTTGCTATCCATCTCACTAATAACCACGTGGTACCTAAGGTCTATTTGCCATTACCTTGTTTTGTGTCATATGCAAATCTTGAAGCATTACCTACACATCCAGATCAAATTCACCAATATTTATCAAGAAAACCCATGGTTCCTTTAGGTATATTTGCCTATCCATCTCCACTGTGAAAACCAATTACATTTGCCTTCTTTGCCTTCTGTTCATAAGCCAATTTTTTATCCATTGCACTTTCATTCCATGGGCCTCACCTGGACACAGGAGAGGTGGTGAAGTATTGGCAAATGTCAAATGTTGTGGCCTTGTTTAATAAAAGCTAATTGGGAGAATCCGGGGAATTATAGACCTTATGTCAGTGGTTTGTAAACTAGGAATACAATTAATAAGGATTTAGAGAAGCATTATCTTCTCAAGGATGGCCAACATGGCTCTGGGACGGGAATGTCAAGCCTCATGAGCTTAATTGAGGTGGTGAAAAAAGAAATGGATGAGATCAGGATGGTGAATGTCGTGTTAATAGATTAAAAAAAGTAATGAGTCAACGTATCCATGGGACCTTTGCACGTGGATTTGGAATTGGCTTGCCTACAGAAGGCAGAGAGTTGTAGGATATGTAATGTTTTCTGCCTGGACATCGGTGACAAGTGGCATTCTGTAGGGATCTGTTCTGGGACCCCCTGCTCTTTTTGATTTATTTTTTATAGACAGATGAAGAAGTGGATGAATGGGTCACTTTGCAGATGACACTAAGGTTGAAAGTGTGGTGGATAGTGATGTTGTAGGTTACAACAGAAATATCAAGAGGTTGAAGATTTGGGGAGAAAAGTGGCAGATGGGGTTCAATTTGGATGAATGTGAAATGATGCACTTTAGAAAGTTGAATTTGAAGCAGAGCACATGATTAATGGCAAAATTCTCATTGTAGACGAACAGAAAGATATTGGGGTCTAAATCCATAGATTCCTTAAGATTGCCACTCAAGTTAATAAGGTGGCTAAGATGGTGTTTGATGCATTCGGGCAATTGAGTTCAAGAACTGTGAGGTAATGTTGTAGTTCTACAAAACTCTAATTGACCACACTTGGAGCAAAGTGTTCCGATGACTTAAATGAGGAATATAAGATTATGAGAGGCAAAGAGAGAGTGGAGAGTCAGCATCTTTCTCCTGGGGTGACAATAACAAATACAAGAAGACATCTGTTTTGGATGCGCAGAAGAAAGTTGAGGGGAGATGTTAGACGCAGGTATTTTATGCAGAGAGTAGAGGGTGCCTGGAATGTATTCCTGTGGTGGTGGATGCTGGTGTAGTAGTAGCATTTAAAAGACTCTTGGATAGGCACATGGATATGAAAGATAGAGGATTATGGATGTGAGATTGGGATGGATTCATTTGTCATCGAGTTAGTTTACATAGGTCGGCACAACGTTGTTGGCTAAAGGGCCTACACTGTGCTGTATTGTCCTGTTCTATATTCTATGTGACACTGTCAAATGCTTCTGAAAATCCTCAAGGATGGCATTGTTGCATTTTCTCCTCAGTTACTTCATCCACCTTTTTCACTTATTCATCAGAAAATATAATCATGTTAGTCACATATGACATGACACATTTATTCTGGCTCTCCATTGTTAACTTCATGTCTCCAAATGGCTGTTGATTTTTTTCCTGATTATTATTTTTGAATGTATTTTCACCACTAAGAATAAATGGGGCATCTGTTCTTGCCTGGTATATCCTTGCACCCATTTTTGTTAACAAGTTGTGATTGAATCTGCTTTGGCTCTTTTTTCGAGCCACACATTCCAAGTTAGAACAGGTCATGAAGTGACCTCAACCACTTTCATCTCTCACACATGAATCTAATGCCAGCCACATCATTACAATGGCTACCTCATCACTGAAAGAGAGACACAAGCCACACACAATGTGATGGACAAATGGGTGATCTATTTGACAGTGTCACATAGAATATAGAACAGGTCAATACAGCACAGTGTAGGCCCTTTGGCCAACAATGTTGTGCCGACTTATGTAAACTAACAGGTGTCCGAAATACTCCTGTTATTAGATGGTTCATGGCTACCCTGGGCTGTAAGGCCATCATTCCCCACCATTAGAATCTAAATAGCTTAATGTTATTTCTAATATTGAGTGCATTTGTTTCTGAAAAGGTATCATTATCCAAAAGGTTTTCTGACCAATGGATTGGCCATTCAAACGTGAAATTTTGAGAATACTGAGTTGTCTGTTCCTGTCAGGATTAAAGGCAAAGTTAGCAGGCATAGGGAAGCTTGGTTTTCGAGGGATATTGGGCTCTGGTTCAGAAGAGTATAGCAGGTACAGGCAACGTGGAGCAAGTAAGGTACTCGAGGAGTATTAAAAAAATTCAAGAAAAACCTCAATAAAGAAATCAGGAAGGTTAAATGAAGGCATGAAGTTGCTTTGGCTGACAACGTGAAGGAAAATCCTGAGGATTTCTACAGTTTCAGTATGTTTCTGATTATCCAAAAATCAATTAACTGAAAATCTCAGTTATTTGAACTTTTTTCGGTGGCAACATTGCACCACAAGTTGAAAGTTTTTTTCATCTGACGTTCTTGAGTGGGGCTCCGACGCAGTTGTAGTGCCAGTTTGGTAACAACAGAGCTCAGAACCATCCAGGAAGACAGACACTGAACAGCTGGATGCTGGCTGGAACCTCGAGGCATTCATGAGCGACTTGAGTAAGTCAGTGGGTGTAGAGCTCGTCGAAAGAATCAAAGACTTGTTGATCCAAACTAAGGCTTTTATTAGCAAAAGACAGGAGCTCTTCACAGGTGGCCGACCAGTTCGGAATGATCCGACCTGGCTAGGGTCACAACCCTTTAAGGCCCAGACAATAGGCGTGGCTTAGCTCTCAGCCAATCTCTGTAAGCACAGTCTAGATACAGTAACTATATACACTATGTACATTGGTGATAGATCTGTACTATCACAGTGGGTAAGGCCACGCATGGGGAAATTGTCTTCAGGTTTCAACTAACACCCTCCCCTATCTCTTTCAATTTCTTCTTTACCCTCCATTGTACTTGGTTCTACTTTGTCCAGGCATCATCAAAGAAAGACTCCTGAGCAGGAATAGGGACCTTGGACTTCCAGCAGGAGCCTGTTTCTGTGGTGTGATGTTCTATGGTTCTAATAGAATACAGATCTTTTCCTTAACACAACCCCCATTAATATGGATTCTCATTACCACGTCCCAGTGAGGTGTGATACATGCACCAATCTATCTTATATTGGAAGAGCAAATTAACAAGTTCTAACTATCAACTGGTTTTACAATTATCCCAAGGATTTTATTTTTGTCTCCTGGACACTATCAGCCCCATTGACCTGAAACCTTTTGTCAACGTGCTTATCCAAAAGAATTTCCATGCCTCAGGTCTGAGACTGCCTTTTACTGGTTAAACCTCCACCCCTGTCCTGTTATTACTTTTCAATTGGCATCGCTTAGTAACACTTCTTTATTGTCTTTTTGGAGCTGCAAAGTTTTGTCAGATTTTATTGGGCTGGTGAGGAATGAATCTAAACAGATTTTCAATCCAGGATCCTTTTTTTTTAATTATTTGAAGCTGTTGATGTGTTGTATTTGCTTTTCAGTTTCAGAGTGAGTTGTTCAGCAAACGTGATGAATGTTTTGCTTATGTTTGCAGATGTTTACCCAGCTCTAAAAATGATGGATAGTACTGGTGTTGATGTTAGTAGTAATTTAGTTATTTGACTGATAGCCCTTCCTCTTTGATATTTTAATGTAGTTGTTAATATGCTTCTGCTGTTGTTAACAGCAATTGTCTCCCTCAACCAAGAATGATCTGGTCATTATCACGATACTATTTTGTGCAGTTTTCCAAATTGGCTGCCATGTTTCTTGCATTACATGGTGACCATATTTCAACATGTATTTGCTGTAAAATGAAATAAAGCCATACAAGGTTCTGCAGAACTGCTAGGGTCTCCTTTCACTATAGGCTAGTGCCAGGAGTTTTCTGTTGTTCTTCCATATGGCTATTCTCCAATACGATAGTAGTCAATTTGGAACCAATCTTGCTTTCAACCACTGCTCATCTCCCCAGCTCCTAGTGCAGTAGGCACTGCTTCCTTAATTATGGTGTTGATGTTGTTAATTGTCAGCTCTAACTTTCTGCAGCATTTAAAGAGCAGCTGATGTGTGATGTGCAAATTGTTAAAAAATAATAGCGGAGAAAGAGAGGGCTAAAGATACCGGAGGAAAGAAGATAATGGAACAGCATGACTTGATCAGTAAGATCTGGAACTTTGCCACTCATGGCACCCAGTCTCTGAACTGGTTATGACATTGGTGTATTAACAACACATGCACTGTGAACAATCCATCACGGATCCAATAAAATCTGCCGTCATGACATTTCCACTGAGATTGTGAGCAGGAAGACACCAGAAATCAGAGACAATTGGGAAACATGCTTCAACACATCTGGTTTTGTATTTATTGCTGTGTGGTTTATGTTTCTGTGGCTCTGACCCTCAATATCCAGTTCAGAGTGTCAAGGGAATTATTGGATCCAAGAACTTTTGCACTGCAGCTGCCTGTTTGCATCTGTGAAGCTGATTTGCTGGAATTTACGCTGCCTAAGCAGAATTATTTAACCCTGGTATTGGATCTAAAACATGGAAAACTTTTTTTTAAACCAACAATGGCATTGATTGATAAGCCATTCTCTCAAATTGATCCCACACAAGCTCATTATTTCCAATACAACCATCAGCAACCCTCCCATCCCCGTCTATCCTTACTTTGCCTTCTCCTCACACCATGAGGGAAGAAAAGGGACAAGACCTATTAAAGATATTAAAACACCCTTGGGCACAGACACAGCAAAAGCGCCTGACGCCTTTTCCAGTTGTGCAGCACATTTGAGCCACTGACCCCAAGCTCCCTATTGGAAGTTGGTTCTTCCCTATTCTCTCCAAGCCCTGCAAATATTTGTCTTCCTCATACTTAACTAATTCCCATTGAAAGTTCTAATTGAATGTATGTCTTTCAGACAGTGCAGTCTCGATCACAACTTGTGTTAAAATCATCTCTTCATCTCTATTTTCTGATTCTTTTGCCAATCATCTCAAAACCACAGGGAGAAACCACACCTTTTTCTAACAAGTCTTCTATATTTTAGAGTTCCTCTGTAACAAATGACCTTGCTCTCTCTGCCCCAGCTTCATCAGTCACTACATCATCAAGTGTTCTGATTCAGAGTCCAGTCCAGACCTACAGGATGGTAACAGGCCATTTTGGCCCTTGAGTCTGTGCTGCCCAATTTGCACCCAATTAACCTACAGCTCCCAGTATGTTTCAAATGGTGGGAAGAACCCGGAGCTCCCAGGGAAAACCCACACAGACACAGGGATAACATACAAACTCCTTTCAGACAGCACTGGATTCGAACTCCAGTCCCAATCATTGCCAAGTTTCAGATATAATCTTTAATTAAGAAGCAGTGTTCAAATAAAGGAATCTTTTGTATATTTTTAAAATTGTGAGTAAAGTTTACTTTTAAAATTAAAAATTATTCTGCCTTGTGGTGTTGTGAAGGATGGGCCTTGGCCCATTTGTTACACAATGTCCCAGTCAGTTGAAGATTGTCACACTTTAACCATAGGTCCATAAGGCAGTAGGCAGCATAAAATGTCCTGTGGACACTGAGGCTCAAGTACTCAATGGATCCTTGAGCAGATTATCCAGACCATCTGGCAGAGTGCCTTATCATAGAACTCACCAACAAGCACCAGGACCTGGCTTGGATGGCAGTTTGAGGATCCCTCCCAGCCAGATCCTTCCTGTACAACCAAAATATCACTCTCCAAAACGTTGTCCTCAAGATGTCTGTGAAGGGGAGGAGACAGCCTCCTGCCTGTTTTCCGACTGTGGATTTGTGAAGATAGTCCGGAGAAGGATACAAGACTCCCAGCAGCTGTGGCCCGACCCCAGGGACAAGCGCAGAGTTGGACATTCAGTGCTGCAGGAAGATCATCAACTCAGTGAAAGACATTCTTTGGTCTGCCAGAAAGTTGTTGGTCTTCCATCACAGTGAGAGGATGTGAAATTTTTGTGAACAAGTCTCTGGAGAGGGAGTGATTGCACTCAGAGCATCCAAAGAAACCTGGTGAACTCCTTGAGGAATGTTAATTTATGGAATGGCAGGTACTTGCAAATATAATTTTCAATCCATAGAGAAAGGTTAATCACATCATTTGGATTAAATCAGTAAAGTGGTTGGCAATATGAGAGGAGGTTGGCTACTAAATAAGGAAGAGCACTGAGGAAACACTGAAGGGATAGTTTGCACATAGGCAGTATTGGTTTATACAGAATTAAATGACAAAGCTACAGATGCTGAAAACCTGAAAATAAAACATGTAGAGAATGCTGGGAATACTCAGCTTCTTGGACCTGGCTCACTGAGTGATTGCAGCATGCTGTTTTTACTTGCAGATTATATAATGTCAGTCATGGAGTCTTTTTAGGAAGCTGGACGTTCAAATCCCACTGTAGAGACGAGAGCATAGCAAACTAGGCTAATAATAAGTCCAGTTCTGAGAATGTGCTGCATAGTTGGAGCTACTGAGATTTTAACCCATGTCCCTGTTTTCCCTCTCACATCTTCACAGAGATATGCAGCATGGAACCTCACCCTTTAGCCCATCAAGTCCATGCTGACCCAGTCACGCATTCCACTTTTTCATGAACTCTCCCCAGATTCTACCTGCACACTACAGGCAACTTGCCAAACATCTGAACAACCTACACATCTGGGATGTGGGAGGTAACCAGAACATCTGAAGGAAATGATCTGAGCCATTGTACTTCAGACAATATTTTGGGTGGTGTGGAAGTAACATTTATACTTTGATCAGCATTACTGTCTCTTCATTAAGGCACAGCAGTTGGTGTCATAGCTTCTCATCTCTGGCAGTCTGGGTTTGGTTCCATCCCAGGGTGCTACCTGTGTGGAGTGGAGTTTGCACTCCAATAACCTCATCGGTTTCATCCTGAAGCTCTGGTTGTGGGTTGTTGTTGTGAATTACTTGAGTGTAAGCAAGAAAGTTCAGGGGTGTTGATGAGCATGTGAGGGAGAAAGTATTACTGGGAAATGTGGAGAATGGGATTGATGAGAATGCTCAGAGCTAGCATCGACTGAATAGTCTCCTCTTATGTCAGAAGTAAGTATGACAGCATTGTCTGTGGGAATTTACTGTGTGAAAAATCAGCTGGGGCATCTGTTTTCTCCAACTGTAACAAAATCATAAAAGCCGTTCTTTGTTAGATAGCAAAGGACTTTGGGATGTCCAGTTTTGGTATAGATGAAATGCAAGCCTTTATATCCTTTCCACTGTGGAGGGTCATTGAGTTATAGTGACTGTATCAGCATAACCTAAATTGGAGAAAAGTCTGATAGTTATTTCTCTGGATTATTTCCAAGCAATTGATAAGGCAAAGGTTTGTTGAACTCGTGAAACTCACCATGCAAAACCCTAAAAGCATAGATATTCTTGGTGCCTCTTAGCTTTGACAGAATTTGAGTGGGAGGAAAGAGAAATGACTTCATTTCTCTTTTTGCTTCATGACTTCTGAACTCAGGAAATTGTACTGTGTTTCGTTTGGATGGGGGAAGCCTTGATTGAATTAGATGAGGAGGTCATTTGAAGTTAAGGGTGGTGACCATTTTTAAACAACACAATAACAAGCCCAACAAGTTCACCTCTTAGCTTACACACTATTCTAGAAGTATGTCACTGTTCCTTCATTGTACTGGGCCTAAATCCAAGAATTCACTGCCTAACAAAACCTCAGGACAAAGAAGGATTGCAACAGTTTTCCACCACTTTCCAAGGACATTTGCCATCGGCAACAAATGTTGGCCTTGCCAGTAACTCCCAGATCCTAAGAAATTATTAGATTAGCAAATAAATAATCTATATCTCTTGATGATAGGAGAAGGGGTAGTGGACATTGCTTTAGTTAAACACCCAGCTCAGTTTTCAGCATGAACTTGGAGCTTTCAACACAGAGGAAACCAATAGATTGCAGGAACTGATTGCATTAGAATCTCTTCCCTGGTTTGTTTGCCAGTTAACCCCATTCACTCCATGTCAATGGGGAAGGCATTGGGCAAGATGTGGCTGACAAGTAAGTTAGACAAACTCAGACAAGTGTGGTGCAATTCTTTTGTGGGGGTAGTGGTTAGAAGTGAAAGAGGTGCAGCTAGGAATTGCTAGTGGATGATGGGAAACAATTAGGTATTTTAGGAACAATGGTTTCTGTGATTCTAAGAGCTGGAAGGTTTTGAGGGAGGTTAATTTTCTTAGAATCATTCTCAGGCAACACGGAAAAGGCCCTTCAGCTCACTGAATTTAAAATGACCATCAAACATCCATTTACACTCATCCTACACAAATCGTGTTTTATTCTCCCTATCAACTCCCACCATCCCCGATTGTATCACTTGCCAATGCACAAGGAGCAACTCACCAATCAACTCGCATGCCTTTGGCTTGAGGGTGGAAATTGGAGCTGTCAGAAGAAATGCCGATGCTGACCTGCAACCTTGTGGAAACTCCACACAAGCAGCCAGAGAAGGCAGAATTGAACCTTGGTCACTGGAGCTGTGAGGCAGCAGCTCAATGAGCTGTACCCCTACCCTAGCCTATTGGTTTTAAGAAGCCTTTCTGATTTTTTACCTCTCTCGAGCAATCCCAGCAAATCTCTCACCTCCTGGATTCCTTCCGACATCCTCCCATCTGACTTCTTTCTGGAGCTCTGGGAAATTAGACTTTGATAGGTTTGAAAATTATGTTGGCCTTGCTGATTTAAATTCTATCCCGCTAAAACCTGACTTAAGTTTGGTCGTGGGCTACAAGAGAAATAGAAAATAAAATACAATACCCTTGGACCATATCATGGGTGAGAAAGAGAGAAAGAGAGTTGATGTTTAAACCTATAATGATCGTCCAACTGAAACTTTGGCCCAGAAAATACTGGTATTTAGCTGCTGGTTCAGTGCTGAACCATTGGCCTGTTGCAGTTTACCCTTTGTTGCTTCCTGATCTTGTGGAAATGAGGTCGGAAACAAACTGGAGGTCAAGTGGCAGAGCATGTGATCTCCCTGTCTGCTGATGGATGAAGCACTGAGTTCAATGGTGAAGTAAATATGTTGAGCTGAGGAGCTGGATGCACTTCGCATCTGGATCCTCAATGAAAGGCCATGGGTGTCCAACATTGGTTGCTCATGCCCATTCATCTCACTACAGCTACTGACCTTGATTGCAAGTATAATATCAGCTGAGCGAGTTGTTTGCACAAATGTGCTGGAGAAGCTTAGGATGTCACACAGCATCCACATGACACTTGACCCAAGTGCTTGCAGACTTTCTTGTTTAACTGATCAGGTTGTTTGTTCTTTAGTTTACTTAACCTTAATGGTTTTGATTAATTTATAGTAATTAAAGGCATTTTGACAGCATTTCTTGAATTATTGAAATTTCTACGGACAGTGTTTAGATCCCTTGATTAACGGAGACATCTAAAAGAAGTGCAAAGGCTGCTTTCAGCAGTGATTGCAACCTTGTTCCTACCCACTACTCCACAGACCATGAGATCAAGGCAAAACTGTATCTGTGAGGACTCCAGTCCAATCAGACCCATGTGACTGCAAAGGTTGTGGCTGCAGGAACAACACAGAATGTATTGAACAACACAGACAGTGAGCTTGATGGAGCTTGTTTGAGATTGGTGGCTCCACATTTCTTCCTGCCTTTGCTGGCTGAGTTGTTAAATGTTCCATGCAGTCCCCACCCCATTCTATCCCCACCCTATTCTAGGATCCATTGTTCTAACACCATTAGCAATGTTTCTGTATAACAGCACTATCTTTTTAACATATCTATTCTGGCATCAACAGGAGATGAAGAATAAAGTCTCCAGAAGTTATAAACAGAATCTTTTTATTGTTTAGATTGGGCGATTGGTGATTGGTCAGCATGGGATCCTATCCACTCCCGCTGTCTCCTGCATCATCAGGAAGGTAAAGGCCATTGGAGGAATCATTCTGACAGCTAGTCACAATCCTGGAGGACCAGGCGGGGATTTTGGTGTAAAGTTTAATGTGGCAAACGGAGGTGAGTCTCTATTCCAGTAACTGACTCATGTGAAGATGCAGTAAGAAAGCTGGTAAATATGGAATGAAAACAGTCAAAGTGTCTTTGAGAAACAGAGCAATATTAAAATCGAATGTAAACTCTAACTTCAAGGTCAGCTTCTATTCTGTTGTGAGATGATCCAGAGGAATATAATGGTACATAACTGCCATTGAACTAAATAATAAAATCTTAAGAGGGGAGAATCAAACTTGATCAACATGGTGTGTTTTAGGAAAGTCTTGAAAGTGGTGGTGATTGACTAAGTTTTGGAAACTGAAGATATGGTCAACAATGATAGGACTTTGGAAGTGGGAGGCCACTTTAGATTGAGCAGTGAATCCTTGGGTGGTTGTAAGTCTGGAGGAGATTAAAGAAATAGCAAGGGGCAAGACCATGGAGCTGGAGATGAGGACAAGAGATTCAGCGCTAGGATGTCACCAGACCAGGTCATAGTGTATGTTAGGAGTACAAGGGAGATGATGAAGCTTATGGAAGGTGAGAAACCTGGAGGTAACAAAGTCCTGGCAGTGTTGGGTGGAGATTAATTCTATTATCGGGATCATAATAATGAAAAGGTTGGAAACTCTGTTCATGAATTGCATATATTGTATAAATTTTGGGTCAGCTCAAGTTAGGGTTTAAGTGGTGAATTATATGGGTGATGAGGGCAAGAAATTTGTAGCCTGCCCAAACCCAACAGCTTCAGTATTCCCAGTGGAAAAACATAAGAAGTGGGACAAGGTGGAGGTCATTCAGCCCATCAAATCTGCTAGAATATTCAATAAGATCATGGCTGATATGGCTGTGGATTCAACTCCACTGACCTGCTTCTTTCCAATAACTCTTAATTTCGAAACTATTCAAAGATTTATCCATCTGTGTCTTAATTATATTTAATGAGGCAGCCTCTACTGCTCACTTTGCGAAGAATTCCACAGATTTCTCATTCTATGAAAAAGCTCTTTTGCCTCATCTCCATCCTAAATCTACTACTCCAAATCTTTAGGCTATGTCCCTGGTGCTTGTTTCCAGGTCTGTGTGGTGAAGAAGTGGTAGAGGTGGGCTGGGGTTGCCCAATAATCCATCTTGAAGTGTGACAAAACCATCAAGACTTTCTTTATAAATACATTCCCAATATTGTGACATACAACAGTATCCAAAAGCTTCTACAAAATTAAACAACATAAATTCTAAAGTGAGACTCCAAAAATGGCTTTGAAACATGTATGACTCTTTAAATAGAAAATCCATGTGAGGTAATTTCATGGTCCCACACTGCCTCAGGGGATTTGGTGTAAAGTTTAAAGTATTACTCTAAGCTTGACTTTTCCTTTCAAGCACAGTTTCACTGCTTTGTTATATGGGATCACAGAATTATCCCACTGCAAACACCAGCATTATCCTGCCCTCTTACAAGGGCTGACAAAGAAGTACCTCCACTTCAAGCAAGAGACAAATCATGGATTTGTCAGACACAAGGCAAAACATTCCTGCCAATACACTTTCAGATGTGAGTTTTGACTACATTGCAAATTGTTACTCTTTGTCTCTTTTCCCAGAGCTCTTATTATTATCAAATCCTGACATGGCCTCTGCTCTACCTATCTTTGTAAACTCCTCCAGCCCTACAATCCTTTCAGATCTCTTGATCATCTCCATTTCCATCTTGCCACAATCACCAGCTATGCCCCCAGTTGACAAAGCCCTGAGCTCAAGAATTATTTCCTTAAATCTCTCTGCCTCCTAACCTTTCCTTCCTTGAGATGCTCCTTTTGGTCACCTTCCCGAATGTCTCTTTGTGGCTCAGTGCCAAATTTCATTTCTAAATCCCTTCCATGATGTTACTCTGTGGTAAAAGTGCAATGCAAGTTTGCTTGCAGTATAGAGAGAGGGTTGAACTATGAGGAGATGTCATCTTTCAGATGAAATGTTGAAATAAGGCCCAGTTTTCACTGTCAGGGGAAATATTTATCCCATGTTCGTTATCACCAGATCAGATTATTTGGTTTTGTGGCTGCTAAGCCACTAAACTAAAAGGTACACGCTGAGTCTTGCAGAGATCTGTAGTAACTGCTTTACTGGTTTTTAATCACGCACTTAAAGAGGCCTGCCCAGTCCCAGAGTCCTTAGCACCCCAGCAGGGTGGAAGTGACATCAACTTCTGGGCCACAGCTTAGCCCCGCGCTGAGCATCTCCGTGGATGCCGTGGCTGCGGACTTAGCCGGGGTTGCTGGCGCTCGTTCGCTTGTCATGTGGGTGCTACATAATCCCTCCACCCCCGTCCCGAACCGGTGATGGGAGGCACGGGAACCATAACCTGAATACTGTCAGTTTTGCGTGGTTGGTCTTGTCTCCTAGGAGATGGTGTAACGACTGGTCGTTCAATGACCAGGTTGGCCGGCTTGAGATGGTCAATGGTAAAAGTCTCCTCCTGGCCCCCAATGTCCAAAACACAGCTTGTCCCATTGTGTCGCACTACCCTGAAGGGTCCTTTGTATGGTTGCTGTAGGGTGGTCTGTGTGCTCCTCTGCAGGTGAACACTTACTCACTCTGCCTCAGGTCATCGGATACAAAGAAGGGTGCTGCTCTGTGAACAGAGGAACTGGAGCTAGTGTCCCTAGTCTCTCCTGGAACATGGTCAGAACCTCTGTTGGTGTGTCTCTTTTGCCACAGGGTGCGGGCCTGAACTCTCTGGGCTACGTCTTCTTTGGGTGTTGTGTGGATGTCCAACAGCACCCAGGGGAGCTTGTCTACACAGCTGGGTCCTCAGAGTCATGCTATCAGGGCTGATTTTAGGTGCCTGTGGAAGTGCTCCACCAGGCTGTTCGATTAGGGGTGGTATGTAGTTGTTCAGTGTAGCTTGGTTCCCAGGAGCTGTGCCATTGCGGACCATATGGTTGAGGTGAACTGTGCACCTCTGTCTGAAGTGATGTGGGCAGGGAGGCTGAACCTTGCCAACCAGGTTGTGATCAGGGTCCTGGCACATGTCTCTGTTGTCATGCCATTGATTGGAAGAGCTTCCGGCCACCTCACAAATCTGGTATGCTGGTATTTAGCTGTCCTCTTTCTGTGCTTCTGCTTTTGGTGCATAATCCATTCCTGGGGCTGGGGCTTGCACCAACTGGATGGATGTTCTTGACACCATGTCCGCCACCATGTTGTTCTTCCCCGAGGCATGTTTGATTGTGGTGGTGAATTCGGACACAAGACAGGTTGCACTGTTGGTGAATGCGAAGGTAAAGGGCTTGTGATGTGTTAAGATCGTGAACTCTCTCCCTTCTAGGAAATACCTGAATGCAAAATGGTCAAGTACAGGACAAGCAGGTCACTGTTGAATGCACTGTACTTAACTTTTGGGGGCCACAGGTGTTGGCTGAAGAAGGCGAGTGGCTTCTATTGTCCTTCTATTAATAATTCGAGTACACTGCTGACCACTGTTTCAGAAGTATCCACGGTGAGGGGTATGGGGACATCCATCTGGGGGTGAATCAGGAGGGTGGCGTTGACTAGAGTGTCCTTGGCCTGGTCAAGTGCCGCCATAGTCTCTTCTGTCCAGGCAACTTGTTTGGCTTTGCCAGACATCAAACCGAAAAGTGGGCACATAATTCAGGCTGCTGAGGGAAAGAACCAGTGGTCGAGGTTAACCATTCCAACAAATTCTTGCAAACATTTGACCTTTGGGTCTGGCAAATTGGTGAATGGCCTCCACTTTCCTCAGCAGGGGAACAGCTCCATGATGGTCGATCTGGTGTCCCAAGAAGTCAATGGTGGACAAGCCGAACTGCCACTTGGCAAGGTTGACCACCAATCCATAGTCAATAAGGCAGCAGCAGAGGACACACAGATGGGTCATATGCTCTTTGCAGGAGTTGCTGGCAACCAGGATATCGTCCAGGTAGATGGACAGAAAATCCAAGTCACACCCCACTGTGCTGGAAGGTCTTTTCCGTGTTTTTAAGGCCAACGGCATCCTCAGGAATTCAAACAGGCCAAATGAGGTTATGATGGCTGTCTTCAGGACAACCACGGGATGGACTGGGACCTGATGATATCCACACACCAGGTCTATCTTGGAAAAGATGTGTGCCCCATGCAGGTTGGCCATATAGCCCTGGATATGTGGGACGAGGTATCTATCAGAGATGGTTGCATCATTCAGTCTCCTGTAGTCACCACACAGCCTCCATCCTCCCACAGACTTGGGCACCACACAGAGCAGGAATGTCCATGGAGTGCCTGAGTGCCGCACTATCCCCATCTCCTCCATCTTGTTAAATTCCTCTCTTGCGACCTGGAACTCATTTGGTGATAGTCTGCTGGCCCAGGCATGCAGAGGATGTCCCTGCATGGGGATGTGGTGTGTCATGCCATGTTTGGAGGCTGCTGTGGAAACCTGCGGCATGATGATGGATGGGAACTCTGATAGCACCCTGGAAAACTTGTTGTCTCAGCATGTGATGGAGTCGAGGTGCGGAGCTGCCAATTTGGCCTCCCCAAGGGGAAAGGTTTGAAAAATCTGTGCACACGGAGAAAGTCTGCCTCCAGCAATGGCTGTGACATTGTAGCCAGTGTGAACATCCTTGTGAATCGACTGGAACAGAATTGCAAGGGGCCAGTCCATGAGCTGTAAATGCAGATGGTGCTGCCGTTAGACACCGTGACCTCCTGCCCGGCCCCTCTAGTTCTGGTTTTGTGGCTCAAGGGGGGACGACTCTGATTTCAGCTTCTGTGTCTACTAGGAATCTGTGCCCAGAGTGTCTGTCCCAGGCATACAGGAGGCTATTGCGATGACCCACTGCAGTAGCCATTAGAGATGGCTGGCCTTTTCATTTTCCCTGATACGAGCATGGTGGTGAGCATCGGTGGGCCCCGGATCCCCATCTTTGATGGTAAAAGCACCAAGATTCGGAACTGGTGTTGTTGCTCAGTGTGGTGTTGCAGGTTTAGCTGATGGGGTGTGGTGTGGTAGGGCCATCAGCCGTGACACAGTACTAATTCCAACACTGGCCCTGTTGTCTCGTTTGGCATGCCACAAAATGGCCACGTGAACAGCCATTTTTTTGTGGTTTGGAAAAATCCTTGTTTGCTAGTAGGAGGTGGATGTCCTCCAGCATCTGGTCTAAAAAGAGGTGTTCAAAGAGTAGACACGACTTTTGGCCATCTGCTAGTGCCAGCATGCCACTCATTAGGCCTGATGGCAACCTATCACCTAGGCCATCCATCCCTAGCAACCGTGCAGCCTGTTCATGGTGTGAGAGGTTGAATGTGTTGACTAACCGGGCCTTGAGTGCCTCATGCCTGCCAGGTTTCAGAGGGCTGCTGTAGAAAGTCCATTACGCAGCCTTTGGGATGTGGAGGACCATGGAGCGCCTCAAGGAATTTCACAGGAGAAGGGCGCCAATCCACACGGACAATGTCGGAAGGCAGGATTAAACCTAGGTCATTCGTGTGTTGGGTATGTAGCAAAACAATGTGTGCTGCCCTTCACATTGTGAGGAATGTACTGCCACTGACGGCAGAGCTATGGAAGAAAATGCCTGGGTCAGGATGAGATGAGCAGGAAAATGAACTGTTTGATTCTCCTTCCAACCAGCTTTTATGTAACTTCTGGTACGGCTGTCCTAAAACCAGAAGTGATGTCATGACACACACCCCCCACCCCCCCACCGACGCACTACTTGGTTCATGGGCTTCGTGCCTGTGGTGGAGAGGGGTCCAGCGCAATCTTAGCATAGGCCCCCGGAATGTATAGTCAGCCGCCATTACAGGAACAATTCACATCTGAAATCCCGGCCCCTGGATGTTACTATAGTATCCGCCCAGAATCAACCCCCAGTATGATAGTCTGAGTCTTAGGCTGTCTCGGAGGGCAACCACGGCGATGTGGCGATGGAAACATCACTGGCCTGGTAGTGTCCACATGGGCGGGTTTGAGCCAGTTCCTTGTTTGCCCCCAATGTCCAACAGCAGGGTGGACCCATTGTTTTTTAGCACTTTGTACGATCTGATATAGGGATGCTGTAGCAATGCCCCATGTCGGGTGGCAGACAAATGCAAAAGGTGCGTGGGTGGTGAGCATGTTTTGTGGCTGGAACTAGGGCCAATGTCACCAGGTAGTGGTGCAAGCGTTGGAGTTCTTCTGATGCCGTGGTTTCAGCACTGTCTGGTGTAGGTGGAATGTCAGCCGGCACCAACATGGGCATCCCATAAACCAGCTCAGTTGACGAAGCCACTAAGTCCTCTTTTGGAGAGGTCCGTATTCCCAGCATCATCCAGGGCAGCGTGTCCAACCACTGTGGGTCTGTGAGTCACGCTTTTAGAGCCTATTCAGGTGCCTATGAAAGCGGTTGTTGGCTTGCGGGTGATAGGACGTGGTGAAATGGAGTCATGTGCCGCAGAGGCGTGACAGTGTGGCCCAAAGTGCGGATGTAAACTGTGCCCCTCTGTTGGACGTGATGTGCACAGGTACCCCAATACGTGCCACCCATGTAGATAAGGGTGCGGTTTCTGGCCAACGGGAGAACCTATCGACCATGGTGAGAATGTATTTGTGGCTGCGCGACACGGGCAGAGGTTCAACAATGTTGATGAGGATGTGTTGGAACCTCTGGGTGGTGGGAGGGAACTGCTGCTCCGGGCCTTTGGTGGTGCAACATGGTCGAAGTCTTTTGCGCCTCAATGTGGGTATGAGGGGCTGGACTCTTTCTGTGGGCCCATTTCTGTGTCTTGCAGCTGGATTCCCATAACTGCTGTTCGGGAAGCTTACACCTCTGAGTCCTCTTGCTGGGCCTTGGCCAAAACGTTCAAGTCCAGGCCCACCCGTACTGGAGCTGATCTCAAGTCTGGAGAGGGTGTTTGCAATGACGATGTCTTTCCCCGACACATGTCGAATGTCTGAGGTGAACTCTGAGATGAAAGCCAAATGTCGCTGTTGTCTCGCCGTGCATGGGTCCAATATTTTCAACAGGGCAAAGGTCAGGGGTTTGTGGTCAGTGAATGCAATGAAGTGCCTTCCTTTGAGGAAATGGCGGAAGTGCTTCATGACCAGGTAAAGCGCCAACAGTTCTCGATCTGGGGTATGTAGATGGAGGCTGAAAAAGGTGAGTGGCTGCCAGTGGCCATCGACTCACTGTTCGAGGATTGCTCCTACTGCTTCGTTGGAGGCATTGGATGTCAGTGCCAGCTAGGTGTACATGCATGGTTGTGCTAGCATGGTTGCTTCAGCTAGTGCCTCTTTTGCCTCTTGGAATGCTGTCTTTGCCTCAGACATCCATGTTAACAGGTTTTTTTTTGCCGGTCAAGAGATGGAAAAATGGGTGTAATATCTTGGCAGCTGCAGGATAAAACGGTGATAAAAGTTTACCATGCCTAAAAACTCTATTAAACCCTTGACGGTGGAGGGCCTTGGGAAGTTCCGGATGGCTGCCACTTTATTTTGCAACGGGGCTGCTCCAATGGATGTGACTCTGTGCCCTAAGAAGTCAATGGTCTCCTTGCTGAAGTTGTATTTGCCTAGGTTGACGCTGTCCGAAATCACGGAGCTTCTGGAATGGGAGACTGAGTTGCTGTACATGCTCTTCTTCTGTAGTGCTGGCTACCAGGATATTGTCCAGGTAGACGAAAACGAAAGGTTGGTCTCTGGAAACTGTGTCCATTCGGTGTTTTTCAACCCAAATGGTATTCTCAGAAATTGAAACAGCCCGAACGGGGTGATAATAGCTGTCTTGGCCACATCATCTGTGTGTATAGGGATTTAGTGGTAACCTTTTATGAGGTCCATTTTGGAAAAGAAGTTTCTCATGTAGATTCACTGCAAAATCCTGTATGTGTAGTATTGAGTAGCAATCTGGTACTGTTGCACTGTTCAGTCTCCGCATGGTCGCCAATCCCCGGTTGCTTTAGGGACAATATGTAGGGGAGATGACCAGGGGCTGTCAGAATGCCTGACGATATCCGGCTCTTCCATTGTTTTAAATTCCTCCTTGGCTTGTTGTAAACGGTCAGGGGGTTGTCTCCTCGCCTTGGCATGAATGGGTGGTCCTTCGGTCGTCACATAATGTTGGACGTTGTGCAGTAGGATGTTCAAATGAAAATCTGGTGTGAGGATTTTGGGGAATTCAGTCAGGACCTTCGCAAACCTGTTGTAGACAGGGCCTGCACGTATAGTCTGGCTGGTTACTCGGTGAGAGTGGGCATGTCTGGAAAATGTAGGCATGGATTAACCTGCTGTCGCCTCACATTAACTAGTAGGTTGTTGGCCCTCAAGAAATCTAACCCCAGGATCAGTTGACATATGGCCGTGATCGTGAAATCCCACTGATAAGCCGAGTCCCCCAGTAGTAAACAGACTGACATGGTGCCATAGCTGGGTATAGGCGACCTGTTTGCCAGGAGTAGGTTGGACTGTTGAGCCCAGAATTTTCATTCAAAGGCGTTTGGTGGCAGGATGCTGCGTTTGGCTCCCGTGATGACTAAAAATCTTTGTCCAGAGATTTGGTCGACTGTGCAGAAGAGGCTTGTGTGTTCATCAACTACTAGGGCCATTACTGGCGGCTGGTGGTGCCGTTTTCCTGGGTGTCTGCTGAGTAAGTGCACGGTGGGATGCAAACCTGTTCTATTCCAAATTCATCCTGGTCAAGGTCCTTTTCTCTTGTGAATACTGAAGAAAAGTATTCATTTAAGACCTCCCCAACCTCCTTCACCTCAAGGGACATGTAACCTTCTTTATCTTTAGCGGCACCATCTTCATTCTTGTCATTCTTCTTTTCTTCACACATGCATAGAACACCTTGGGATTTTCCTTAATCCAACATACAAGGTCTTCTCAAATCTTGTATGACCTCTCCTAAGTCCTTTCTTAAGCTCCTTCCTGGCTAACATACTTCTCATTAGCCCTTCACGTTTCCTATATCTAATATATGCTTCCTTCTTCCGCTTGAATAGTTGTCTCACCTGTTTCATCAACCACGGTTCCATTTTTGTACCATCCTTTCCTTGTCCCAGTGGGATAAATCTATCCTGAACCCAGCACAAGTGGTCCCTAAACTTCCTCAACATTACTTTTTGTACTTTCTCCTCTGAACATCTGTTTTCAATTTACCCTTGCTAGTTCGTGCCTCATCCCATTTTAATTAGCCATTCCCCAATTAAGCACTTTTCCATTTTGTATGCTTTTATTCTTTTCCATAGCTATGCTAAAGCTCAGGGAGTTATGATCACTCTCACCAAAATGCTCCCACACCGAGAGGTCCGCCACCTGACCAAGTTCATTACCCAGAATTAGATCAAGCATGGCCTCTCCTCTCATTGGCTGGTCCACATATTGTGTCAGGAATCCTTCTTGGACAATCCTGACAAATTCAGCTTTATCTATCTCTCCTGCAGTAAGGAGGTGCCAGTTAATATTAGAGAAGTTGAAATCACCCATAACTACAACCCTGTATTTCCTGCACCATTCAAAAAATATGCCTGCTTATCTGCTCCTCAGAGTCCCGAGGGCTATTTGGGGGCCTAAAGACTACTCCCAGCACAGTGATTGCTCCCTTCCTATTTCTGACCTTCATCCACACTGACTCAGTAGACATTCCCTTTGCAGCATCCTCCCTTTCTATAGCCATGATACTATCCCTGACCAGTAATGCTACTCTCCCCCCTCCCTTACCTCCCACCCTATTCCTTTTGAAACATCTAAACCCCAGTACCTGCATCAGCCAACCCTGCCCTTCCTTCATTCAAAAGTCTGTATTGGCCATATCATCATAGTTCCACGTACTGATCCATGCTCCAAGTTCATCCCCTTTATTCCTAATACACCTAGTGTTGAAACAGACCCATTTCAAATCCTCTAACTGGCTATATGTATGTTTTGTCCCCTGACGATCCTTCCTCAGAAACTCAGAACACATAGCATCAAGTTTTTGACCTTTCTGAACTCGCATTCTGATTTCCATCCTCCTGCCAAACTAGTTTAAACCCTCCCCAACCGCTCTAGCAAACTTATCCACCAGGATATTGGTCCCCCTCCAATTCAGGTGCAGCCCATCCTTTTTGTATAGGTCAGACCTTCCCCAGAAGAGATCCCAATGATCCAGAAATCGGAACCCCAGTCCCCTGCACCAACTCTTCAGCCACACATTCATCTGTCACAACTTCCTAGTCCTACCCTCTCTGTCGTGTTCCACAGGCAGCAATCCCGAGATTACGACCTTTGAAGTCCTGCTTTTTAACTTTTTCCCAGCTCCCTCTATTCCCTCTTCAGGACCTTATCACTAATCCTATCTATGTCATTGGTCCCCATGTGGACCACGACATCTGGCTACTCACCCTCCTCCTCCAGAATGCTGTAAACTCTATCAGAAATATCCCTAACTCTGGCATCTAGGAGGCAATATTACCATCTGGGAGCATCAATGTCATTCACAGAACCTTTTATCCACTTGTCTAACCAATGAGTCTCCATTCATCATAGCTTTCCTCTTCTCCCCCCTTCTCTTCTGAGCCAAAGGGCCAGCCTCTGCGCCAGAGATGTGGCCACCATGACTGGTCCTCAGTAGATCAACTCCATCAACAGTATCCAAAACAGTAGATTTATTGTTGAAGGGAACAGCCACAGTTAGCGATTTCCCTTTCCCTCTCCTAACAGTCACGCAGTTGCCTGTTTCCTGATATTTGGGGGTGACTGTCTCCTGAAGCTCCTCTTTTTCACTGTCTTTGCCTCCCAAATGATCCAGGGTTCATCCAGCCGCCACCTTGGCCACCATCAGCTTCCAGAGATGACCCACTCTGCGACACAGTGGCTGCCATCTTGGATGCTGCCAACTTACTGGGATAACCACGCTGACACATGGGTGCTGCCATTGTGCTCCCAGATCACGAGTCAACAAGGGTCAGACAATGAACCAACACTAGTCTCTGTGGTGCTGGACCAGAACAGCCCACATCAACTCTCCCGGTCTCTGATGGACATCTCAATAAATGATCAGGTGACAAGAAACCTTTTTGATAGTGAGAGCAATTTTATCCACCCCAATATGGTGCAGCGTTACTCTCTTCAAGAAAAGCCAGTAAGCTATAAAGTGACCCTGGTCTCAAAGTCCCGAGATTCAGAGCAACACCACTGTGGCACTGACCGTGCAGTGCATGACTTTGGAACTTGAAACTCTCCATCATGCCACAGCTCTGTGGACCAGTGCTGGTGGGGTTGGACTTTCAGGGCCACCTCAAGAGTGTCACAATGAATTACTATGGTCCCCACCCCACCCTTACAGTAGGCAACCTACAGTTTGTCAGCACACCCCCTGCTCCCCACTGCATTCCCCCTCACCCCGTTGGCCCAACTGACATGCCGTCTATTTACTCTCCATATTGTGCCCCCCCTCACCATTGTTCGCCAACCTCACTCCAACTCCAGTCGCTACAAAAAGCAGGTGATATAGTGAAGGTTCAGGCCATTTATTAAAGCAGAATTCTGGCAACTCCTGAATGAGGGGATCATTAAGCCCTGTACCAGCCTGTGGAGAGCCCAAGTGGTGGTGGTCAAGGGTAGGAGTAAACACAGGATGGTGATTGATTATAGCCAGACTATTAATCACTATACACAGCTGAACATGGTCAATCAAATTGCTCAATATCATGTGTTCTCCATGATTGACCTGAAATCCACTTACCACCAGCTCCCCATCCCTCCGGAGGATTGCCAGAAGACTGCCTTTGAGGCAGACAGCCACCTCTACCATTTCCTCAAGGTCCCCTTCAGGCTTACCAATTGTGTCTTTATTTTCTAGTAGGAGATGGACCGGGTGGTGGACCAAAATGACCTGCAAGCCACCTTCATCTACCTAGTTAATGCCACAATCTGCAGCCGCAACCTGCAAGATCATGACGCCAACCTCCAGAAATTCCTCACAACATCCAAATGCCTAAACCTCACCCTCAACAGGGATAAATGTGTTTTCTGCACTACCTGCCTGGTGATCCTTGGCTGTGTTGTGGAGAATGGAGTTATTGGAGCCCATTGCTAGAGCTCCCCCTTCCCCCCAGCCTCAAGGCCCTGAAAAGTGCCTGGGGTTCTTTTCCTATTACATCCAGTGGTTGCCTAAATATGCAAAGCCTGCCCCTTATCAAATCCACATCCTTCCCCCTGATAAGAGATGCCTGGGCACCCTTCAGTCAGATAAAGGAAGACATCGCTAAAGGTGCAACGTATGCGGTGGATGAATCTGCCCCATTTCAGGTTGAGAGCAATGCACCAATTTCACCCTGGCTACAACCCTGAACCAGGCTTCTCCCATACCCTCTAGAGCCCTGAAATTGACTCTGCTCCATTAAGAAAGAGGCTCAGGCAATAGTTGAGGTGGAGTGGCACTGGAGGCATTATCTGGCCAGCAGATGTTTTACCCTGTTCACGGACCATCAGGCCATGGCTTTCATGTTTAACAACAAACAGCAGGGTAAGATAAAGAATGATAAAATTTTGAGATGGAGGATTGAACTCTCTACCTGTAACTATGGATATTCTGTATTGGCCGGGGAAGCTCAACAAGTCCAGGTGCCCTATCCTGAGGGACAGTGCCAATGCCGAGATAAACTGCCTCAAAACCCTCCACAATCACCTCTGCCATCCCAGTGTCATGAGATTTTTCCACCATCAAATATCGTAACCTGCCGTACTCTGTCAGGAAGGTTAGAGACATTTTCAGGGACTGCCGGGTCTGCGCGGAGTGTAAACCACACTTCTACCAACCAGACAGGGTACACCTAGTGAAAGTCACATGATCGTTTGAATGCCCGAGTTTGGATTTCAGGGCCCCCTCCACTCCACCAACTGCAACGTGTATTTCCTCACGGTCATCAATGAGTATTCATGTTTCCCTTTAGCCATCCCTTGCCCAGACATGACCACCACGACAGTCATCAGGGCACTGCATAACTTGTTCACCCTATTCGGGTACTCGCCATATGTTCAAAGCTAAAAACTGGAAAATTCTTGAATGATCAAGTCAGACACCTAATCTAAAGCCAATTGAGCATGTCTTCTATATGCTGAAGTGAAACTTAAGGGGACAAGCCCTCATAATAAGCAGGAGCTGAAGATGGCTGCAGTACAGGCCTGGCAGATCATCACCAGACAAGATACTCAGCACCTGGTGATGTCCATGAATCACAGACTTCAAGCAGTGATTGCATGCACGGGCTATGCAATTAAGTACTAAACATGCCTAATATACATACCAAGGCTATGTCCCAAATATTATGGTGCCCTGAAATGAGAGGCCTAAATATAAAAAGTGCTGTGACTTCTACGTGGTCAAACCAAAATGTATACAAATAACCTTGAATAAAATCTGGACTTTGCACACTAATCACATGTGAATTGTTTGATTACATATTGAAAACTGGAGCATAGGGGCAAATAAAGGAAAAAAGTGTCTTGTCCCAAACATTATGGAGGGTACTGCATTTAAGCGGCAGGGGCTCTTGAGCTGGAAGGGCCTCGTTACCATGTTGTATCTCTAAATGAAATTTTAAAAAGGTTATTGAGTCTCTGAGAACCCATAACTCCTCTGCTGAAGATCAGCAGCAAAAGGAAAGTCTGTGTCTGTAGCATTTCAACTCTAGAGAGCCAGCTGTAACAGCTGGGCGATGAGCGCTGAAGCTCATAATTGCTTCACTTACTCTACAGGTGCTCCCTCTTTCAGTGCAAAACCTGGGTGCTTTTTCAATGCCCCTTGATTAGCGCAACCAGCTATTGCATTCCGAAAAAAGACATTTTATTCTTCTGCAAAGGGCTCGCAGAAATAACTCAAGGTTTTGCTAGTTTTGAAATACAAGATTTACATTGATTTTTTTCAATTGTTTCCTTTGTGTCTACAGGTCCAGCTCCTGAATCAGTGACGGAAAAGATCTACCAGATCAGTAAAAAAATAGAAGAGTTTGCCATCTGTCCCGATTTAAGAGTGGATCTCTCTCGGCTGGGCAGGCAAGAATTTGATCTGGAGAACAAGTTTAAACCATTCCGAGGTATGTGGTAGGATTGCATTCTCCAATTCTAAATTGTGCCGAATTCAAAAAGAATCTCCCCATATTTATATTGCCTGAATTCAAAGGGTATTTGAGCTAGTTTGGGACCCCCAGGGGAATGATGAGCTTAGTTATTTCCTATCAAAAGTTTTAAAAAGTATTCTTTCAAGGTAAAATTATTGCAATTCTTGACTGTGAGTGCTATGCTTTGTCATTTTAGGTACGGAGCAGAGAAAGCAGGTTGATCTGATTCTTAACAACAAGGATTTTTTTTAAACTTATTGGGAGGTGTAAGCTTTGAGAAGAATCTAATGTCTCTGCAATTAAGCTAGTTACCTGAAATACCTGAGGAGGACCTCAAGGTGTCAGCAATGACACAGTTGGTTGGACATTCATTGTTGACTCAAAAGATGAAAAGTTCATTCTCCATTCCAGTTGATAGAACACAAAAACTTGTGCGTAGCTTGAGTTGCTGCACAAGGTGGATGTGTCTTTATTCAGATGAGATTCTAACCTGATGTCTGTACTCAAACGTGGAGAAGAATCTAGCACCCTGCAATGTACAGGTGGTACCTGATTTACGACCATAATGGGGACCGAAGGATTAGTTGTAACTCTTGTTTGGTCATTAGTCGGGGAACGGGAACTTAGGGCTTCAGCAAGGAACGGGGACCTCAGGCTGCCAATGGAGAACGAGGAGCAGGGACCTTGGGCTGCCGCTGGGAGCAGGGACCACTGTATTCAGTACTTTTAAAACAAAATATGTACTTGTACATTAATTTTAATAATTATTTTTTAAAAATTTTGGACATATGTGCTGGTGGATGCAACTCGCGTAGATTGAAAGCGAGGACTACCTGTACAGGCAACTTCTGAAATATCAGTTTTATATTCACTGCTATTTTCCAACATTTCAATGAAGACTACATTTCAAAAGCATTTTATTGACTTCACAGCCATCTGGAGCAGCCTGAGGCCATGAAGGGTGTTACAGAAAGCAAACCTTTGAACTTTTTGTGACCACAACAAATGATTCTGACTTCCTGTTAATATGGGACCATCACCATTCCTTACCTCCAATTCCACCCTCCAGAATCCCCACCATTCCCACATTTAGATTCATGGTCATCGAGTTCTAATGTTCAGAATCAGGCACATCGGCTCAACTTCTCCATGCTGACTGAACTACTCCTGTTTGTGTGCGTTCATCCGAGATCCACCTGACTCTTTCCTATCCATGTATCTGCCTGACAGCATCTTGACCATCACAACTATCCTTCTTCTGAACTTCTGCAACTCATTCTATATACCCATCACCCTCTGTGTGAAGAAGGCTCCTTTTAAATCTTTCCCCTCTACTTTAGCTCCATACCCTCTAGATTATAGATTCCCCTACCGTGGGGAAAAGCTATGACTACTGACCATATGTATGCTGCTCCTCAGCTGCCTATACAGTTCCAGCATATCCAGCCTTTCCTCATAATTCTGTCTGATGGGGGCATGGCAAAATGGTGTAGAGTTTAGACGTGCAATCTCGACCTCTCTGGCTAGACTTTTAAATACCTGTTTTTTAACTCTTTGTTTTCAAGTTTAAACATTTTAAATTTTAATTTAAACTATTAAGGAATTATTATGGCCACTAATGTTAAAAAGACTAAACCTCAAGTTCATAAAAAGTTACATTTTCGAAGTGCTGAAGATTTGGGGCCAAGACGACTTGATACAGCCCCAGGCTCAATCTCTTCATTGTCTAAACCCCAAAGATCGCCTGTGGGGGCTGAAAAAAAAATCTTTTGCTCACCAAATGAAGGATGGCGTTGGAATTACCCGTTCTCTGGAAGAAGGTGCATGTTCCCAAGAAGTGGACCCCGATTTGGAAAGCCTTTCGATTTCAATGGAGGGAGCACGCAGGAAGACGACTCCATTGTTGGAAATGCATCAGGTAGCATTTCAATCTGAAGAAATCATTTTTCTTCGCGAATTGATGAGAAAACAATGAGATATGGGGGGAGACCAGCGGCGACCCCCTGAGTAAGTCGGGGTGCCGTCGCTGGGAGTCCAGACCCGCAGTAAAACTTTTAAAATGCCTTCTGTTGAGTTGCAGCAGGAGCTGCAGTTACCTTGTTCTGCCACTATGTCAAAGAGAGCAGAGCAGAGCTGAGTTTTACTGATTCACAGTGTATGCAATTGAATGCAATTATTCAAGCTGTTATATAACCAGGAATGGATTTGTTGACATCTCAAATGAATGAAATGGTTCAAATAAATGCTGGTATAAGTTCAGAATTAAATATGGTTAAGACACGTGTGGATGCATCTTACGAAGAATTTAAAAAACTTCAGACTGCTTTTTTGGACTGTAAACAACAAGTGACTTCTAACACAGAAAAAGTGTTGAAGGTGGAAAAATCAGTCATTGAATTAGGAGAACGTGAGAAGGAGCGAGAAAGAAAAATAGATTATTTGGAAAATCAAAGCAGAAGGAATAATGTGAAAATTGTTGGTTTGCCAGAAGGTATAGAAGGGCAAGATCCTCTTTGTTTTTTTAAAGACTAGATTCCGCAAATATTAGGGCAAGAATTTTTCTCTGGGGGATTGGCACTGGAAAGAGCCCATAGAGCTTTAAGAAGAATATCCTCAGCTGGTCAACCACCGAGACCGGCAATAATTCAATGTTTGAGTTATTTGGATAGAGAAGCAATTCTTCGACTTGCAGTACAAAATGCGAGACAACGACAAACCCCATTATTGATTCAGAATAGCAGAGTCTTTTTTTATCCTGATCTGAGTCAAGATGTCATTCAACGTCGACGTCGATTCAATCCAGTTAAAGAAGTTTTGTGGTGTAAAGGTTATAAGTCTACTTTTCGTTACCCTGCAGTGTTGAAGGTGTTTTACGGAGACTATCAATTTCGGTTTTTTGAGACTGATCGTGAAGCAATGATTTTTGCTGATTCATTGCCAGATATAAGAGGACAAAGATGTAGTCAACCATTATCTCCTAAAGAAAAATTTGGGAGCTCTGGAAACAGAAGAAATGGGAAAAACGGGAATGGAAAGAGTCCACCTCCTTCCGAAATGGGATCTTTGAGATTGGAATCTTCTGGATGAAAAGAAGAATTTTCTTATTCTATTTTTTCTTTTGTTATTATGATGTTTTGTTGTTACTGAATGTTTGTCTGGGGAGGGAGAGATTTGCACTAAGTTCTTTACTAGTCATCAGCCACTGGTGGGTGACCCACACCCAATTTTTGTTTAGGGGATTACTACCTTTTGGTAGTTTTTTGGGGGGGAGTTTCTTTTTTTTTTCTTTATTATTTTTAAAATTTTTTTTTAGTTTTTAATGTGTGATTTTTTTATTGGAGGGCCTATATACATTGATTTGAGTTTTTAATACAAATATATTATTAGTATTTAGTAATAATAGTAGATATGTCAAAGTTGAGGTTTGCTACTTTTAATGTTCGAGGATTAAATAGTTTGATTAAAGGTAAGCGAGTCATGGTGTATATTAAGAAAATGAAAATTGATATTGCCTTTTTACAAGAAACACATTTGAATGTGAAGGAAAACGTGAAATTAAAAAAGGATTGGGTTGGGCATGTATATTCTTCTTCATTTAATTCTAGAGCTAAAGGTGTAGCAATTTTGATACATAAAAATTTATCTTTTGAATTACAATCAATGGAGGAAAAGGCAGGATGTATTCTTGAATTATAAGATTTTTAGTGAATTTTAGACTTTACTTAATATTTATGCCTCAAATGTAGATGATGAAATATTTATTTCAGAAGCATTTTTATGTTTGGGTCAAGCTAATGATAATATTTTAGTTGGTGGTGATTTTAATTGTGTTTTGGAACCTTTATTAGATAAATCTCCGAAGAAAGTTAAAAAATCCAAGATGGCAATCCAGGTCCAAGCGTTGATGAAAGATCTTAATTTAGTAGATATTTGGAGATGTCTTAATCCAACAGAGAAAGATTTTTCCTTTTATTCATCTAGACATTAATCGTTTTCAAGGATTGACTTCTTTTTAGGGTCGGCACATTTACAAGGGAAAATACAACAAGCGGAATATAAAAGTAGGGTGATTTCAGATCATTCTCTGTTATATTTTACATTAGAAACTTCTGAAAAAATTCAAATAGCTTATCGTTGGAGATTTAATACAATGTTGTTGAAAAATATGGAATGTATTGATTTTTTTGAAAAAACATTAAATTTTTTTTGAAAGAAAATTCTAATTCTGTTCAAAGTAAGTTTGTATTATGGGATGCTATGAAAGCCTATTTGAGAGGACAAATAATGTTATACTTCTAAAATAAAAAAGAATTGATTAAATCAAAGTCTTGAATTAGATAAGCAGATCGATGAGTTAGAAAAGGAATTTCAGAAAGATGCTACAGAAGATCAGAAAATAGAATTATCTAGGCTGAAATTGAAATATAATACTTTGCAATCTTATCAATTTGAATGTGTGATTAATAGGACTAAACAACGGTATTACAAATGGGGAGAGAAAGCACATAAGGTATTGGCGTGGCAATTAAAGAAAGAACAGATATCGAGGACTATTAATGCTGTTAGACGGAATTCTCTTATTACTTATAAACCTCGTGAGATTAATGATGAATTTTATTCATTTTATAAAAAGTTATATACATCTGAAGGAAAACAGGGAACTGGATTGATTGATTTTGTTTAATCACAGTTGAATTTACCAATATTAGAGGATAGAGTTTAGAAGAATTAACAGGAGTTAGATGAACCATTTACTGATTCAGAAATTAAAATGGCTATGCTGGAAATGCTAAATGGTTAATCACCTGGTGATTATGGATTTTTGGTTGAATTTTATAAAAATTTTTATGATGATTTATCTACAGTATTTGGGGATGTATTACGTCAAGTTGGAGAACATTATGATTTACCTGAGTCTTGTTCTAGTGCTTTAATTACAATAATTCCTAAAAAAAGATAGAGATCCTTTGAAAGTATCTTCATATAGACCAATTTCGTGGTTCAATGTAGATTATAAAATAATAGCTAAAATATTAGCAAATAGATTGGCTAAATTTTTACCTAAGTTGATTCATATTGATCAAACAGGTTTTATAAAGAATAGATATGCTTCAGATAACATTTCACACGTGATTAGTTTGATTAATAGATTTCGACATTCCTTAGATCATCCGATGGTGATATCCTTAGATGCAGAAAAAGCATTTGATAGAGTTGAATGGAATTTTTTGTTTAAAGTTTTGGAGAAATTTAAGTTTGGTCCTTCTTTTATTGGTTGGATTAGGGCTCTAAACTGGTAGCTAGAGTATTGACGAATGGTTTGATTTCAGAATCTTTTAAGTTAACTTGATCAACTCATCAAGGTTGTCCTTTATCACCAGCTTTGTTTGCGTTAGTGATTGAACCTTTAGTACAGTTGATAAGACAAAATACACAGATACAAGGTATGAAAGTTTTAGATGAGGAGTATAAAATTAATTTATTTGCTGATGATGTATTTAATAAACCCAGCTCAGTCACTTTTGCATTTGAAGGAATGTTTAATACAATATGGATGTCTTTCTGGATATAAAGTTAATTGGGAAAAACGTGAAATATTATCGGTAAGTGAAGAAGATTATTCAGTTTATAAGAATATTATTAATTTGAAGTGGACTGATTGAATTAAATATCTGGGTATAATTTTGAATGTTAATTATCAATCTTTATATAAATTAAATTATGCTCTGTTAATGAAAAAAGTTAAAACTGATTTGATTAAATGGAAAGATTTACCTATTAATTTAATGGGAAGGATAAATACAATTAAGATGAATATCTTTCCGCATATACAATATTTGTTTCAATCTATTCCGTATTTACTTGATAAATTTTTTTTTTGAGATTTAAATAAAATGGTTAGGGAGTTTTTATGGAGGGGTAAATTTTCAAGAGTAGCTTTGAATAAATTAACTTGGAAATATGAGTTAGGGGGACTACATTTACCACATTTTCAAAATTGTTATGAGGCAGCCCAACTTAAATTTATTAGTTCATTGATGGATTTGGTACGGCCTCCTAGTTGGGCTAAAATTGAGATGGCAAGTATTTCTGAATTTGAAATACATCAATTTTTGTTTAGGTGGAATATAAATTTGTTACAATAATATAATGTGCCTATACTAAAACATTTAATGAAGTTATGGATAAAGAAAAATAAAATGATAGGTTCTAGGGGTAAATTATTGGCTTTGACTCCATTGTGTAATAATCAACTTATTTATTTTTCAATACATAATCAAAGTTTATTGCATTGAAGACTTAAAGGTGTGAAAAATTTGGGAGATTGTTTTAAAGAGGGTAAGTTTTTGTCTTTTAATCAGATAAGGGAAGATTTTGGTATTGATAAGAATTGTTTATTTCTTTATTATCAAATTCGATCTTTGGTAAAATGTATGTTTGGTAGAAATAAGATTTTACCTGAAATGACTAAATTTGAGACTTTTCTTATGAAGGTACCAGAGAAGGGTTATATTTCATCTATGTATCAAATATTACAGGATGGTATGGATAAAAAGGGTTGGGATAGATCTAAAAGTAAATGGGAAACGGATACTGGTTTTATTTTTTTCCATGATTGGTTAGATATTTGTTATGATAGTGTAACTAGATTGATAAATGCTCGTTATGCAATGATTAACTATAATTTTTTAAATCAATTATATTTAACATCTGAAAAATTAAAAAAGTATAGTTTTCATGAATCAGACTTGTGTTTTAGATGTGGTGATATGGTTGGAAATTTTTTAATGCCGTTTGGTCATGTATACATATACAATCTTTTTGGAAGAAAATTCAATCGTTTTTAGAATATCTGTATAAGATTAAAATAGTTTTAGATCCAACAGTATTTTTATTGGGTAGTTTGCAACCTTTGAAAGGCTTGAGATTAGATAAGTTTCCGCTTGCTATTGTATATTTAGCTTTATCTGTAGTGAAAAAATGTATTGCTAGTACATGGAAAGATACAAATATGATTGATACTAATAGATGGCATAATGAGATGAAATATTGTTTAATAATGGAAAAAATTAAGTATGTTTCGCATGATAATTATAATTTTTTTATTAATAAGTGGCTGTTATACGGAATATTTACATTTCAATTTATATTGATTAGATTTTAATATGTATATTTCACTTTTTTAAAATATTCTTTCTTTTTTCTTTTTTTACGGCTCTCCTGAGGAGAGTTGGCTGAAGGGGGGGGGGGGGTTCTTTTTTTTCATTCATGTTCGTGTTTAATTGCTGTATATGTCATATATTATTTGTTTTTTTGAACGATTAAATAAAGTTTTTAAAAAATAATAATAATTCTGTCTGACCATTCCTGGGTTTCTGAAGCTTGAGCCTTCAGTTCATTCATCTGATGGTCTATTGGGAAGGTTTCCCAAGGCTGGTCCACCACTGAGAACTGCATAACAGCTGGCAGCAAGAGTATTGGAATGGTGCAGTGGAATAGGGAGGTAACATGTAGCTGAAAATTGGGTGCCACTCTCCAGAAAGTTCTGAATGTTCCATCACTTGTCTCCTCCACAACACACTAAATCAATTTCAGACATAGGGGGCTCTGGGTTGAATTATAAGAGCAGATTATAGGAATCACATATGTATTTTCCTAATTGGTCAGGGCTGTGGGTCCCTAATGGGAAGAGACCAGAATAAAGCTTGAGCCAGGCTATTCAGAAGTGAAATCAGGAAGCTCTTCTTGGAAGAGGGAGTGAAAACAGGAGGCTCTCTCCCTTCTGAAAGGAGCCTGGAGTCTTTAGAGAATTTCAAAACTGAGAGTTTGTTTAGCCAGGTAAGGATTATGGAACCAAGGTAGGCAAATGAATTTAAGACATGGAGCAACTATAGTTTGATTGAATGGTGGAACAAATTGAGAAGCTGTTCAAAGACCAATTGCGCCAATCAAGGTTGATTTAGAAAGTACTTAGGCTTTGTATTAAGAAAGTGAGCATACATAGAGTTAAACAAGAAAGTCTGCAGGTGCAGGGGTTGATTGCAGTCCACGAAGGTGCTGGAGAAACTCAGCAGGTCACAGAGGAAGTAAAGGGTAACCAACATTTTGTCCCTGGCCCCCTTTGTCAGGTGGAGTGCACATAGAGTAAGTGAAGCAGTTCTGTGCTTCCATGGTCATGGTCCAACTGTTTCACTGGTCAAGCTTACAACTGGCTCTCTACTGTTGGAATGCTGCATGCCACAGACTGTCTTTAAATAAATACCTCCTTGATCCACTGCTGAGTGTCCATAAAGTGAGACAGCTGTACTCCAATGTCTGGTGACATGCCCACCAGCAGCAGGTTTTCATTAAAGTCTGCTCGCTGGATCCGATGATTGAAATCTGGACGTAAGAGATGGGCAATCAAGCAAAATGCATTCATCTGGATTAGTCTGCAGTGTAATAAGCAATTGCTCAAATACCAGCCTTGTACTGACGTTGGCAAGAGATTAATTTCTTCAACTCATCCCTCACATACTGAAAGTTGCCACATGCATGATCTTAACGAATTAATTTGTGGAACATGGGTATTGCTGGTGAGCATATTTTTTTTCCCGTCTGATCCTAGTTACCCCCTGAACTGATTGCTGGGCCATTTCAAAGGATGGTTAAGAGTTATCATTGTGGGTCTGGATTCTCAAATGGACAGAGCAGGTCAAGGTGATGTCAGAAATGCAGGAAATTTCAGGTCGAATGGGAAGAGTAACAGAGCTGTTTCAGTCAGAGAGCCTTGTTCAGAACTGAAAAGGAGACAAAAGAAGTTGGCAAAGCTGCAGGGAAGGGAGGGATGTCTCTGATAGGGTAAAACAAGGGTGAGCACAAGTTGTAAACAACGTTATCTGGTCAGTGATAATGGGAACAGTTACAGAATGAGAGCACAAGTCAAAGAAAATAGAAAAATGAATACAGGAGCGCAAAATGCAGAGTAAGAAGACATGCCCGGCAGGTCAGGCAGAGTATGTCCTCCACTCCCAGTGGGAGAAGAAAGGAAGGCCCTATCAGACCCCTTTTATTTCCAGCATTTCCTGATTTTGGACAATAGAGAACCGTATGGGTTTTTACAACAATCTACTGGTTTCACAGTCACTACCATCGATAGGTGGTTTTCAGTTCAGATGGAATTTAAATTTCTACTTATGGTCTGGTGGGATTTGAACATACCTCTGGCCCTCTGGATCATCATTTAGCATAACTACAAACTTGCTCTAACTTTATAAATGACTACTTCATCTCTTTGTAGCAGTAACTAATCAATTCCTTCCCTTGTGGCCAACAGATCTCACCAAAATCTCAACTGGGAGACAAAGCATGCTGCTCCATGGAGAAGTGTAGCATGTTGCAAGTACTTGATTTGAAATTCACAGTGCTGCAAATAGAATCATTTTACACATTCATGTAGAATGTGTTTTTCTGTTATTTTAAAATATTCTGCTCTTTTCTGTTATTCTCTCTTTAATTTTATCTTTATTCTGGAAGGACAAACCAGAAGGCTGAATGCAGGGTTAATGGATGGTTACTTAAAGAGTGTGGATGAGCAGAAGGACCTTGGGGTATAAATCCACACATCCCTCAAGGTCACTGCACAGGTTGATAGGATAGTTAAGAAGGCCTATAGGATGCTGGAATTCATTAATAGGAAGATTGGTAAGATCATACTTGAGTTTTCTGTTCAGTTCTGGTCACCTCATTAAAGGAAGGATGTAGAAGCTATGGAGAGGGTGCAGAGGAGATTTACCAGGATGTTGCCTGGGTTGGGAAACAAGTCTTATGAAGCAAGGAGAGCAGAGCTGGGACTTTTCACTTTGGAGCGTAGAAGGAGGAGGGAAGTTTAAGAGAGTCATCAGAGGTAAGTTTATTATACAGACAGTTATAGGTGCCTGGAATGCCTTGCCGGGAAAGGTGGTAGAGGCTGAAACACTGGGGGCATTTAAGCGATGCAGACATACACATGATGAAAGAAAAGAAAATAGGCGGTTATGGGGTAGGGAGGGTTTAGTACTTTTTTTAAAGGAAGAAATATGTGGGTCGGCATATCAAGGGCCGAAGAGCCTGTACTGTGCTGTACTATTCTATGTTCTTATGTTAGTCCTCCGTACATTTTCAAAAGAGCATTGATGGATGGGGTTTGGGAAACAAGTATCTGATATAGATCTGACAGATTCCCACCAGCACAGTTACTTAATTTCTACCTCTATAACCTCTTCCAATCTGGCAAGATATCTCTCTCCTGCTCCTTTGCCAACCTTCATTCTTTCACCAACCTTAATCACTCCAATGCTGATGTACTCTGGACTCTGGACTTCTTGTCCTGAATCTTTCTGCTGCTCTTTGTAGCACCTAATAGCCTGAATATGCCTAAAATTGTCTGATCTTGGAAGCTAAACAGGCTCAGTACTTGGAGGGGAGACTGCTTTGGAGCACCAGATGCTGTAGGTTTCACTGAGTGGTGCTGCACAAAGTAGCAAATCTCTGTCTGCTTTGCAGTAGACAAAAGCTAAAGAATTTCATGTATGTTACATTCTAAATGTAGTATTACATGACAAATAGTGGAACCTTTACCTTTAAAACATTCCTTATAACCTGTCCTATATGACAGAATTTTAGCCACCTGTCTCAATCTCAATATCTCTATGTGGATGGGTATCAAATGTTTTTTTTTTTCATTTGCATTGATTCAAAATAGAACTGGGATATTTTTGACTACCCAGGAGGGCAAACAGAACTTTGGTTAAACTTTTCATCCATAAGCAAGTGTGTCCAACTCTCAGAAGTGGAACTTGAACCCATGATCTTTTGAGGGAGAGGTGAAATGGCAACTCTGAGCTGTGGTTGACATTAAGTGGGTTGGGTTCAGTTCAGGAAACATGAACAGCTAGATAAGGTATATTCACTCTGCAGTCCTCTCAAGTTGCTTGATAGCCACTGAAAGTTTGTGAAGGAAGTTCCTTTGGGGGATCTAATATGTCAACACTTCTGCAGGGGGGCAGTTAGCAACCTTCAAGTTTGTTCGAATGTTGGGACAGCTGCTTGGAGAATACCACTTGTCAAATGGACACCAGAAAACTTGTCAACAAAAAAAGAGTCAAATTTTAAGAATAGTTAACCACTGTGCAGTTAGAACAATGTGGCAGGGGCTGCCGAGGTGTTGGATTCAGCTGTTGCCAATGCAAATGTTTCACAATGTCATCCAAACACCAAGAGCAATTCAGGCAGAATCTACAATTGAGTGAAAGTATTCTTTATTCTGTGGACAACATTTTTGGTGAAATTTTAGTTTTGATGACACAGACCTCTTGGTGCTGGAGCTCAAACTCAATTTGAGTCTTTTCCATTTGTCTCATAAAGTCATAGAACTACACAGTTCTCAACAGACCTTTAGGCCCAACTTGTTCCTGCCAACTAAGTTGCCTGTCAGAGCTCATCCCATCTGCCTGCATTTGGCCCATATCCCTCCTTCCCTATCATGTGCCTGTCCAGTGTCTTATAAATGTGGTCATTGTACCCACCACAACAGCTTTCTTTGTCAGATTATTCCATATATCTATCACCCTCTTTGTGGGGAAATAAATTGCCCATTAGGACCCTCTTAAATCCTTTCACCTTAAATCAATGCCCTCCTGTTCTACACTCTCCTGTCTTGGGGAAAAGACTGATTTTTCACCATATCCATGCCCCTTTCAGCTATTTATTTTTGTGCCCTTTTCTCTCGTGTATTGATCTGTTTTTCCTCAAAACCATTTGTTGTAATTTGTCATTTTTGTAATTTAGAAATACCCTGTACAGGCCTTCTAGCCCACAAGTCAGTAATCCATGTAACCAATTAACCCTCTGGTCCCGTACGTCTTTATATCATTTGAGAAAACTGGAGCACTTGGTGGAAATCCACATGGATACTGGGAGAACCGACAAAATCCTTTCAGACACCTCGTCACTGATGGTATTATAGTGTTGCGCTAACTATGCCACCCTAATATTTGCAGGCCATTGCCGACAGGCCTGTATGTTTTACAAGTCTTGAGTTACACTTAAGGAGATGGTGGGGATGGAATTTCTGCAGCACCACCAACTGCCGGTTCCAAGCTTCAACAACATATTTTCAACGTGTTATGATTGAGGAAGCTTGGCAAAGCTGCATGCATGTTATGGATAAAGGATTTTTCAGCTTGTGACAGTACTCTTGAAGAATCCTTAATGAGAAAGATTGGCCTCTTCTGCCGGTCATTCCTTAAAAAACTTCCCATAGCTGAATGTTTACTGCATACAAACAGATTTTAACATGTGGAACTTGAAGACAAATCTTGTTCAAGAATTAGTTTGTGGTAGTTTTGAGATATTTCATATTCCTCAATGACATGGAAGGAACCTATTAGGTCCATTGAGCTGTCAAAGCTGTTCCATCAATACCATTCAACTGTGCATTCTGTCTCACACACCCATAAACTCCCCTTTGATTCTCCTCCCACTCAACTGCATTGTTAACAACTTGAAGCAAGTCCTTATTCCACCAAAGAGCATAGGAAGTAACTGAACCACCGAAGGTAACCCCACATAGTTATAGGGAGAATCTATGTAGATAGCATCAAACCCAAATTGCTGTAGCTGTAAGGCAGTAACCCATTCTGCTGCACCACTGCAGGGGTGAGAATGAAGGGAAATGGCTGAGAGAACCTGTCATTGGCAATGGTCCAGTCTAAAGATGTAAAGTCTTTCATAGCCAATGCAATGAGACAGCATCTTAGCTGCATTATCTCTTCTTTCCATTAAAAAGTATTCCTTGATTTACTTCTAAGCAGTTATTGTGATTAATTTCATCCTTTGTGGAAAACATTTTTATATCTGAAGGCAATAATTTTAACCGGGATGGGCATTTTTCCACTACTTAGAGCTTTGAAAATCCGCAAAACATATTCTGAATAATTTAACATTTTAATCAATATACCCCAGTTGGTTTCTTTGTAAATGTATCATTCTTTTAAATGAAATGAAATTTAAGGTGTGTCGACTGGTCTCCGTGCTCTCTGAGAAACCAAGTCTATCCAATAGTAGTCAGGGTCAGAACCAGTGTTATGGGTCAGAGCTGATCAAGCAGAGATGAGTGCTTTTGGGTTCACGTTTAAAAATACAGAAAGTGTGTGTCAATTGAGCTGTTTCTGCTCACACTACATGAATGTTACAAATGGAAACAAGTGGTAATTTGACCCTCTCAAGTTTGTACATTGTTCCTCTATCATCGAACCAATGGAGACCAATTCACAATTTGATGCAGTCCACTTTGGGCTGATGCCAGCATGAAAATAATTTAACAATCTTAAACCTAATCTGCCATTGGGAGTATTTTAGAGGCATAAAACTTCCCGAATATTTGATAACAAAGCAGTAATTTGATTCAGATGGCTGGTGTGGAAAATGTTACAAATACACAGGAGGCTGAAAACTCTTTGAAGCCACGATTAATGTCAAGCTGCATTTGGCTGCACTGAGGCCTAACCTGAGAGTGCTTGATGCTGACAAAATGGAAAAGGGCTCCATTAATATCAGTACTAATTGCTGAAAGCATTCCATAGGTCAGGTAGTACCATGAAAACAGAAACTAAGTTAATCTTTCAGGCCCATGATTCTTTATTAGAACCGAAAAATATTTTGATGCAACAAGTGTTAAACAAATGCAGAAGCAGAGGAAGGTCTGTGATAGGATGAAAGCTTGAGGAAAGAAAAAATGGAACTAAATGTATAGCATTTACCCATGCTCTCTAATGCCAAAGACTGAGGACTGTGTTCATAATTCGCAGGGTGAACCAATATATTGCTGTCCTGAATTATCATACCCTGATTTGGAAACACCAGCTCCTGCTTCTTGAAACAACAGTCAGGGCAAACATCAACACCATATATACCTTGTCAACCCTTCTAAGGGTTTTGAATGCTTCAATTAGATCATCTTTGATTCATCTAATCTCAAGAGAATATAAACCCAGTCTGCTAATCTCACCCAATTATGATAATACACCATTTCAGGTGTCAGTCTGGTAAATTTCATTCTTGAGTTTGGAGGATTGAACAAAAGTCCAAACCTGCTTGACTCTCTGTGTCTTCCCTGCTTATTCAAGATGTAACCGGGTGCATTATTCCAGTTGCAGACTCACTTGGATCTTGTATAATTGGAACAAGTAATCAACACTCTTATACTCAGCTTCTCTTGCAATAAAGTTACAGCTTGCCAAATCAACAATGACCCATTTATTGGAGTTGTGAACAAAATTCAGACCAGAACAACAGACCCCGATCAACCTTCCCGAAGAACTACAGGGAAGCAGTTTGGTTGAGCTAGTGGAGTTGTTCTAGTGAACCGGTGCACTCCATAAATGGTTATATGGTTAACACAAACCCCACTCCCCTATCAAATCCATCTCTGCTCCCCACTGTTTTGGAAAAGATACCAACATATTAAAAGACTTACCCAACCTAAGCCACACTCTATGGCAGTGGTTCTCAACCTTTTTCCTTTCCACTCACATACCACTTTAAGTGGTCCCTATGCCATAGGTGCTCTGTGATTAGTAAGGGATTGCTTAAGGTGGTATGTGGGTGGAAAAAAAAGCTTGAAAACCACTGTTTTAACCATACCTAATTGACTCATTATGTTCACAGTTTCATAACCCCAAAGGAAATGGGCCAATGACAATTTTTCTCAAGCAAAATATTTCAGTAACAATTGAGTTGAAAGCAGTGATTCTCAACCTTCCCACTCACATAACAATCTTGAGCAATCCTTTATGAATGACAGAGCACTGAGGGCATAGGGATTACTTAAAATGCTGTGTGAGTGAAAAGAAAAAGGTTGAGAACTACTGCTCTGTGGCATTTGTTGCATTGGAAAGCAGATTCATGAGTGGATCACACAGCACCAGTTTCAAGGACAGTTGCTTTCCTGCCATTATCAAATTCCTGAATGAACTTCACACTGGTAAAATTATATCGCCTTTGCTCTGTACGAATTGATCTCTCTCTGCAACGTTGCACTTGTGTTTTACTTGCTGTACCATGTCCTGGATTACTAAAGGGACTGCTCAAAACAAGCTTTCTAAATGGATGATATACACATTGCAATAACCATAATTATTCTTACTCTGTATATTCTCACTGTAAAGTAATATTCACTGCACTCCCAATACTGAGCACTGTAATTTTGTTTGATAATCTTCAGTGGCACCTTATCAAAAGTCAGCCCAAATATTTCATGGCAACATCTTTTTCCAGTAACAACTTCTAAATATTTCAATAGATTTGTTAGATTACTCTTGTTATAAATCTATATTGGCTTTACACAGAGCTATTATTTATATACTAGATGCCATATTACTAATGACATCAACAATAGATTTCAACTTATTTCCTGACCGATGTCAGGTAAATGGTCCGGACCTGAAAAGTTCCTTGGCCATATCTACCACAAACGTTGTTTCACCCACTGAGTTCCTCCAGCAAATCTTTGTTTGCTAAAGATCACTGCATCTGCAGTTCAATTTGTTTTCTCTTTCCTTTCTAATATAATAAGGCTGCATTGTGGACACCACAGGGATCCTATGGAATTTTGGAGGATAATATTCACTCTCTGCAGCCACCACCTTCAAGCCTCTGATCATCGGGCTCCTGGGGATTTATTGCCTCTCTTCAATGATGATTTAATTTGTCTTGATATTTCCTCATATTCACTAGACCTGTCATGTTCCAATATTTCCAGGAGTGTCTTTTACTGAAAAGGAACACACTAAATAATTCTTATCCTCTTTCTACTTTTTCCTTATTGCCTAAGACAATTTCCCCTACCACTCTTTAAGGGCCTAACATTAACTTTAGTTGATCTTTGCCATTTTACATTCATTAATTTAAAATTTTTAAATTTAGACACATACTGCGGTTACAGGCTGCTTTGACCCATGAGTCCATGTCGCCCAATTTACACCCAATTAGCCTCCACCTCTGGTACGTTTTGAACAGTGGAAGGAAACTGGAGCCCCCAGGGAAAACCCATGCATTCACAGGGAGAACGTGCAAACTCTTTACAGGCAGCGCTGGATTCGAACCCTGGTCCTGATTGCTGGTACTGTAAAGGTGTTGCACTAACCGTGCTGCCCAGCAGTGGAGTGTTGATTCTGCTTTTAAGTTTATCAATGGCCTACTTTTACGTTCTCTTTGCCAACGACAAGTTTGTCCTTTGCTAAATTCCGAAATGATCACTACTTTAAAGTGTTTTTTCTTCCTTTACAAAGTTATCTGCCTTTTAGTTTGATTTTTGTTAACCACAGATGGATCATTTGTTTATTTTTTGCTTTATGGGCGTAGATATTATTTGTAAACAGTATTTTTTGTGTTAGCCATTGCTTGGTTAGTATTTTATCTTTAAAAGTAGCTCCCCATCAGATGTTTCATGCTTTCCAAACCATGTTGTTAGACATATCTTAGTAGACCATTCTGCCCCTCAAGTCTCTGCCAGCTCATAGAGCAAACCTATTCCTTCTCAACCTTGCGGTGTAACCTATTTTTCCCATATTCCCCATTACTTCCTCCTAAGATTATCTTGAAATATAGCTTGACTATCTCAGACCTTGCACAAAACCTGTGAATGCGTGGGTTTTCCCTGGGGGCTCCAGTTTCCTTCCACTGTTCAAAACGTACCAGAGGTGGAGGCTAATTGGGTGTAAATTGGGCGACATGGACTCATGGGTCAAAGCAGCCTGTAACCGCAGTATGTGTCTAAATTTAAAAATTTTAAATTAATGAATGTAAAATGGCAAAGATCAACTAAAGTTAATGTTAGGCCCTTCCCTATCTGAATGCCCCGCAGTTTTCTCTATAACACTGTATTGTTTTCTATGCTCCTGTTGAACTTAAGCATGAGTTGACTTTCCTAGGTAGCATGGAAAACAAATGTTTTTCACTTCATCTTGATACACCTGAGGATAATAATAATAAAAGCCATTTCCCTCATCATGATAATGGTAACGTGTAGATGATTTTGTCATCTGCCAAAACCTGGTAGCCATCAACCAACCAGTCTTTGTAATGTAGAGAGGAAAGTGGAGCACCAAGGAGAAACCTGCTTTGTCGCAGGAAGTACCAGAGGCCAGGAGAGATCTCTGCTGCTGCAATGTAGCAGCTTTACTCTCTGAACTACCATGCCATCCTTGATTCAGATTTAAGACCACCGTTTCAGGTGGAACTGAACACTTTCATTGTTTATACAGTGCTTTCACATGATCAGAGTCCTCGAAGTAACCCTTCCTTATTAAACAATAATCAATATAAGGTAGCCTGTTCCCTATCTGAATGCCCCACGTCTGTAATATGCTCCACAACTTCACCCTCTGCCCTGTTGCTGCATATTTGATTTGCCCAGGTCTAAACGACAATTACAATTTCCTATGATTATTGAATGACCTTTTCATTTCCTGCTTTATACAATACCCTGAATCATTGACGTTATTTGGGGACCCAATTGACCTTGGTGCAGATGTTTTCAGCCTCTTTCTATTTCTCATCTCCACCCAAACTGACATCTTGATGATCTGAGATAAGATCTTCACTGGAAACACAAGGGAATGGAATCTGGATTTTTTTAAAAGCTACCTGCTGCTGGAACTCAGTGGGTTGAACAGATCCATGGAGGGAAAGGGACTCCTCGATGTTTCTTAACAGTGCTAATACCTCGAAACATCGATGATTACTCTTCTCCCACATATGGTGCTCGAACCACTGAGTTCCTCCAGTACTATGTTTTTTTTTGGCTCCTTTCTCTTCACTATTTTGAAATGATTCTTCAAAATCTGAATTGCCTTGTCCATTTTCCATTTTGTGCCTTGTTTATAAAAGGGGAGCATCCAGAATAATTAATTCAAAATCTACATCATTTTCTAGTTTAGCTCTGCAGAGGCAAAAAGATCATACTTGATTCATGCCAGTAATTCATCCATCTTCTTGTGAAGACTGTAAGTCAGGCAGCATCCATATAAACAGAAACAAAAGTTAAAAGTTCAAGGATGGAGACCCCTTCATCAGCAAATGAGAAGGATCTTCATTAACTGTTTCTCTTTCTGCAGACGCTGCATAATCTGCTGAGTATTTCCAGCAAGATCTGATTTCACTTCTTAGCAAAATCATTGGTAATGTCAAATGTGATTAACATTGTGGCATTGTTTATCTTCCTTCAATACTTCTTCACTGGTGTACAGATAGATGAAACCCATCCATACTCTCCTCATTAAATTGTCTCTTGATAGCCAAAGAATCCTAATAAGGGTTGGTCATCCAGCACTTGCAACTCTCATTTTGTATCTCACGAGGATCAGTCTTTGGCCTTCTCCTGTTTCTCATCTACGTGCTGCAGCATTGCCTGAAAACACTTATTTGGCACATTGTGATGAAGTCCAGATCTATCTCACCACCGCCTCTTTTTGTATCTAAGTTGACGATTTGCTTGACCAACATCCACAAATGGGTGATCAGAAGAATAGAGATGTCCTTTGACTAATTAGTGAAAGAAATTATAATCTTTGGTTCCTGGCACAAATTCTGCTCTTCAGTTGCCAATTCCATTCACCCACAATTCCCCCCCCCGACCTCCAGCAACCGTTTGAAACTTAGCCAAGTGGTTCACAATCTTGGTGTCACATTTCACTCAGATGTGAGTTTTGTGGATCAACGTTACCTGAAGATGGCCTCTTTGAGAACATTGTCTGAGTCCATCCATGTTGCTTTCTCCTGCTGAAGCCCTCATTTGGTTCATTTCCCTCAATCTGCCCTCCCGAAGCTTAAAACCCCATGACCCATATCCTACCTTGGTCCAAGTCCCGTTCTTCCATTACTCTTGAATTCACTGAAATTCAATGACTTCCTGTTTAACCACTGATGCTTTTTTTTTAAAAATTGCTCACCCATGTTTTCAAATTATTCCAATTCTGCACAAAGATGTTTCCTTCCAGGGAGAATACTAAAATAGAGCTGCCTGATTGAATATGATGTGTGCCTCTCCGCAGTCCTGCTTGTCTGTCTGTATGTTTGCTTGTTTGTCTGTCTATAGAGTACTGTAGTGTATATACCCCATACTCCTCTGCCACTAGAGTTCCTAGTTTAAGGCAACCATAAACTGAGTCCAAAGGAAATGTTTGCTGCCTTTGATGTTATATTTTACTAGTTTCCAAAAAGACAGGTATTAAGCATGACAATTTGAATAACTTTAATACACATAACTGGACAGAAAATGCAGTTCATTCTCAATGAGACACCAAAAGGAATTCTGCAAGTTACTTTGATAAACCTGTGCATTTTGCCCTGTTTCTTGAACATTTTGCTTACTGCCATTACATTCTCATGCTCATTCCAATGAATTATGGCTCATCGTCACATTGGAACAAGGTTCTGAATTACACCAGAGAGGACAAAGAAAAGATTTATGGCGAATGTTGTCAAGAATGGAGAATTGTAGTAAGAATGATAGTTTTGGCCAGGGTTGTTTTCTTTGGGATTGAGGAGACAAAGAAGCGGTCTATGCACAAAATAATATGGATGAGAGAGAGGTGGGATATGAAGGAGCTGTTTGGGATATGAAGGAGCTGATACCTAAAACCAGGGAACATGGATTTAAAGTAAACGGTGGAAGGATCAGAAATAAATTTGGAGGATTATTTTTTTCATTCAAGATCGTGGTCGAGAGTGATGCAACCTGAAGGGTTGATGGCAGCAGAAAAGTGCATCATATTGAAAAAATACCTGAAAGTTGCAGATGGGCAGCTGGAAAAAAGAGAAGAGCCTGCAATGCATCTCCTCAGCTGCCATGGTCGCAGAGCTCACAAGAATTCTTAGAAATAAAGCTTTAAAACCTTTTCTTCAATCCTTTCTCATTCAAGAGAATCAGTGCAAGAGCTTTGGCACCAACACTTGCAACTGAGTCTTCATTGACTGGTGATGTGAACACGAACATATCCATGTACCTCAGCTATTTTGCAGGCAATTTATCGGCAAGACTGAGATTTTATTCTGGGGGGAAGAGAGAGGTAATCACTTAAAAGAAGAATAGCTTAAATCTATTGTTTGAAATAGTTTGTAAATGTCAATGCCTAATCAACAAACTGCACTCAAGAATTAACTCAATCATTCTAATTTTAATAATAATTTAATGATTTCCTTCCATCTTCCCAGTTGAAATTGTGGACACGGTAGATGTTTACCTTAACATGCTGAGGACTATCTTCGACTTCAGTGCCATCAGAGGATTACTCACTGGAGCTAACCAGCTGAAAATAAGGATAGATGCCATGCATGGAGGCAAGTTGAAGCATTACCCCAGATGGATTGATGACTGGTTCTTGTTCATGTTCTTTTGATTCCTTTCTCACTGCAGAAAAACTGTTACTTATATTAATATTATTTACATTGGTGTATTAACTTATGCACTGGTTGTTAAAGGTTTCTGGGCCATTTGGTCCCTGATGTTAAATGCTTATGTAACTCCCTCCCATCATTTGGTCCTGCTGGAGTCTCCTGATATACATTCATGGAGCCAGTACAATCCATGGTAGATTCTCATTCTTGTGGGTGTTTAGCACTATAGACCAAGGACACATTTCTACACTGAGCTGTTTCAACTCTAGCAATGAGACAATGAGAAGACTTTGGAAAGAGTGAGGTTTATCAGAATTGTCTTTTTTCTCTCTGAGGGATTGCATTCATGGGAATAGACTGGAGCAGTAATCATCAATTCCACCTGACAGTGCAGTCTCATTGAACTCATTGGTCTAAGAGTATAATTCATGCTTCGGGCTTTCAGACACATGATATGTGCGTGGTCATGGGCTCCAGTCCCGGACAAGCCCCATAACATGGGTGGCACAGTAGTTAGTGTTGTTGCCCCACACCTAGAGGGCCCGGTTCTGATTCTGACCTTGGGGGAAATCTGGTCACTTGGCATATTCTCTTCTAGTCCTCTGGTTTCCTCTTGCATTCCAAAGACATTCTGACAGGTAAATTAGCTGCTGTAGTTTACCTCTTAATGCAGTTAAATGGCAAAAAAAGATTCAAAAAGGGGGAGTTGATATGAATGAATGAGAGAAAATAAGTTGTTATGCTGCAGGGAAACAAGGAGAGAGGGGTCGGGGAAAATGGAATTACATATGAACCTAAACAGCTTCATGATCTTCTCTGTACAAATAAGTTCCAATTACCTGCCTCAATTTCCAAACATTTTGTTTTAGAGAGTATTTATGTAATTCAACCATTTGTGCCAATTGACATTTCATGATTTGTCCAGTAGCAGGTGAAGTAGTAAATGCTTTCCAATCCTGATCTGAAACCAGAGTACAGCAATACTGCAAGCTTCCTGGTTTCATCCATGAGATAAACTTCCTGAGGTCAATGTCAAGCCATTATCTTAGACCTTATCTTGGGGTTCTGAGTGGCAGAACAAATGAATTAACCCAAATGGAGAAGAAAGTAAGATGAATTGGAGAGCTTTTTACAAAGAGTGGACAATAGCAAAATAGACCAAGTGCCCACTCTTTATGAATGAAGTTCCATGTGCTACAAAGGAGATCCTATAAATTGAGTGGAGATGATGGAGTGGAGTACTGGGGAGTATCCAATGAGCAAAGAAGGAAACAATGAAGCACAGCTTCAACATAAAACAACTTTATTTTAGTGTCGTGTAGTAGCATAATGGTACTTTAGCGCCAGTGACCTAGATTCGAATCCAGGGGTTTGTACGTTCTCCCTGTGTCTGCGTGGATTTCCTCCTGGTGCTCTAGTTTCCTCCCACATTCCAAATGGGGCATGATACCATGCTGAATCTATACATTTAAAATTATTAAAACATGAAAATTTTAAACTATGAGTTGGGGAGGGGGGAAAGGTGGCTGAAGCTGCAGACCAAACCCTATTCAGCAGAGTGTTCATTTTGGAATTCCTCCTGCTGAGGGCCACTGATGTTCAGAACACATAAGTGATGGAGAAACTTGTCAGATCACACAGCATCAATTTGCTTTAATGTGAGTGTGATAGTACAGATTCTATCACCAATGTGTATATGTACATATGTACAAATGGTAGTGTAGTATGACTGTGATTGGCTGAGAGTGTAGCCACACCTACTGGCAGGTCTTAAAAGATTGCTCCTAGCCGGACCAGGTCATTCTGGACTGGTCGACCTACTTGTGATATGCTCCAGTCTTTTAGTTAATAAAAGCCTTTGTTTGGATCAACAAATCTTTGGTTCTTTCGATGCGCATTACAGTGAGATTAATAAATGGTTGAATAATAAAGAGTTTATGGGGATCCGGTGTGAAAGTGGAATTGAGTCCAAATATCAGATCAACCATCCTCTTTCTAAAGGGAGAACAGGTGCAAGGAAGTCTTAAAGTGGACTCCTGCTCCCTTGTGATTGAAATAAGCTGTAATGTGCTGACAATTCTGTATCTTTCCTTTTACAGTTATGGGCCCTTACGTGAGGCGAATACTCTGTGATGAGCTTGGAGCTCCTGCAAATTCTGCTGTCAATTGTGTTCCCATGGAAGATTTTGGTGGCCAACACCCAGATCCAAACCTCACTTATGCGTCATCTCTTCTTGAGGCTATGAAAGGAGGAGAATATGGGTTTGGTGCAGCCTTTGATGGAGATGGGGTATGATATGATCTAGATTTATTATCATTATAACTTCTAGTCTTGACAAGTCTTCATTTCATCAGTGATGCCTGAAATGTTCTCTTACTCTGAAGACTGTCTTGTCTTGGTTTCAGCAGGAACCTCTATTGATCTTAACAGGATAGTCATGGACCTTAAATGTCTTCAGTGATTTTTGCACTGATCTTTTGAAGACATATTAAGAAAATGAAATGACAAATCAGCTTCAGTTATAATAATTTAAGTTGTCTATGTTAATACAATTGAATTGAATTGTTTGTTGTCATATGTATCAAGATTCAATGAAAAGCTTTATTTTGTGTTACAGGACAACTCATACTTAAGAACAGCAGGTAGATCAACAATAAATCAAAAGTGCATCATGTGGTGTTAAAGTTAGTCAGAGTGCACAAGGTATAATGTAACAAAGAAAAGTGCAAGGTATAAAGAACAATAATTCCAAGTGGACAATATCTTTAATACAACATCATCTTGAAGCAACTGCAAAATAATGAGCAGAATATACTTGATTACAAATTGTGAATACCTTTCTGTATCCTAACCATGGCTGGTCTTAAATATGTGCACCCTGCATTTTACAAGACGACTGGTGTCAAGTAAAATACTCCTGATCATCCAGGGAATTCCAAATGCAATACATTTGAAATGTTAACTCATTATCGAGCCATGTTAAAGGATGGTTTGCTAATTTTATACTTGCATATCATGGGGAAAGAGTTTCCAAGAACAAGCTATCAGCATTTTAACCATTTTCCAACTTTCATCATAAAACCTGTGTGAATTTATAATAAAATCCACCCATAACTGAGAATATATTTCCAAATTATTTCTATCCAAAATAAACACAAGAATTGGGATCCAAAAATCTTTCAGAAGATATTGATGATTTTGAGGGATGCTTTTTGGATTTGGAAAAAGGAGCAGATGGGACAGATAGGGAGAAACTACCTTCACTGCTGTTGGAGCCTAGGATAGCTTTACAGTCAGAACCAGGAGAGTTGAGAGGAAATTTGCAAATACTACTTCACACTTCTCACAGAAATAAAAAGATCCCAGTTAATCCTACATTTGAGACACAAGGTGCTGAAATCTGGAGCAAAAGAGCAAAATACTGGAAGAACTCACAGTTGAGATGGATCAGTGGGAGAAAAATAATTGTCGACATGTTACTTTGGAACCCTTTGTTACCCTTTGGTGAAGGGTGCCGACCCAAAATGCTGACAATTCTTTTTATCTCACCAATGCTGCTCAACCCACTGAGATTATTCTTTTTTTAAATATTTTATTTTCAAAATGCATGTAAATGCAAACAAAAAATACAAAACATTTTCTTGCAGCGCAATATAATTTACAGAGTCCAGTGTTTGTTCCATCCCACTCTCCTTATTCTCTTCATCATCCCCCCCCCCCCCACCCTTTGCCTCAACTTAAACACACAAATACATAAGAAAACAACCTAGCAGCAATGGGATCCACGACCTTCCTCAAAATTCAAGAACCGTGGGTGTTAAATATATTGCAAAAACTGCCAAAATGTTTGGCCTGGAAGTCAGCCTGAAGAAAAATGAGTTCCTCCATCAGGCAGCTCCCCACCATGACTACCAGCCCCCCCCCCCCCCCCCACATCTCCATCGGGCACACAAAACTCAAAACAGTCAACCAGTTTACCTATCTCGGCTGCACCATTTCATCGGATGCAAGGATCGACAACGAGATAGACAACAGACTCGCCAAGGCAAATAGCGCCTTTGGAAGACGACACAAAAGAGTCTGGAAAAACAACCAACTGAAAAACCTCACAAAGATTAGCGTATACAGAGCCGTTGTCATACCCACACTCCTGTTCGGCTCCGAATCATGGGTCCTCTACCGGCATCACCTACAGCTCCTAGAACGCTTCCACCAGCATTGTCTCCACTCCATCCTCAACATTCATTGGAGCGACTTCATCACCAACATCGAAGTGCTCAAGATGGCAGAGGCCGACAGCATTGAATCCATGCTGCTGAAGATCTAACTGCGCTGGGTAGGTCACGTCTCCAGAATGGAGGACCATCGCCTTCCCAAGATCGTGTTATATGGCGAGCTCTCCACTGGCCACCGAGACAGAGGTGCACCAAAGAAGAGGTACAAAGACTGCCTAAAGAAATCTCTTGGTGCCTGCCACATTGACCACCGCCAGTGGGCTGATATCGCCTCAAACCGTGCATCTTGGCACCTCGCAGTTCGGCGGACAGCAACCTCCTTTGAAGAAGACCGCAGAGCCCACCTCACTGACAAAAGACAAAGGAGGAAAAACCCAACACCCAACCCCAACCAACCAATTTTCCCTTGCAACCACTGCAACTGTGTCTGCCTGTCCCGCATCGGACTTGTCAGCCACAAACGAGCCTGCAGCTGACGTGGACATTACCCCTCCATAAATCTTCGTCCGCGAAGCCAAGCAAAAGAAGAAGAGAAAGGATAAACAATAAAAATAAAACTAAAAGGGGGCTGTGGCAAGATGGTGTAAGGATCAGACGTGCCTTCCAGTCCTCTCCTGACTCTAATTGTTTTGTCTAGAAATGCCCATTAAAATTCTTTAAAAGTTTAGATAATTTCAGTGCTGTTAATTTAACATGATGGTACAATTGGTGGAAAAGAGCAAAACAAAAACGACAACAGATCATCAAAAAACTACATTTTCCAAAAGTTCAAGTTTTGGAGCCTACCTACAGGAAAGACACCGGGACTCAGCGTGAAATGGATCCCAGGAGAGAGGTACAGTGTTCGGATGTAGAGCTCTATGTTACATCGGTAGAGCCCCCTAAAGAGGGCGCCAAACAGCCTTTAGAACAAAGAGTTACTCAAAGGCATTTGTCAACTGTAGAGGTGGCGCTGCAAACTGCATCTTTTGAGATACAAGAACCTATACAACTTGATGTACTGGGAGAATTTAATACATTATGGACTGGGGAAAACCCTGGCCAGCGTCCTCCAGTCATTGCTGGAGAGGCTGTGGCTGGGGTTTCCACACGCAGTCATACTACAAGGAAGGCAACCAGCATGAAGGAAGGAATAGAAGATCCTTTGGAGAAGAAGCAGGAATCTGTTGAGCCAAAATCTCTTCCAATTGAAAAGATTTTTGTGAATCTTGAATCTAAATTATCTTATACAATGCAGGGATTATTCAAGATTATGACTGAACTTGGTACTAGGTTTAATACTTTGGTGAAAATACATTCTCAACAGATGGCTGAGTTTGGAGCTTTTAAGCTTGAAGTGAGAGATAAATTTAATTCGTGTGAAGAAGATATAGACGAAATACGGGATCAAGTTTTTGATGTGACCAAAATGGTCGAAGACTTACAAACTCAAAATAAAAATTTGGTGAAAAAGATTGATTATTTGGAAAACCAATCCAGACGGAACAATATAAAGATTATTGGTTTGCCGGAAGGTATGGAGGGACCCGACCCAAGAAAATTTTTTACTAAATGGATTCCGCAGGTGTTGGGTCAAGAACATTTCCCGGAAGGTATAATACTAGAACGTGCTCACAGAGCCTTGCGTAGAAGACCTATTTCAGGTCAAAGTCCAAGACCTGTTTTGGTTCATTGCTTGAATTATTATGACAGAGAAATAATTTTACAAGTGGCTATTAGAAATGCACAACAGAGAAAATCACCCTTGATGATTCAAAATAATCGAGTTTTCTTCTATGCGGATTTGAGTCAAGAAGTTATGTTCCAACGACGGGAATTCAATCCTGCTAAAGAGTTGTTGTGGAAGAAAGGTTACAAGGCAACCTTTAGATATCCAGCTGTTTTGAAGGTTTTTCAAGATGGTTGCCAACCAAAGTTCTTTGATTCTCCAAAGGAAGCTATAGCATTTGCTCAAGAGCTGCCAATTACTCAGTTTCAACAGAGACATAGTCCGTCGCGATTTATAAGGAGACAAGAGATGGAAGAAAAGAGCCGTGCTCCAAGAAGGAATGGTTGTAATGGTGACTCGGCAGTTGGAGCTGATTAAAAGAAGAGTTGTTCTTTTTTTTTCTAATGTTTTTTTTTAAAAAAAGGGATATTAAATAATAATGATGTTAGTTTAAGATGAAGTGAGAGTTGGGGGAGAGAACTGGATAGGCACTATTTCCTGAACGTCATCTGCTACGTGTTGGTTATCTCACACCCATTTTTTTTGGGGAGTTGCGCATTGCGCAGTTTAGACGGGAGGGGGTATTTTTAACCTCCTACCCGTTATTTTTTCCTTTTTTTTGTATTATTAGATTAAAGAGTGAAGGGGTTTTTTTTTTGTTTAAATATTTTTAAAAAAGCACAAGAAAGTATTTGATTGTTTAAAAAACTAAAAATTGATGTGTTTTTTTTTGTAAAGTTTATTCAGTAGATAAGGAATATCTGAAATTTAAATTTGAATGGGATGGATAAGTTTTTTTAAATATTTTTTCTTTAACTTTAAGGTGAAAGGAGTGGTAATTCTGGTGTATATTATTTTGCTATTTTTGTTATAGAACGAAGGGAATAATGGTGAAAGTTATAAATTGAATTGTACAATTCTTAATGAGGCTTGAATTTTGTTTGTGGTTTATGCTCCATTTGTTGAAGATATAGATTTTGTTGTAGATGTGTTTTTATTATTTGGATATCTGAATTTTAACGTAATGATTGGGGATATTTAAATGTGGTATTGGAGCTTTTATTGGATAACTATTCAGGAGTAAAAGGGAAAAATGGTGGAAAATGCTTAATGAGGTTTGAATTTTGTTTTAAGATGGTGGTTTATGTGACTAATATGATGATAGATGTGAAGTTAGTTGATATTTGGTGAAGGTTTATCTCTATAGAGAAAGTTTTTTTTTCATCTTTTTTCATGCTACAATTTTTTTTAAGAATTGAATATTGTTTAAGAATTTTTGATAGATAATGTTACTAACTTTACTAATTTTTTATATTAAGTTTGAGTTAAATATATGTTTCATCTTAACTATGTTTGTTAAATATATGCATTTAAGTTTGATTTAAATATGTTTCTTAAGTCTGATATCTTAGTATTAATTACTTTTCTTTTTGTTAGTATTTTAATCGGTTATGTTTTTTTTGTGTAAGTGGGTTTTTTTCTCACATATTATTAACTTTATTAATTCTTCGCTCTTTATTTTGGGGGGAAAGGGGGGTTGGACTAATTTGAGTTGGGTTATTAATGTGTAATAATTATTGGGAAGGGTATAGTTTATTTAGATTACTGATATTGTATTGTAATTTTATGATTTTATTCTTAATTTTTTTTTAATGTAATCCTGTATGTTATTCATGTTATAAAATCTTAAATAAAGTTTAAAAAAAAACTAAAAATTAAAAAACGTCATCTGTGTCACAACCCCAATTCACTTTCTCCTTAATTTATCTGGCAGGATGACTTGTTTCTTATCTCATTACTTGGGGGGGGGTGGATATAGATCATATCTGAGCATCTATGTGCCTCAGATATGGCTGCCTAACTTCAATAAACATGTCAAACTTCTTCCTCAAGTTATAAGTCATCTTCTCCAGGGGAATGCAACTCTGCATTTCTGTATTCCATCGTGCAACTGCTATACATTTCCTGGCTTCCGACAAAGTGACCATCACAAATTGAATTTGGTGCTTGGATAGTCTAAACTGTATTTCACCAATATCTCCCAGAAGGAATAGTTCCGGATCCTGATGAAAATCCACTTTAGTATTTTTTTTCAGCATGTCCCCTAGGTTTACCCAGAAGGATCTTACCTTCATACGTAGCCAGATGGAGAGGACAAAGGTTCCTGCCTCTACACTGCATCAAAAGCACATTTCCAAAATTTCTGACTTTGATTTATGTAATTTTTGTGGTGTGAGGTATAACGTTGCAGGAAATTGTACTGCGCCAACATATATCTGGCATTGACAATCCCCGTCATGCTATTCAGACGCAAGTCTTCCCATCAATGTTCATTAATTGTTGTACCCAAGTCCAACTCCCATCTTTCCCTCAACTGGTGTAATTCCAGCTTCAGGCCCTCACTTTGGAATCAGAAATACATCCTAGAAATAAAATTAAACACATTCCCCTGTCGAATTAGAATTTCCATGGCACTACATTCTGATAGATTCATTGTTGGTCCTTATTTGTCTCTTTAAAAAAATCTTAATGACAGGAAGCAGAAGAATATTCTGTTGGATAATCTAAATTTGATCCTCAACTGTTTGAATGATATTAACTATCCCGATCATAACAATCCTTGATATACCTAATCCTTTTCTGGCACCAAGTGTCCAGGATCTTGTTGCCCAGTGTCATGGGTATTACATTTTTTTGGATCAAGGGATATTGGGATACAACCCCACTTTCAATCCAATATATTGATGTATTTTTTCCCATGTCTAGCATACATGTTTTAATATGGGGTTATCTGTTTTTTGGAAATTAATTTGGTGTTCCATTTGTATGTAAACTCTCCTGTTATCCATTCCCCTATCATGTATAGTCCAATTTGTGCCCAGGAAGGGCTCCTCCTCCCTCAAACAGTGAAGTGATAAACCTCGCCTGGGACACCCAATATTATTTCTTGAAATCTGGCAGTTTTAGACATCCTAATTTATTTTCCCATGGCATCTTTTCCATGGAGACCCTAGCCACCTTCCAACTCCACAAAAAGTTTCTGACAACTCCATTGAGCATCTTGAAGAAGCACTGGAGCAGTGGCATGGGCAGTGTTTGAAAAAGATACTGCAGTCTTGGCATCACCTTCATTCTTATACAATTCACTTTGCCCACTAATGTTATGGGCAGAGCTCTCCACCTAACCAAGTCCTCTTCAATCTTCCAGAGCAAAAGGAGATAATTTAACATATTAATTGCATAAGTCTTTGTCCACTCTTATCCCCAGGTATTTAATGCCTTCATGTGTCACTTAAATTGACTTCCCTGTTGGTAGGGTCTATAATTCTCTTTAGTCAAAGGCATAACCTCATTTTTGTCCAAATTTACTTTATATCTCAGACCTTACCATAATCCTCCAGTGTGGTCCTCAGTTTGGCCAATGACTTCCCAGGGTCCATCAAATATGCTAACACATTGTCATCAAGTAGATTGATTTTATGATCCACCTGACCACCTTGAACTCCTTTATGTCTGGATCCCACGAAATGGTTTCCATCAGTGGCTCAATGACCAATATAAAGAGAGCTGGCAGCAAAGGGCAGACCTGCCTACTAGATCTTCTTAGCGGGAACACCAGAGAGATCTGTCTGTTTGTGATAATTTTGGTCTTGTGATACAATGTCCTCACCCAATTTATAAATGTTTCAAATAGATTATTCTTTACATCTGTTCCACTTTTATCAGTAAAATCATAAATACAGGATATAGAGTTAAGATTCAGATCAACTGAATCTCAAAGAAATTTGAAGAGGTGAATAGCCTTTTTCCAACAGTGGAAGGATTAACAAATTAAAAATTCAATAAATAAGTAATTGTATATGAATATTTCTTAGCTAAGGGCCCATTGTCATTAAGTTCAAAGCCATGCCAGCCATTTCAACATGCATTAATGCTTGCATGTAGAGTACAGGGCATCAAAATAAGTCTTCAAATTATACCCTTTACATCTTTTCTTTCTGGCACTTTTCACAGAATCCAGGTTAATCATGGGCAGGCATTCAGATGGAAAGGTTCCACCTGGCCACTATAGTTTTTTCCAAGATAAACTGGTCACATTTATAAGATAGAGAAATTAAAAGAGATCGCTTTGTTCATAACAGGATCGTAACTTGATCCTTGGGCGGAATGGATTCTTTGTCAATCCCTCGGATTCCGTTGCTGTGATTGCAGCAAATATATCCTGCATTCCATACTTCCAGAAAACAGGAATTCGAGGATTTGCAAGGAGCATGCCCACCAGTAGAGCATTAGACAGGTAAGAAAATGTGATCTTCTTAAAAATTGAAGAATAATTAAGCTGTTATGTGATTTTATTTACCTTGCATGGTGCTCAAGATCTAGGGACATCGTCATGTTTTTCAGAGCCTATGATAACTAATGCACATACAAAGTGATCCACAATAGGAATGTCGAAGTGATCAGATTGAATTATTTTGAGTGATGTTGATTGTCAGATAGTCAAAGGCCAGGTCACATCTACTCATTTCCATGGTTGTGCCAAAGAATTTTTACCTCCATCTGATGGTACAGATGAAATGCTTTGGGCTGAACGAAAATACTTTGACAGTACAGGACGTACTAACTACTACTCTCGAGACTCAAACTATATTTTTGTGTTTAACTCCCTAGAGTGGGATCTTCCAACTCTACTGCTTATGGGATGTGAGAGAGCTGTCCATGGTGCTTAATAATTGAGTGCATAAAATATAGCCTCTCTGGAGGGGGACCAATAATTCTTCTCAGTTATTTGACCTCTTGAGAATAAAAAAAAGAACATGAACTACTTGCAATGAAATCCAGTCAAATCCCCATCAGTCTCAGGATGCTTCACTTGGTGCAGAATACACTGCCTGTGTCCTAAATTGAATAAAGTCCCACTTACCAGCTGCTCTCCTCACTATTGACTTTTGTCCAATAGCACTTTAAGCTTATCATTCTCATTATGCTCTCATTTGCATTACGTTCCTCTTTGGTCTCCTCCCTCCTTCTCTGACACCTCCTTATCCCTTGGAGCATTCGGAGATCACAGCAATTCTCCAGTTCCGCCTCCTGTGAATTTCTGATTCCACTTGTGACAGGAGTTCACAGGCACTGGAGAGAGAGAAGGGGTGTCAGGCAATAAGAAGAGTGCGGCTGAAGATTTAAGCAGCAGAAGAGCTGACACAGAGGCAGGAAAAGCTAAATAGTTTGTGAAGTAAATCTGGGATTGAAAAGTGGCAACCCAATCTACTGAACATAAAAGTAGCATAAAAATCCATCTGGTTTATGGATGTTGTTTTGAGATACAAATGTGCCATTCTGGTCTACACATGTGAACACAGACCTGGGATGCTGAACTGTTCTCTGAAGTGACCCAGCAAGTCCTTCAGTTCGGAGATAATTAATAATGGGCAACACAGAATATATGTAAAGGAAAATTATGTCATGCTGTTGTAATGGAAAGTAATGAAATATATAGCCTGAATGGAGACCTGCAACATATGAAATTAATATATTTCATATTTGCAAATTTTATGGCTAGTATCTTCCAAAAAACAGGATGGTTCATGTTTATAATCATCTGACTGTAAATGTACAACCAGATGAAATAGTGTTTCTTTGGACCACTGCACAATGCACAGCACATAAAAATTGCAAATGTCACACACACACATGCAAACATGTACACACAAATGTTTATATGTGTGTGTATAGATTCATATTTGTATGTATGTGTGTGTATATATACATAGATGTGTGTATATATTTACATGCAAACAAACACACACACACACACACACACACACACACACACACACACACACACACACACGACCACTTCTTAACATGTCCACCAATTTTGGAGGAAGATTCAAAAGCTCCTGTGATCAGCAAGAGGGTTTCTTTTTATATAAAGTGGCTTCAGTGCAGATGCTTCAATCAATTGGTTGAAGAGCCATACATAACTGATTTCACATCATGTGTGTCAGGCAAGATCAGGTTATACCTGATGCACTCTGGTGGTCAAAGACACCCAGAACTCTAGGAGAGCTGTCACTGAAGTGAATCCAGCGTGGGGTGGGGGGTTGGGGGGGGGGGGGGGTGGTGGTGAAGCCTTCACTGCTCACCACAAGCATAAAATCCAACTCTGTGCGCATGAACTTGAGGTAGGGATTCAGGCCATACTATTTAATGTTCATGGTGAAACTGAATGATAGGGTTAATATGAAAAATGTAGGTTTAATTTCTGCCATGTGTTTGCAATAGAAAAGTCTGGTAGTCCTTGTATAACATAAATACAGAATTAATTTGATGCAGCAATGGTCAGGTTGAATAAGGAAATCTTTGTACTGAGAGTTATATTTCATCATCTTCTGTATGAGTTGGTTGAACAGTCTGGGAAACAATTAAGAAAAGATATATATACTGGATGATCATCTTGTCAACAGTCGGAGTTAAATTTGAATAAAGGACAGTGAAAGATTGAAGCATTTATAGTAGCTGATTGTAAGATAAAGATTGTATTACAAGACTGCAGGTTGGATGTTCTAAGAGTATAGCTATGGTATCAATCAAGATAGTCCAGTTTGGGAAGTCCAGGAGGATAATTTGGTTATTATCAGAGTACAGGAAATAGCCATAGTATTTTTAGTTTGTCAAAGGGATCTTTAAAGATTAAAGAAAGGAAATTATTAGGATAAATTATGAGTAAAGCTGGGGTGTTTCTAGGTAGAGGAATGATGCCTCTAGGCTAAAGAGATTATGAAATAAAGTAGTAAAAACACAAAAAATCCGGAGGAACTCAGCAGGTCACACAGTGCCAATAGGAGGCAAGGATATATAACCAATGTTTCAGGTCTGAGCTCTGCTTCAGGGAATGAGCAAAAAGCAGGCGGGTGCCTTAATAAAATGGATGGGGGAGAAGGGAAGAAAAGTTAGAGGGAGGAGCACAGGCCAACAGATAAAAGGTGATAATTGGACATGGATAGGAGGTCAGGAGATAATTGATCAGGAGAGGGGGTGGCTCTGTGAATGAAGAGCTGGGGGAAGGAGACAGAGCTAGAGGAAAGGAGATAAAGGATTGGGATGAGGAAAGATTTGGTGGGGGGGGGGTAATGATAACTGGAGAAATCAATGTTAATGCTATTAATTGGAGGGTGCATGAGATCATGGACCGACATGGCATGGAAATGGGGTGGGAAATTGAAATGGGTTGCCACAGGATACAGGGAAAGTATTTATAAATAAATCTATATTATTTTCACAGTATAGTTTGAGGTATATAGAATATTCCTAAAATATAGTTAAGAGTAACATGGAATATTCCAAGGTTATTCCTGTTAGCATATTCTTGTTTAGATATTCTTAGTGAGCTTATTCTTCAGATATGGCTGTGCACTTCTTGTTGACCAGCTATAGGAAGGATATCAATAAGTTGGAAGGGATGCAGAGGAAATTCACTACAATGTTGCTGGGACTGGAGGACTTGAGTTAGAGGAAGTGGTTGGATAGGTGTGGTCTTTATTCCCTGGAGCACAGGTGGCTGAGAGGTGACTTTGTAGAGGTTATGGATAAAATGAATATTCATGATCCCTTTCCCAGGGTAGACAATTCTAGAACAAAAAGGCATAAATTTAAGGTAAGGAGAAATTTAAGAGGCACCTGAGGGACACTTTTTTCACTCAGAGGATGAACATATTTAGAATGAGCTGCCAGTGGGGGCTGTAGAAATGGACACAGTTACGATATTTAAAAGTCTTTTGGATAGAAATACATATAGCAATCGTTCAGAAGGATATGGATCAAATCCAGGCAAATGGGGCTGGCCCAGAATGTCAGCATGGATGAGATGGGCTGAAGGACTGCATGATGTAACTTTATGTCTCTTCAGAGGTTTGTTTTCTCCGGTGTATCTTGGTTTTATTTAGAGCATTTCTTGGTACAATATACTTGTTGTAAGAGGATAACAAGAACTGAAATTACTCAGTGATAGTAATACAAATGGATAAAATACATACCCAGGAGGGCACTAGCAGCATTGAAAGGAAACATCTGTTTTTGGCTGGTCCAGAATCAACATGATCTGTTTGATACTGCTGCAGTGATTTGTAGTTGTAGTAGGGTTAGCAATTCAATGTTCTGTTGCTCAGAAAGCAAACTCTGAGAGCTCAAAGTACACTTCAAATTTCAGGCGACTTACATTTTGAGCTTGAGTTGGAGTTTCATCATGGGTTTTGTGTACAATTCCACCCTGGGTTTTCTGTGCAGCTACACTATGTTTGGGGTGCAATTGTACTGTGAGTTCCAAGCTTGATTACAATGCCACTACATCTGAAATTAGAAGTGTAGTGACATTGTAAGTTTTCAAGCGTAGTGTAGATCATGAGTTTCACTTGGTGTATCACCACCAGAATCAGGCATTATTGTACCACTAGATCCCTGCAATTTAATACTGATAATTCCATGGGGTGTTATAATACCTGTTTTATGCAGTACTTTTTACCTCTACTTTCAAGTGAAGTTATAGCACTAATTGCAGGTGAAATCACATTTTAAGTTCCACAGGCAATATGGTTCCACATGAGCGTCTTAAACCATGTGTTTCAGTCAGACTATCACTACTAGTTCCACTTGGAACTATGTCACTAATTTTAAGTCATCTTTGCAGCTAGTTCCATGTAGTGTAACATTGTGCGTTTCAGATGCAGTCACACCACCAGTCAAAGTTTTAAGTGCAAATTTCAGGTGCAGTAATAGTGCAACTTCCTACCACGAGCTTGTGCACTGCTAGTTCCATGCAGTGTTCTAACACCAGTTTCAGGTGCAATTACACTGAAGAATTCTCCATGCAGAGCAGTTGCTATTTCATGGAGAGTTGTATTGTAAGTTTTAGATGCTGATGCATCACAAGATCTGTGGAAGGGGTGGCCAAACTTGCTTAATTTAAGAGCCACATATGATAAACTTCAGCTGTTTGAGAACCACAAGACATGAGCAATGATTCATTTTGTTGTGTTGCTACATGTCACATTTTAAATCCTTCTTGCATGTTAATTTGAAATAGAATGTTGTATTTTACATTTATTTTTGGATTGGTCTCAACACTGTCAAATTGGTTTATTAAGATATTAATAAGATTAATATTAAGATATTACTCTAAACAGCTTTTTGCAAAAGGTAAATTGGATTTTTAAGAAGGAACTTTTGTAGTGTTTGATCTCATTGTCAGCTCAGTTATGTATAATTGAAAGTGCTTTGCATTATTTGATTCTTCAGAAAGCTCATCTGTTTTACCTGGAATATGATGCAGTCTATTTGATAAGTATCATTATAATTGTATGCTGTCAGTTCTCAATATGTCATCTCAAGGCAGAGTCTCCCATCTTGACTGTGAGTGAAGCCCTCCCCTTCTCTTACGCTTCAGTACTCTAATGTCAATTAAGCCATAGACCATCCCTTCTTGCAACATGGGTAAGGTTTAGGTGAAGCGCCATCAATGTTTTGTTTGATTGGTCCTACACTGCCAACCATTGGCTTTTAGTCCCGGTGATTTTCATTGAACCTTACATTCAGATCACAAGCGATTCAACTCCTGCCATTACCCCCAATTGGTTTCTATTTGTTTATGGGTCTGCTAGTCTTGTTTCAGATTTATTTTTACGCTGGTTTGGTTTTACACTAAGGAAGTCTGGATGAAATATGAATGTTTATGCAATTAATGCTGCAGTTTATAGCCAAGGTTGTTTATTAAATTGTATCAACACATTTTTGAAGTTGAGCTGTTCTATTTGTTATTTCACCCATGATCTGAATATAGCATCATTGCCACAGCAGTGTATATATATTTTGGAGGGGTGTATTATTGTTTGCAGCAATACTTGCTGCGAGCCACACATTATATGTCCAAGAGCCGCATGTGGCTCATGAGCTGTGGATTGGTAAACTCTCTTTCTCTCTCTCTCTCTCTCTCTCTCTCTCTCTCTCTCTCTCTCTCTCTTCCTCCCTCCCTCTCTCCCTTTGGGTGAAGTGGGAAGGTGTTACTTGCTGTAGACTATGTTGGCAGCATGATAGTGTGCAGGCACCTGAGCATTCAGGGTTTTTTTTGCATTGAGGATTTTCACTTATTTTAATGTGATTAAGATATTACATTTCGCCCAGATTTAGCTGTTGGTAAGCACTTTCTGTTATGCCTGTGTTAGTGTCACTAAGTGGTTGCTGTAGGATGCTGAGGATTTTATTACCATTTTCTGATGGCTCCGATGGATGTTAAACATTCTGTCACCACAACATTCTCTCAATGGTGTTTATTAAACATATTTCTAGTTATAACAGAGCCCCAAGGCATTTCCCAGTGACATCAATGAACGGTATTCAACTCTGGACCTCATAACTAGATGATAGGGCAGGGGACCAAAAGCCAGGACAAAGAGGAAAGATTTAAAATGAAAGCTGGATCTTGAGAAGCAAAGGATTTAGGAGGGAATTTGGAAAGTGGGAAGCTGAAAGCACAAGTCAGTGATGGTGGGATTAGGTACTGATTGAGAGGCTAGAATTAGAATCGCACACTTATTTCAAAGAGTTAAGGGGCAGGAGAAAAATTTAGAAATGGGGAGGGGTTAGAGGCAAGATTTTAAACAAGAATGGCAAACCAGGATCCAATGTGCAGCTGTATGTGCAGGCCTGATGGATGAATGGGACTTGATGTGAGTAAAGTAAAAGAAGAAAAGTTTTGTATGACAAGTTTACAGAGAGTGGCCTAAGAAATATTGTAACTGGTACACGGTGTCGGACTTAGGCAGCGCATCTGGACAGGATGATCTTTGTCATGGACAAGTATGCCATAAGAAAGTGGTCTTAGTGTCAAATATGGCATCAAGGTTCAAACACGAGGGAGTCAAGTGGATGCAGAGAAGGGGGTAGATGTGGAACTCAGGGCTCCAGACAGAACGAAGAGTAATCCATCAAAATAGCCAAAGTGTAAGGTGGAAGAAAAGGTGCCTGAAGAAAGAATAAACACAGAATTAATGGGGAAGAAGAAAAAGAAACTTTCACAGAAAAAATTGTCGACTCCAGTGCCACGAGAAATCCAAGAATGGCGGCCTCTTGGAAAAGAAAATGGCGGAGCCTGCTCAAGGCATCCACAGGGTGGCCTACCTGGAGAGTTCGAGGATGCTGGGATGTACCGTCAGTGGGCCCGGGAAAGACTGCAGGCAGCATTGTAGGAGAAGTGATGCCTGCAATCCAAGGTGAGCCCCGTGAGTGATGGCAGGAGAGGGCTGGAAGCAGCATCGTGGGAAGCGACAGAGGGAGGGAGAAGGATGCGAGCAGCCCCAGCACCACCCCGCCCTCCGCCCCCTCGACAGGTCAGGAGAGGAACATCGGCAGCGCCGTTTTGCAACCCAGATAGAGAGTCCTGTGATTGGCGGGGGCGATGGTAGGTGAGGGCTGGAAGCAGTGGCAGTGGCAGCACAGAAAGTATCAGAGAGGTGGAGGAGGACGCGGGCGGCCTTGGCCCAGCACTGAAAAGTTGGGGAAGGATTACAGGCAGCACCGTGGAGTGGCCCTGCCTGCAACCCAGGGGGAGCCCCATGAGCAGCAGGAGTGACACAGAGACAGCAGGAGCAAACCCGGCCTCGTAAGAGAGATGTTGGACAGTGATACAGGGAGCAGCTCAGATGGGGAGGAAGAAAGTGGCTGACAGGGAGGCCCGATGCCATGTGCAGAGCTGAGGAAGACAGTGGAGAGGAGAGAGGGAGAGGGCTTGGAACCCTCCATGATAGAGCGGTGATGGAGGCCTCGGAAAATAGATTAAAGAAAGTATTAAAAGGCGTCAGCAGAAATGGGAGAAAATAGGAGGGCCTTGGGGGAACTGTCTGGGAGGGTGGAAAGGATGGATGACTGTATAGAAAGGTTAGAAAATGACAGGGATGACTGGGCAAAGGACAGGGGAAAAACATGGGAAAAATTAGATTTATTAGAAAATTTCAGCAGAAGAAACAATTTAAAAATTGTTGGGGTAAAAGTGGGGTTTGAAGGGAAAGACCCCACTACATTTTTCAAGGATTGGATCCCTGAGATACTGGGAAAGAATAGGGTGGGGGAGAGTCTCCAGATAGAAAGAGTCCACTGGTCTTTCTTCCCCAGGCCAGGTCCGGGACAGAGGCCCCGTCCGGTCCTGATAAAACTTGTAAAATATCAGGACAGGGAATGGATTCTGTGAGTGGTGGCTGGGGGTGCCAGGGAGAGAGGTGACCCTGTAAAAGTCCAGAAAGTACTGTTTTATCATGATATAAGTGTGGCACTTATAAAAAGGTACAAGGAGTTCAATTCAGTTAAAACATTTGAAGAAACAAAGGAATTGGCTTCACACTCTTACATCTAGTGACCCTGAAGATGTTCCTGCCTGGGGGTGAGAAGAGATTCTTTGTAGAAGCCAAAGAGGCGTTGAGATTTACCAACACCCTGGCCACTGCCCAGGAGGATCCCCAAGGGAGATAATAGAATGGAGGGCCAAAGGCATGATGTGATCTGGCTGTAAATAATGTAAATATAATAGAAACAAGGGTTAACTCTTTGTTTATCACTGTGATTAAAGTTTTAAAGAGGAAAAGTATGTTTGGAGCTTTGGAGTGGCGGAGGAGGCAGCAAGTGTTAGGTGGGTGCTATAGGCACGTTCCAAAATGTTGGGGGAGTTGGCGCTGGGAAGGGTAGGGGTAGATCAGGGGGGGAGAGAGGAAGAAGAGGGGATTTTTGGGGGTAGAGTATGTATTTTCCTGAATTGTTTTAACCAATTTGTTTAGGTTTAGGTTTTGTTTCAAGCACGGATATGTGCACCAGGAGTCAACAGAAGACAAATGAGGGCAGAAGATAAATATCTGAAAACAAGAAGGAAGTGGGGGGGGGGGAAGGATAATAGAAAAGCTCTGGGGTAATGGATAAGACAATTAAATTTAAAAATTTTACATAAATGGGACAAACGGATCAAAAAATAGAAAAAAAAACGTCTTGACACACCTTAGAAAATGCAGGCAGATATAGTGTTTGTGCAGGAAACCCACCTGACAAAGCAAGAGCATACAAAGTTAAAGAGGGGGGTGGCTGAGCTAGGTGGCAATGTCCTCCTTCAATTCCAGAGCCAGAGGAATGGGTATCCTGTTCCATTGGTGGTCCAGGATGTGGTCACTGATCTGGCAGGGAGATTCATGATGATGTATTTTCAAATATACTTGGAATCCTGGATACATGAATATATATGCCCTGAATTTCGATGACAAAAAAAATTATACAAGATTTATTCTTGAAAGTAGCTGAAGGGTGTGAGAATGTCTTGACAGGAAGGGATTTCAGTTTTTGTCTGGATCTGGTAATGGACCAAGTCAGCAAAGAAAGTTACAAAGGCCAGAGCAACAGAAAGAAATAAATGAAACATTTGTAAGGTTTTATAAGGAATTGTATAAATCTGAGTCAGGGGAGATCCTACCAAAATAGATGATTTTTTTGCTTTCATTGGAATTACCAAATTTGGATCAGGAAGAGTGAGAGAGGCTGAGTGCCCCTTTCTCTGAAGAGGAGATTGCATGGACTTTGAGCTCTTTGCAGGCTGGCAAAGAAGGTGGTGGATCAAGGGGTGGAGATTCATACCCTCCTGGAGTCTTTCTCAACAATAATTATCAGGGTGATCCCAAAATATGGCAAGAAGCCTTTCAATCCTGCCTCATACAGACCCATTTCATTATTGAACACAGATTGCAAAAGCATTGGCCAATAGGTTGGCAGAATATTTGCCGAACAAGTTGGATTTGTCGAAGTGAGACAATCAGCAAACAACATAGCTAGATTTCTTAATATAGTATATCTGGCACAGTCGGGGGTGGATCCAGGTGTGGCCATAGCTCTGAATGCGGAGAAGGCCTTCAACAGATTGGAGCGGGACTTTTTGTTCAAGGTACTGGAGAAATTTGGATTGGGTCAAACACATTAATTGGGTGAGGACACTTTATTGTAAACCCCAAGCTAAAATTATTACAAGTGAGCAGATGTTTCCATGTTACCATTGAGCAGGTCCAGTGGACAGGGTTGTCCATTGTCCCAGCGCTGTACTGACAGAAGCCATTCAGTAGCATCCAGGCATAAAAGGGTTCAGGGTGGGCCAGGTGGAACACAAAATCAACCTTTTTGATGATGATGTGTTAATATATTTGACGGACCCTGGAGGGTCATTGGCCAGGCTGAGGACCACACTGGAAGATTATGGGAAGGTCTCAGGGTGTAAGGTAAATCTGGACAAAAGTGAGATTATGTCTTTGACGAACAGGGATGATAGACAATATGGACAGAGAAGTCCATTTAAATGGCCTCAAGAAGGGATTAAATGTCTGGGGATAAAAGTAGACAAAGATTTATGCAACTCACACTGTTAATTATCTCTCTTTGCTCTGGAAGATTGAGGAGGACCTTGATAGATGGAGGACTCTGCCCATTACACTGGTGGACAGAGTTAACTGCGTCAGAATGAAGGTGATGCCAATGCTCCAGTGTCTTTTTCCATCCTTACCCATTTTGTTGCCCCGTGGGTTTTTTAAGATGCTCAACGAATGTGTCAGAAGGTTCCTGTGGAACATTAAAGTGGCTAGAATCTCCATGGAAAAGTTGATGTGGGACTATAGTTTGGGGTTTTAAAATTACCTGATTTCAAAAAATATTACTGGGCAGCCCAGGCAAGGTTTATCGCCTCTCTTTGAGGGAGGGGCCCCCTTCCTGGGTACAAATTGGACTACATGTGGTAGGTGAAAAGATAGCAGGAGAGTTTACAAATAAATGGGGCACTAAATTAATTTCAAAGAAAACGGATAACCCCACACTAAAGCATGTACTTCAGATGTGGTAAAGAATAAATCAATGTATTGGATTAAGATGGGGAAATCTCCCAAAGTGCCCTTGACCCAGAACAACTTAATATCCTTGACTCTGGATAATAAAATCCTGCACACCTGGTGCCAGAAAGGGATCAAGTGTATCAAGGATTGTTACAACTGAAGGCAGGTTATGTCATTCGAGCAGTTGAAGAATAAATATGATTTGTCTAATAGGACATTCTTCTCCTATCTGCAAATAAGAATTTTCTTCAGGAAAAATTGGAATAATCTATGACCCTACCTAGATGTAGTAATGTGGAGTTTCTAATTCGACAGGGAAATGTGTGTAAATTTATCTCTAAGATGTATTACATATTCCAAAATGACAGCCCGAAGCCGGGCTTACACAGGTCGAGGGAAAGGTGGGAGTCGGACTTGGGCACAACAATCAATGAGGAGTGGTGGGAAGTCCTGTGTCTGGACAGCATGAATGGGGTCATCAATACCAGATACAGGTTGGTGCAATACAACTTCTTGCTCCAACTGTACCTCACACCACAAAAATTATATAAATTAAAGCCAGAAATTTCATGTGTGGTGTGGAGATTGGGACCTTTGTCCACTTCACCTAGCCATGTACACAGTGATATGCAATATGCAACTGGAATTCTACTGGGAGAACCTGGGGGGCAATCTGAAAAAAATTACAAAAATTGATTTTCCACAAGATCCGGTGTTTGAACTTATGGGAGACATTGAGGACATGAGTTTTAGACTGTCCAAATACCAAATTCAGTTCAGGAAGGTTGCCCTGTCAGTAGCCAGAACATGTAAAGCAGTTACATGGAAGTCTGACTCCAAATTAAATACCACATGATGAAATATGGAAATACAGAATTGAATTCCCCTGGAGAAAATCACATACACTCTAAGGAGGAAATATGGCACATTCGTTAGAGTGTGGCAACCCTTTTTAAAATACATGGGCATGCAGATTTGACTAGTTCCCCCCCACCTCCACTCTGCAATATGGGTACTGTAATAATCCGTCCCAGCAGGGAAATGAGTGGAATTAAGGAAGTAGGACATGATGCAGACAACATTCCTTTTTAGTTTTGCTTTTAGTTCTTTCTTTTTATTCTTTACCTGTGGCAGCCTGCAATTGCGGAGATCAGACCAGCACATCGTGTGGCAGCAAAACGGCTGGAACTTGAACAGAATAAAAGCAGCCTTTCCAGCCTTAATAAAAGTGTGAGATTAACCTGCCACACTGGGTGTGTATGTTTCTTTGTAGTGGTCAGCTATATTCCCTTCGTTATTTAGTTACCCTGGTTATTTTTCATTTCTCCCTCGGCTTTTTCCTCTGTAGGGGTTGTGGATCTCACTAATATTTGTATCTGTACATTTTATATGACCACATGTATTGGAGTAGGGGGGAGGAGTGATAAATACAGGCTCTGTACGTTTTATGAGTGTTGAAAGGGATTGTATTGGTTGTTTGAATATTTGTGAGTCTATGAAAATCAAAAATAAAATATAAAACATCAAGGTGCAAACACTCTGGTTCATTTTCAGATAGCTAACAAGAGAAAAGGTGGAGTTCCTGACATGGAAAGCTATGTGTGGCAAAGACAAAGCTTTAGGATGTCCATAATTCAGAATAAGAATTTGAAGGTTGAATTAGTTTCATCCTGTTGAATGATTGCTGTTTCTCTGGCTACACAGTGATTTACTGTTTGTCACCTAATTTTGCCCTGCTCAAAGACAGTGTTTATATGGCTGAGCTGAGAAGCTTCTGGACAATGGCATGGTGACCCCTGGCTACTGATGACAGGGCACTTGGCATTGGTTGAATGCTTAAATTGCATGAGAAATCTATCTACTTTTTTGGAAATGGTCGCTTATCACCCCATGCCTGAAAGTTGTCCAAGTCTTGGTTCATGTAGCCTTGGTGGGTGAATGAAACTTGAACAATCTGTAATCATCTGCGATCTCCAACCTCTGACCTGATGAGGCAAGGGAGGTCATTGATGAAGCAGCTGAAGTCAGTTCGGCCTCAGACACTTGTAGTGATGTCCTGGGAGTGAGATAATTGACCTCCAACAACTATGGCACTCCTCCTTTATGTGAGATTTGAAACCACAAGAAGAAAGTTTTCCCTTTGATTTCATTACATGCTGCTTTGTCATGAAGGACAGTCAGTCTAGTTCATTGAATTGCATATTGCAGCATTTTAAAATTATGCTTCATAATATAGCATTGGCCTGCAACTTAATACCAAGTTATTTTTGCACCAGTGAAACAGTTGGCCCACTTTTGATCCATGCAGGCTACATATTGTGGCTTTTATCTCTCTCAGTTACAGACTTGTGGCAGTGAGCTTTCGAGTTTGGAATTTATTAACATTAAGCAAGTTCCTTTGTATTGCACTGAGTCATACTGGGCTGTACAGATTAGCTGCTGAATTGTTCGTGGGTGCAGTAAACTTAGTGAAGTGCACTTCTAGAATTGTGGGAGAGGATGAAAGATACAAGGTCAAGATCCCCTCTTGATTACTGTCCTTCAATCTCCCCCTTTTGGGATGTACCTTGAGAGGGAAAAGAAAGTTCAGGTTAATGCAACAAGCTTTTCAATTACAAACATTCAGGGCAAATAAAGATCTGCGTCTTACAAACTCATTCAAAGTAAAGATGAACATTCCATAGCGATTTAAAAACCTCTTTCCTTGCTCCACATCTCTTGCTTTATTCCCCACAACATACATCTCTCAGCACTGTCATGTCATCTCCTGGGAGGGGAGAAAAACTGTTGCATCACCCCCACTCTGCCCCGCCCCACCCCGCCCCCATAAAAATCCCAGGCCAGGAATGGAAAATAATTATTCTGAGTAAGTTATCTTTGACCACAATGGCCATGGAATCCTGCTCAGTAGATACTGTTCATCAAGGGGTGTCTGAAAAATACCTGATTCAGTCAAAAACCGCTCCAGCTCTCACTTGAAGGAGAGAATCTACCACCAGACCTGCAAGCAATATACTGTCTGGGCACAGAAGAACCATTAGTCTGTTCCCATCCTTACTGATCCTCTCCAGTCTGTAATTTATTTATTTAGACATACAGCACGGTAACAGCCATTTAGGCCCATGAGTCCATGCTGCCCAATTTACACCCAATTAACCTACACCCAGGTACGTTTTGAATAGTGGAAGGAAACTGGAGCCCCCTGGGGGAAAACCCACGCCGACACAGTGAGAACCTGCAAACTTCTTATAGACAGCATCGGATTCAAACCCCGGTCCCAATTGCCACTATGCCATGTGGTGTGATCAGTGACTACTCACAGACACGTAGCAAGAGTAAAAGGCTTTATTGATCAGAAGACTCAGACATGCCTCTAAATGCTGTTGGCTCACGTCTCAGGCAGATATGGGGGAGGAGACTTGGGCTCTCTGCCTTTATTAGGGGATCTAATGGGGAGGGGCTACAGGTACAGAAGGTGGGCCAGCCTGCCCAGTCCAGCGAGTTCATGCCCGGACACGTCCACAGTACCGTGTTCCATCTGCACGGATCTTGTAGTCGATACAGTTCAAAGTTTCAGCTGCTCTGGTGGTTTTATTTGGTGTTGAGATCTCCGAAGTATTGCTGGCTGTATCATTGATTCAAGTGGAACAGTGGCTTGTTCGCTTGGCTGGGTGTTGGAGGGCTGAACAGTGCCTGTGTCTACCAGGTCTGTAGGGGGTGGGGAATTTGCTTGTAACAGTGGGGTGGAGGGGGGACACTTGTCTGTCAGGGTGATCCCTAGGACTGACTAGTTGCTGCCAGAGGGTACTGGGCGCACCTCTCATGCCATGGTCCCCGCTTGTGCCGTCCCAGATGGACACTGTATCATTTCGTCCATCCGGGTTCCTTAGAGCTCATACTGGGGGTTCGCATGCATGAGGTGCACTTCCTCAACCAGTGGGTTCACCTTGTGCATTCTAACATGCTTCTAGAGAAGCACCAGCCCTGGGGTTGTCAGCCAGACCGGCAGCATGTTTCCCAACGCCATCCTTCTTGGGAAAGAGAACAATTTTTCGTGTGGTGTTGCGTTAGTTGCAGAGAAAAGTAGGGATCTGGTGGTATGCAGCACTTCTGGAAGGACCTCTTGCCACTGGGATATGGGCATACCTTTCGAGTTGAGGGCCAAAAGGAGTGCATTACAGATCGTACCATTCTCCGTCTCCGCCTGTAGCTGGTGGTTCTGTTCGTAGCTATGTCCTTGGAAAGGAAGTATTGCCGCAATGAACATAACTGGGGTACCCGAACAGAGTGAATACCGTGCAGAGTGCTTTAATGACTGTGGATGTGGTCATGTTGGGGCAGGGGATGATGAATGGGAAACATGAGTCCTCATTTACGATGCTCAGAAAGTGGATGTTCCGATTCGTGGACAGGAAGGGCCCCTTGAAGTCGTTTGAAGGCGTGAGTGGCTTTGATGAGTTGGGCTCTCTCTGGTCAGTAAAATTGCGGCTTGCATTCTGCACAGACCAAGCAATTGCGATTCAGCTTCCTGACTTTCTGCACTGGCACTGAGTAGGGGAGGTTATGGGCCCTCACAAAATGGTAGAGCCTTGTGACCCAGGGTGACACAGGTTATCATGGAGGCCATGAAGGCGATCAATGCACCCTGGTGCAGGTTCCCCTGAACAGAGCATCAGGTGGTTCATTGAGCTTGCCTGGCTGGTACAAGGTCTCATAATTGTGGGTGGACAGCTCAATTCTCCACCTCATGATCTTGTCATTTTTTATCTTACCCCGCTGTTTATTATAAAAGCGACAACTTTCTGGTCTGTCCGCAGGGTGAATGGCCTGCCGCCGAGTAGTGCCTTCTTTGGCACATGACCTCCACTATAGCTTGTGCCTCCTTCTTGATGGCAGAGTGCCTGTGTTCAGGGCCTTGGAGGGTGCGGGATAAAAATGCCACTGGCCTGCATGCTTGGTTCAGTGTGACAGCAGAGTGAAGTTGGAGGGATCACTTTCCACTTGGAACAGAACGGATTTATCAATGTCGTGAATCTCCATCTTAGCAATCTCATCCCTCATGCTCTCAAAAACCTTATGGGGCTCTGCTGACGGGGGAAGGGTGGTGGTTTTCACTAGGAGTTGGGCCTTGTCTGCATAGTTGGGGATGCATTGGGCATAAAATGGAAGACCCCCAAGCACCTTTTTAAAGCCTTGGGGTTCTGTGGCAGAGGTAAACCCAGAAGAGGCAATGACATCATGCTCCACCATGTACCCCAGGATTGCCAGCTGCTTGGTGCTAAACACGCACCTTTTCTTATTATATGTGAGATTGAGGGCCTTTGCAGTGGCCAGGAACCTCTGAAAGTTCTCGTTGTTTCCCTTCTGATCATGGCCACAGATGGTAACATATGGAGGCTAGTGCTACATTGCACTTGGCTGGGGACATAGTCAGGGAATAACGTTCGGCCGTGCCCAGGTGTATGAAGCTCTCGGTGCTTCCTGTGTCAAACAGACAGTCAGTGGTGTGACCGTTTACCTCAATGCCCATCATCAGTTGTCTCAGCTGGTATGGTGTACTCTGTTCTAGCACAATGGAAGCCAACATTAGCTCACTGTCCAAATTGCGGCTGCTATGTCGTTGGGTTGGCTTCTGCCAAGATGGCCACTGGGAGATTCTAAAGATGGCTGCCCCCATGGATTGCACACAGTGGAGTCTGCAAGTAAAGCTAGATGTGACGCCCCTCTGTGTCATCGTGTCCTTGGCCCAGAAATTTTGTTCTCAGCAACCAGAAATGATGACAGAAGTGAGTTGGCCCAAAATGGCGACATGGGTCGCGGTCCGCACACAGCACTGCTAGAGAGGGGCTTAGAATGACATACCTTGGCATAGTGTCCTTTCCTCTAGCAGTTCAATCAGGTCACGCTACGGGCCGGACAGTACTTTCGTGGGTGTTTGGTTTGGCTGCAGTAGTTACACCTCACATGCTCGGTGGTGACAGCAGTAGTCAGGGGCCCCGAGTACCACGATAGTGCCACCCATTCTCCCAACATGGTAGCTGCATGGGCCGCTGAATAGGTCTCTGTGTTTTTTTGAAGAGTCTCCATCGCTTGAGCCATCTGCACCACTTCCTGTAGGGACCAATCACCCTTCTCCAGGAGTCGTTCCTGTACTTGATGGGAGTGGAATCCAGTGACTAGCCCGTCGCCGATGAGCTCCTCCTGGTAGGCTGCTGCAGTCACGTCCTGGCACCCGCAGTCACGTTCCAACTCCCGCATGGCCCTCGTGAAATTATTGACCAACTCACCCAGATCCTGGCGTCGGGAGCCAAGCTGAAAGCGTGCATACATCATGTTCCTCAGGGCTCTGTACTGGAGTAGACCCCTTGGCTCTTTGTATTCAGTTCAGTCGTGAATTAATTGGTACACTTGGTGGCCCACAGCTGCGAAGAACAGGTTGTATTGCTCATCATTGGCTGTGATTTTGAGGTGCTTCAGGTAGACTTTCAAACAGTGTAGCCACATATCAAACTTTACAGAGGCCTCTGGATCCTTTGGCTCAATCTCTAGCTTCTCCAGTCAGATTGCCTTGACCATGGACTTTTAACATTTCTGATCAATAAATTGTAGCGCCATCAATGACCACTCACAGACACGAAGCAAGAGTCAAAGGCTTTATGATCAGAAGACCCAGACATGCCTCGACATGCTGCTGGCTCAGGTCCAAGGCAGATATGAGGGAGGAGACTAGAGCTCGGCCTTCATTAGGGGATCTTATGGTGAGGGTCTACAGGTACAGAAGGCGGGCCAACCTGCCCAGCCTAGTGACGACATGCCTGGACATGCCTGCAGTACTGTGTTCCACCACATGCCAACTGTGCTGTCCAATAACCATCCATCAGTTGTCTCACTGTGAAGACAACCGGTCAATTCCATCTCCTTATTGCTATTGTTATTGATGTTCTTTAAGCCTGGGTAATTGTGTGGTCTTCCACAGCATCTTTTCCACTTTACCTTTGTAGCAACTGGAACAGGGCTCTACACATGGGATCTACGGATGTTCTTTGGTTTAGATTGCACACAGTAGAGAATTCTGAGCAATTTCCAAAGGAAATTTGATATTAAGGCAGATGAAGTATTGGGACTGAGACCCAAATCTTAGGCCAAGGTAGGTTTTAGGGAAGTGAACAGTTCAGCAAGTCAACCCATATATGATTCAGTAGTAAAATACAGTAGAGACTGAAGTTACACAAAAATATGCAGAAGCTGTGATTAGGAAAGGAGGAGGGATAGGCAGAGGTTAGGGACAAATTATTTACGGTCCAGGCAGCTGCATTAATTAAAATTGGGAGATGCTCACGAAATCAGATTTGGAGGTGCCCAGAGTTACTGTGATTTGTTTTTCTGGAGAAGCAGTACATTTATGATGCTGTTATGAGAAAAAACATGTGTTATGGTTGCAGGCACCACACTTTTGGAAAGAGATGAAAGGCTAGGAGTGTGTGTGTGTGTGTGTGTGTGGAGGAGAATCACTTAGCTACTCTGAGGATGGAGAATATCAGACTGTATGTTTTTTACAATTAACAAAGAGTAGCAGGAGGGACTCATCCGGTCTAGAGAGCATCTACGGAGAGATTTGGTCAGTCAATGTTTTGGATCAGGGCACATTAAAATACTTTATTTTGGATTTTCCATTTTTAAACCAGAAGAATACATCATTAACTGTTACAGAGCATATCAATATCTTCCAGCAATCTACACATATATTGTGTTTCTCCCTCCCTCATTCCCAATCCCCCACCCCACCGAGAGAGAAGAAAAAGTAGAGATAACAAGAGAGAAAGAAGAAGAGAGGAGAAAAGAAAGGAAAGGTTGGGTGTGACGTCGGTATTTCCAGCACATATCCCAAGAAGCTGTGGAGCCAACCCCTTCTTTTCTTGATCCATCTATTGGTGAATCTCTATAAGTCTTTTTGTTGGGGTGTAGCTAAAGTCATACTCCCGTGTGCATCAGATATGGCTGCATATTTGAACAAAGGTGCTGTGTCGGTTCCTAAGATTATATGTAATTGTTTCCATGGGAATACAGCTATGCATCTTGGTAATCCACTTGCTGATATGAAAAGGGGAGTCAGACTTCCAGGTCATCACTATGTATTTTTTTTTTGTTGTGGCCAAGGATTATTCAGTTGCGATAAAAGTTCCTGACCTGAAATGTTGACTAAACATTTCTCTCTATGAATGCTGCCTAACCTGCTGAGTCCCTCCAAATTTTCTTTACCTTCTCAGGATTCCCGCATCTGAAGTTTCTTGGATTTCTCTATCTTCTGTATTATTTTACTTATTCTATTTGCACGTGTGGATGCCAACAATGAGGTCAGCAATCATTGTTCATCCTTAGTCAACCCTGGGCTATTTTGTTAACCAGATTTGTGGGTCAGCATTTGGAAACTGGCTAAGTCGGTGGTTCACAACCTTTTTCTTTCTACTCACGTACCACTTTAAGTAACCCCTACGCCATCGTTGCTCTGTGGTTAGCAATGGATTGCTTAAGGTGCTATGTGAGTGGGAAGGAAAAGTTGAAAATCACCGCTCTAGACCCAATTGTTACTGAAATATTTTGCTTGATAAAAATTGTCATTGGCCCATTTCCTTTGGAGTTATGAAACCATGCACATAACGAGTCAATTAGGTACAAATAAAACAATGGTTTTCAAACTTTTTACTTCTACCCACATACCACCTTAAGGAATCCCTTACTAATCACAGAGCACCTATGGCATAGGGAATACTTAAAGTATTATGTGAGTGGAAAGAAAAAGGTTGAGAACCACTGGGCTAACTGATTCATATGGGGTCATTTGACAATTCTGCATTTTGATAACCAAAATTACCATTACCAACATTTCATTCTAGATTTTATTTCAGTGAGGTGAACTTAAGTTCTCCATCTGAACGGCTGGGCTTTAAACTCACTGTCTCTTGTTCAACAGTGCAGATCTTCTGCAGATTTGTTCAATAGCATAATCACCGTACCACTGTACTCCTGTCATCATGAGTTGGAAGTGGTGTGCTCAGAATGAAGATGGTTTGGTGTTGATTATTAGAAGTGCTCCAACCTCTGAAGTGGAGTGGCAAACAACTATGTGCAGAATTTAAGGAAACGGGGAGCAAGGCAGAAAGGGGAAGAGAATATTGTTAGACAATGAATTCGTGTGATCTGGTAAAACACTGCCAAAAGCATATAGCAAACAGATTCAATAATATTTTCAATAGTGAATTGGATAAATACTTGGAACAAGCAGAGGTTTGCAAAGTGGAGAAAGTGTCGGGTGTGTTAGACTAATTGAAGAGCTCTTCCTCAAAGCCAACACAATCACAGGAGGAGAATGTTTGTTATTTTCTATCCCAGAAGGATATGGATGCTTGGTCATTGAGTAAATTTCAGATGGACATCAAGTGAATGGGAAATCAAGGATCGGATAGGAAGGGTGAGCAGAAACTCAAGATCAGATGTGGTGCTGATGAATATGGAGTTTACTCCTGATCCTATCACATGGTATTCTGAGTATTACTTTAAGGATTGCAAGCTTTTAGTTTGTAACTCGCCACAGAGTGCTAATGACTTCTGTGCAGAGCCATGGCAACAAATGAATTCCTGGCAAGAGAGGCAACGTGGACAGAGGACAGCTTGCGGATAAACAGGAACAGATTGCTGCTAAACTTTGTGCAGCTTTCCCTCCCCCCACTCCACCCACCCCCACCCCCACCCCACTCATTTCCACCACCCTGCCGCAGCTGCAGAACACCAGTGAGATTATAAACTGGATGGAAAACAGAAACAGAAATATGTTTCTGTCCGATGGGAGTTTGTGAATGTTTGGCAAAGTAGTGTGAAGCCAAGCTAACTGCAGCAATAATTCCACACAGTGAGGGAATGCTGCTAATTGGAGTCTGACACTGCCAAGATCCATCACAAAGCCTTCAGGAAAACACTGCATCCTCCCCATCTGACAAAACAAATTGAACTTGAGTGTTTTGCGCAAAAAAAGTGACACCTTCAGGGAATTATATGGCTTCGTCCTGGAGATAGAAAGTACAATGAGAACTGTCTCCACCATCACCTTGTGGGGAATTGCATGGAATATGCATATGATAAATAAGATCTATTTGGTTTGAATTCTATTCAGGGCCTCATGAAGAATGCATGAAAAATCACGAGAAATAACAGCAGATGATCTTAAAGGGATAAAGTTATTATTGAACATTTTAGTTTTTTTTGGGATAACATAATAAAGAATGATTTCCTGTTGACTCAAATCACCTTTCAACCAGTGAAGTACTTTCGCAGTACGCTGTTGAAAAGTAACATATTGAAGCTAAGTGTCAACTATGTGTGTGGGCAGGCAATACAAGGTTGTCACTAGAGTCATAAAGTTTGAAATTGGCTTTTCAGCCAATTTTGTTCATGTTAGTCCCATTTGCCTGCATTCATCCCATATCCTAAACCTTCCTATGAATGTGTCCACATAAATGCCTTTGAACATTATGGGTTCAAGCCCCACCCTCACACCCTGAACATGAAATACAGGCCAACATCTCAGTGGTGTACTTTCTCCTCACCTCTGTCCTAATTGGTCAATCCTCATCCTGGGGCCAATACTCATTCTTCAATCAATGCAATTAAAAGCAGTTGATCTCACTGTTATCGCATTGCAATTGTGAGAACTTGCTGTGTACAAATTGGCTGGTAAATTTCCTACATTGTAATGGTGATTGAAAATTCCAATTTGTCCATAATACCCAGTGAGATGTCAATTATTCTTGGAATCGCAGTGGATTTGGAAATAACCATCCTCAAATGGAAGTTTTAAGTGAAGGTAATCGAGGGATGAAGATCATTTTAATGTAAGTTATAACTGTCTGTTATTTTTTGCACATTTCAGTCACAATTCATAGTTTCAATTTTTCAATGAAACTGAAATAATTTTGAGACCAAGACTGTGATATTGTTGTGACATTCATGTGGTTTATAAACAATGCACGTATATTTGACCCAGAATTCACAAGGGAGTGGCGAAAACCAGAAACTCATTGCCATGGGGAATGGTTGATGCAATTAGCAAATGTGGATGAAAGGGGAAATTGGATAAAGGGGAAAGGAATGGAAGGATTTGTTGAGGGGGGATGGGAGGAGGTTCATGTGATGCATAAATCTGGCATAGGCTCGAAGAGCCAAATGGCCTGTATGTGCGCTGTATGATTCATTTCTCTGTATAGTATCTGGAATGGCTAAATCAATCCAATATCTTCCTCAGATAGTTAAGACAGTAGTTACTAGCAGATTGGTTTATTGCAGAAGATGCAATATATAAGCCTTATTCATTCTTAACATCACATACAGGTGTAAGCCAAAACATACAATTGCAAACATACACATCTGCACTTGTCCCTGCATACACAGACATTGCACACATACTCCTTACACCTCTGGAGCTGGAGACAGTGACTGCATTCTTCCAGTTGTGTGTGTTTGAGAGCATTGCTCCCAGCTGTGCTTCAGGTTTTTCAAATCTTTGCAGTTTTTTGCTGTGTTGTTTTCAGATGACCTTGTTTGGTTTCCAGTCTCTGTCTCATTTATATTTATTCTAGTGATGGACTAGGCTTCCATCCAAAGGATACAGTCAATCATCTCCTGGTAGAATGCTCCTGTCCTCAATGCAGAAGTTCATTGAGGTTGTTCGGGGCCAAAAGAGATGATAATTTTTTTGAGGCAGTGTGTTTGAATGAACAACAGTTTGGACATGTCAAACTCTATCATTCTAATCATTCTAGGCTATTGACATGCTTTGAATGTTTATAACTTTGCTAAATTGTGAGCTTGGATTTGATTTTGTACTTTGATGTTTTGGGGACAATACTGTATTTAAGCTTCTGAATATGTTCTGTTTTGGAGGTCCTGGTTTGTTCCACTGTCCTGGCTAATAATGTGAATATTTCTGTGGTGGTGGTAGAATGGTGATGCTTTATCTGTACTGATGAAGTTGATGTATAGTTACAGGCCTGGGCCTGTTTTATTGGGGTTGAGCCCATTCTGTTGGCTGAGTGCAATGAGAAGGGATGTTTTTTACCAATATTGTGCTGCGAAGCCAAACCAAAGAAGAAATAGCAATTCAGTTAAATCGTCATGGTGTCCAAGCGATGAGGAGGTTTTCCATCCGATGCCTCTTGACCCGTCTTCCTAGGGCTCCATAATATCAAGATGATGGCAATATTAAAGTAGATGATAGACATGGCATATTTCTGGCCTGCTCCTGTTTACATTTAAGAGGCATTTTGTCAGGGGCATGAATATGCATGGAATGGAAAGGTTTAGACCCATGCAGTTGGGTGAGATTAGTTTCATTTAACATCCTGGTCAGCATGGATATTATGGGCTGAAGGATCTGTTCCGATGTGGTTCTATATGTATACTTATCTGAGCTCACTGTCATCGCCACTTCGTGTAAAACTTGAGCAGTAACCTATGTGAATATTAATGACATGGCAGGGGAATTCCACAAACCTACAGAATGCTCCACAGGACTGCTTCTGTGAATGCAGCATTGAAAGTCTTTTCAAAGTCCATGAAGTTTATGTCGATATGTCATCACCGTTCTGAACGTTGTTCTCTTATGTTTTATCGATGAAAGAACTGATCTGTGCATTTATGCTCTGGTTTGCATTTTTGAGAATGCTATAAAATCCCTTTGATCTACACTGTACGAGGCGCCAGGATCTTACACAATGCAGCAAAAAAAATGGGTGCTCTAGCCTGAGGTATCTTTGCCGAAACCCTGATGGATTATTCAGCTGCTCCTTTTGAAAGGCTGATGTGAACAGAGGGTCAAGATAAATTCTGCCAACTCAGGAATGAAATAAAGTCTGTATTGAAATTATCCTTTCTCTCTCTCTCTCTCTCTCTCTCTCTCTCTCTCTCTCTCCACTCCCCCCCCCAACTCTCCACTATTTATCTTAGATTCATTGTCCTGGGTAATTTCTTCTCTTGATGAGATGTTTATGATGATATCACTTATATAACCATATAACGATTACAGCACGGAAACAGGCCAATCTTCTCTGCACTGCACTCTCTCTATCTTGTTAATATCGTTCCTATAAATCAGTGACCAGAACTGTACACAGTACTCTAAATTTGGCCTCACCAATGCCTTGTACAGTTTCATCATTACTTCCCAACTCCTATATTCTCTGCACTGATTTATATAGGCAAGCATACTAAAGACCTTCTTCACCACCCTATCCACATGCGCTCCTATCTTCAGGGAACAATGCACCATTATTCCTAGATCTTTCTGCTCCACTGCATTCTTCAATGCTCTCCCATTTACCACATATGTCTTGCTTTGATTATTCTTTCCAAAATGAAGCACCTCACATTTATCAGCATTAAACTCCATCTGCCATCTTTCTGCCCACTTCTCTAAGCAGTTTAAATCCCTCTGCAATCTTTGAAAACCCTCTTCATCATCCACAATTCCCCCTATTTTAGTATCATCTGCATATTTACTAATCCAATTTACCACCCTATCCTCCAGATCATTAATATATATGACAAACAGCAATGGTCCCAATGCCGAAATCTGATGTACACCGCTTGTCATAGGCCTCCATCCTGACAAACAATTATCTACTACTACTCTCTGGCACCTTCCTTCCAGCCACTGTTGAATCCATTTGACTTTCTCCAAATTAATACCCAAGGACTTAGCCTTCCTAACTAACTTCCCATGCAGAACCTTATCAAAGGCCTTACTGAAGTCCATATAGAAAACATCCACTGCTCTACCCTCATCAACATTCTTGGTCACCTCTTCAAAAAATTCAACAAGATTGGTCAAACACGACCTTTCACTCACAAATCCATGATGAGTGTCCCTGATCAGACCCTGTCCCTCCATATACTTATATATACTATCTCTAAGAACGCTTTCCATCAATTTACCTACCACAGATGTCAAAGTTACAGGCTGATAATTGCTAGTCTTGCTCCTTGAACCCTTTTTAAACAAAGGAACCACATGCACAGCACGTCAATCCTCCGGCACTATACCCATCTCTAATGACATTTGAAAAATCACTGCCAGATTATTTCCTCACAAACTTCTCTCAAGGTCCTGGGGAAAATCCTGTCAGGACCTGGAGACTTATCCATCTTTATATGTTTCAAAAACTCCAGTACTACCTCCTTCTTAATCACTATAGTCTCCATATTTACACCCTTTGCTTCCTTTACCCTGCACAGTTCAATATCCTTCTCCTCAGTGAATACTGAGCAAAATAAATTGTTCAACACCTCCCCCATCTCTTTTGGCTCCACACACATTTGTTCTTTCTAATTCTCTATTAGATCAATTTTATCTCTCACTTTCCTTTTGCTATTTACATATTTGTAGAAATCCTTTGGATTTATTTTCACCCTGCTTGCTATAGCCACCTCATACCTTCTTTTAGCTTTTTTAATTTCTTTCTTAAGTTTCTTTTTATATTCAATATAGTACCCAAACATCTCCTTTTTTCCCTGTTCTTATATTTATTGTAGTACTCCCTCTTTTTTTGAATCAAGTTTCCATTATCCCTTGAGAACCATGGCTCTCTCAAACTTTTGACCTGACCTTTCAACCTAATAGGTTTATAAAGATTTTGTAATCTTAAAATCTCTCCTTTAAAAGACCCTCCATTTCTCTATTACATCCTTCCCAGAAAACAAATGGTCCCAATCCACCCCTTGTAAATCCTTTCGCATCTCCTCAAACCTAGCTTTTCCCCACTCAAAAACCTCAACTCTGGGCCCAGACCTATCCTTTTCCATAATTACCTTGAAGCTAATGGCATTATGATCACTGGACCCAAAGTGCTCCCCCACACATACCTCTGTCACCTGACTCATCTCATTCCCCAACAGTAAATCCAACACAGCTCCATCTCTAGTTGGTACCTCCATGTATTGATGTAAAAAGCTATCCTGCACACATTTTACAAACTCCAACCCATCCAGCCCTTTCACGGAATGGGTTTCCCAATCAATATCCCCCACAATCACTACTCTGTGCTTATTACAAATATCTGCTATCTCCTTACTAATTTGTTCCTCTAATTTGCATTCCCCATTCGGTAGTCTATAATACACCTGTATAATTGTAACTTCCCCTTTCCCATTCCTCAATTCCACCCAAATTGCCTCCCTGGACGAGCCTTCTATTCTATCGCACCTAAGCACTGCTGTAATATTTTCTCTAACAAGTACCACCCCCTCTTCCCCCCCCCCCCCCCCCCCCGCCCCAGGTTCTATCACACCAAAAGTAACTAAATCCTGGAATATTTAGCTGCCAGTTACATCCCTCCTGTAACCATGTTCCATGTTTCATTAATCGCTACCACATCATATTTCCAAGAGTCAATCCATACCTTCAGCTCATCCACCTTCCTTACAATGCTCCTAGCATTAAAATATATGCATTTTAGAGATTTCCCACTTTTTACTTCCTGTAGGCCCCTATCTTTACCAACACCTCTCTTATGATCTTTTGCAATCGACCTCTGTCCATCTTCAGATAGAGCACACACGTCAAACTCAGGCCCACGGGCCAAATTTGGCCCATGATATAATTATATTTGGCCCGCAAGATCATATCAAATATGTATTAGAGCTGGCCCGCTGGCCGCCGTGCAAGTATAGCGCATGCACAGCTAATACTACAAATCCCAGAATGCTTTGCAAATGCATTGGCGCCAGCTCATCAGCCCGCTAATCGCCCCCACCTCCTCTCTTTACTTTCATTGGCATCTGCGACCTGTCGCCCAATTCACATGTAATAAACCCCTTACGAAAAATGGCCAAACGAAAGACAGAAAACAGGACCTTTCAAGACAGGTGGGAGGCAAACTCTGACCCCAGAGTTTGATGAACTTGCATCTAAGAAGAGATGCCAAGTATCTGGTTTAGACCCAGGTGCATCAGAGTAAATCACAGTGTAGCAAGCTAAGCTTGGATTAATATTTTCTTTGGTTAACTTTGGACTGTTCATAGTTGAAAGATTGGATTTTCATTGAAGCAAATTGTTATTTTTTTGACTTGTTGGCTTGTGAAAAAAAAATATATTTAAAAGGAGCTTAAAGGCTATAGAGAAATATTATTTATTGAATATTTTATTTCTCATTTGTTAATGCTTCTTCTGGAAAGAGTTTAACCAAAACTATTATTAAACATTTATTTTAATAAGAAAACGTTTAGCATTACATATGTTGAAAGAAGAGAAAACATGCAGATGTTGTTGAAAATTTTCAATAAATATTTAGTTTGGCCCATGACTTAGTCCAAGTTTTTAATTTTGGCCCTCTGTGAATTTGAGTTTGACACCCCTGATATAGAGCATCCCCCTTTTCTATCACCTGCCTTTCCCCCCTCAAACACTATCTACAAGCTTTCTCTGATTGCACTCTAACCTTCTTCTTGCTGTTCTCCTTCATTTGGTTCCCTCCCCCCCAGCCATTCTAGTTTAAAGTCTCCTGAGTAACCCTAGCAGTTAGTCCCCGTCAGAATCCTGGTCCCCCTGGGGTTCAAATGCAACCTGTCCTTTTTGTAAAGGTCACACCTACCCCAAAACTGGTCCCAATGATCCACAAACTTGAATCCCTGCCCTTTGCTCCACCCCTTCAGCCTCCATCTCATTCTATTCCTGCTCTCACTGTCATGTGGCACAGGCAGTAATCACGAGATTACTCCCTTTACGGTCCTTCTTTTTAACTCTCTACCTAACTCGCTGTACTCGCTTTTCAGGACCTCTTCTCTATTCCTCCCTATGTCGTTGGTTCCTGCATGTACCACAACTTCTGTCTCATCTCCCTCCCCCTTTAGGATGTCCTGGACTTGAGCAGCAACATCCTGGACCCTGGCACCAGGGAGGCAAAACACCATCCGGTTCTCCTTGTTCTGTCCACAGAATCCTCCTGTCTGTACTCCTGATTATCGTCCCCTATGACTTTTGCCCTCCTCTTCCTTTCCCTACGCTTCTGAGCCTTAGAGGCCGATCCAGTGCCAGAGGCACAGCCACTGACGCTTTCCCCAGCTGGGCTGTTTCCCCCAACAGTACCCAAAGAAGGGTTAAAGGTCATAGCCATAGGGGTCCTCTCTACCACCTTACTATTCCTCTTCCCTCTCCTAACCGTAACCTACCTGTCCTCCTCCTGTGGCCCTGGTGTGACCACCTGGCTGTAACTCCTATCTATGACAACCTCATTCTCCCTGACCAGAGCGAGGTCATCAAGCTGCAGCTTTAGTTCCCTAACACGATTCCTGAGGAGCTGCAGCTCAGCACACCTGGTGCAGATATGGACGTCAGGGATGCTAGAAGACTCCATGACTTCCCACATCTGACACAGAGAAAAACTGCTCTCACACTCATCTCTTGTCTCTCCTCCTTCCTCAAATAAGTAGAAATTACTAAAGAATACAAAAGGAATTAAACAGTCTTACCTTGACAAACTCGACCTCAGCCTCTGCTCGCCAAAGCCTCTTGAGACAAAGCCTGAATTCCCCACTCCTTCCCTGTCCACTCCTTCCCTGTCCACTCCTTCCCTGTCCACTCCTTCCCTGTCCACTCCTTCCCTGTCTACTCCTTCCCTGTCCACTCCTTCCCTGTCCACTCCTTCCCTGTCCAGTCCTTCCCTGTCCACTCCTTCCCTGTCCACTCCTTCCCTGTCCACTCCTTCCCTGTCCACTCCTTCCCTGTCCACTCCTTCCCTGTCCACTCCTTCCCTGTCCACTCCTTCCCTGTCCACTCCTTCCCTGTCCACTCCTTCCCTGTCCACTCACTCCCTGCCCACTCTTTTACCTTACCCTCTTTTTATTTGCCATCTACCAGTTAACCCTGTCAGTCACTCCCTGGACACCTCTGAGCCCGACTCCAATGGCTCCCTGCTTGTCCCGCTAGGCCCGAGCCCTGGTAAGTACTTTAATTACAGTACTTACCTCTCCTCTTGCCGACCTCCTGCTCCTCCAACTCCTTGACGCACAAGGCCCGACCACTGGTAAGTTCTTTAATACAGTGCTTACCCCTCCTCTTGCTGACCTCCTGTTCCTCTGACTCCTTGACACACAAGGCCTGACCACTGGTAAATACAAGGTTATGTACTTACCTCTCTCTCAGTCACTCCTCGCCCTGCCTCCCCTGGACGCCTTTGAGCCTGACTCCAATGGCTCCCTGCTCAACCTGCTAGGCCCGAGCCCTGGTTAGTACTTTAATTATAGTACTTACCTCTCCTCTTGCTGACCTCCTGCTCCTCCTCCACCTCAGGAATGCTTGTTTCTGCATTAGGCAGCATCTTGTTCAGCAATTCTTTGAAGCATCCCATGGATTCTTTGACTGTACTATATTATATTGGTTGTCCTTCGGTTTGAACAAGACACTTTGCTGTGCAGTTCATCTATGGGCATGAAGGTGACTTTGCAGTCCCAGTATGGAAGTTCAGTGGGGGCACTGGAAGTCTACTTTTGTAATAACCGAGGCTGCTGCTTTATATCGCCATTCATGGTTTTCCATCAGTTTTTGGCAATGCCTGTCTTCAAAATTGGTGTAGGCTCCATAGCAGAGGGCTCACCAATGGGATCTGTCAGCAGGTGCAGCTTCCAGTTTTCTTGGATGGATGTCACAATAGCATAAGGTTTCCTTCACAGTGTCTTTATAGTGCTTGTGTGGACAACTTTGAGGTCTCTTTTTGGTCTTCAGTTCACTATAGAGCTGCTGGTGAGGCATACGGTGGTCATCCATTCTGATGAAGTGTCCTACTCACTGTGTCTGGGGTCTGATAATCAGGGTCTCAATCCTGGTCAACTTTATGCGACCCAAGATCTTCTAGACAAGGTCTTGCCATGGATGCTAAGGATGGAACGGATGGCACATATGTGGAATTTCTCCATTTGTTTGATGTGACGTCGGTACAGAGTCCAGGTCTCACATCTATTTAGGAAGGAAGGGATGACCACAGCCCTGTAGACTTTCAGCTTTGTGGAGGTGAGGTCATTGTGTTGATTGAGTACTCTGGTACGTGCCCTACCCAGACCCCGGCTGGACTTGCTGATCCTGGAGTCAAATTCTTTGTCCAAAGACCTATTAGTGGAGAAGATGCTCCCCAAGTATCATCTCGAGGGATGGGACTATAGAAACACAAGAACTACAGGTGCTGGAATCTTAAGCAAAGAGGAACTGGTGGGACTCAGCGGATCAGGCAGAATCAGTGGAGGGATATAGACAGTCAATATTTCAAGTTGAGGTCCTTTCTTGAGACCCAGTTTTGTCAGTGAGTGGCCATGTTTGTTTCTGATGAGTATATTTATGAACAGCAACCACTCACTCCAAGTTATCTGGGTCACTTTGTTGATGGTTCCCTGTTTTTAAGTTACATCCTCTGTTTGTGTCCCGTGTTATCTATATGATGTCATTTGTCATTTCTAAAGTGCCTAGCTGCACTGCATTATCCTTTAACCTCAAGGATGTTGTGTGCCCAGCATCTTTTTTTTCTGCTGGATCTCTAAAACATTCCATGGATGCTATCTACTTCTTTCTTTCCTGCTGCCTGCCATCTCAAAAGGCTTCAGTACTTTGTTTAAAGGTTGCTGCCATTCTGTCCAGCTTTTTACCTATGTTCCCATCCTCTTCACCTTACCCTGCATCTCAGTGTCAAACAGAATGGAACAGGCCCTTCAGCCCAACCCATAAATGCTGGCCAAGTTTTTTTTAATTTTTAATTTTTCACACTATAAACCACATTGATCAAGATACATACATTTTCCTTTTCAAATATATACAGTGTTGTTTTCTCCACCCCCCCATCCCTCTTCCCATCCCACCCTCTCCACCTCCCCTCCCATTCATTCAAAGTTCAGAATCCAAGACACATCAAACCCGTCAAACAATGTTGTCACTCAATAAAAACAAACAAGAAATTCCACTGAGTCAATTCTTTTCATTCCCTTCTCCTTCTGTCATTTTAGGTGGTAGATGTCCCCGGTAGGTTTTCTCTATTGTGTTTCATGTATGGCTCCCATATTTGTTCAAATATTGTAATATTATTTCTTAAATTATATGTTATTTTTTCTAATGGAATACATTTATTCATTTCTATATACCATTGTTGTATTCTCAAATTATCTTCTAATTTCCAGGCTGACATAATACATTTTTTTGCTACAGCTAGGGCTATCCTAACAAATCTTTTTTGTACACCATCCAAATCAAGTCCAAATTCTTTGTTTTTTATATTACTTAGGAGGAAGATCTCTGGGTTTTTTGGTATATTCCTTTTTGTGATTTTATTTAATATCTGGTTTAGATCTTCCCAAAATTTTTTCACTTTCTCACATGTCCAGATTGCATGAATTGTTGTTCCCATTTCCTTTTTACAGCAAAAACATCTGTCAGATACTGTTGGGTCCCATTTATTTAACTTTTGAGGTGTAATATATAGCCTGTGTATCCAGTTATATTGTATCATACGTAACCTCGTATTTATTGTATTTCTCATAGTTCCTGAGCATAACTTCTCCCATGTTTCCTTCTTTATCTTTATGTTTAGATCTTGTTCCCATTTTTGTTTAGTTTTACCATTTGTTTCCTCATTCTCCTTTTCTTGTAGTTTAATATACATGTTTGTTATAATTTTTTTGATTATCATTGTGTCTGTAATCACATATTCAAAATTACTTCCCTCTGGTAACCTCAGACTGCTTCCCAATTTGTCCTTCAAGTAGGATTTCAGTTGGTAGTATGCCAACACTGTATCGTGAGTTATATTATATTTATCCTTCATTTGTTCAAAGGATAATAATTTATTTCCTGAAAAGCAATTTTCTATTCTTTTGATCCCTTTTTTCTCCCATTCTCTAAAGGAAAGGTTATCTATTGTAAAAGGGATTAGCTGATTTTGCGTCAGTATTAGTTTTGGTAGTTGGTAATTTGTTTTATTCCTTTCTTCATGAATCTTCTTCCAAATATTGAGCAGATGATGTAATACTGTAGAATTCCTAAGTTGTACCAATTTTTCATCCCATTTATATAATATATGTTCGGGTATCGTCTCCCCTATTTTATCTAGTTCTAATCTAGTCCAATCTGGCTTTTCCCTTGTTTGATAAAAATCTGATAGGTATCTTAATTGTGCGGCTCTATAATAATTTTTAAAGTTTGTCAGTTGTAAGCCTCCTTGTTTATACCATTCTGTTAATTTATCTAGTGCTATCCTCGGTTTCCCCCCTTTCCATAAAAATTTCCTTATTATTTTCTTTAACTCCTTGAAGAATTTCTATGTCAAGTGTATTGGCAATGCCTGAAATAGATATTGTATCCTTGGGAAAATGTTCATTTTAATACAGTTTATCCTTCCTATTAGTGTTAGTGGTAAGTCTTTCCAATGCTCTAAGTCGTCCTGTAATTTTTTCATTAGTGGATAATAATTGAGTTTATATAGATGGCCGAGGTTTTTATTTATGTGTATTGTATTGCTTGCATTTGCCATCTGAATGGTGATTCTTTCTTAAATTTTGAGAAATCCGCATTATTCATTGGCATTGCTTCACTTTTATTTGCGTTAATCTTGTATCCCAACACTTCTCCATATTCCTTCAATTTCTTATGATATTTCTGGTTCTGTTAAGTATACTATAACGTCATCTGCAAATAAACTGATTTTATATTCCTTGTCTTTTATTTTTATCCCTTTTATTTTATTTTCTGTTCTTATCAGTTGTGCTAGTGGTTCTATGGCTAACGCGAACAATAAGGGCGATAGTGGGCATCCCTGCCTTGTTGATCTGCTTAAGTTAAATTGTTTTGATATATATCCATTTACTGTCACTTTCACCAATGGTCCCTTATATAATGCTTTAATCCAATTAATATATTTCTCTGGTAAACTGAATTTTTGTAGTACTTTGAATAAATAATTCCATTCTACTCTGTCAAAGGCCTTCTCTGCGTCTAAAGCAACCGCTACTGTTGGAGCTTTATTTCCTTCTACTGCATGAATTAAGTTAATAAATTTACAAATATTGTCTGTTGTTCGTCTTTTTTTAATAAATCCAGTTTGGTCTAGATTTACTATTTTTGGTACATAGTCTGTTTTAATCTGTTTGCTAATAGTTTAGCTATTATCTTATAATCTGTGTTAAGTAAAGATATTGGTCTATATGACGCTGGTGCGAGTGGATCTTTCCCTGTCTTTGGTATTACTGTAATTATTGCTGTTTTGCATGAATCTGGTAAGCTTTGTGTTTTATCAATCTGGTTGATTACTTCCAGGAGGGGAGGAATTAATAAATCTTTAAATGTTTTATAGAATTCTATTGGGAATCCATCCTCTCCTGGTGTTTTATTATTCGGTAGTTTTTTTTATTATCTCTTGTATTTCTACTATTTCAAATGGTTCTATTAATTTATTTTGTTCCTCTATTTGTAATTTTGGTAGTTCAATTTTAGTTAAAAATTCATCTATTTTGTCTTCTTTCCCTTCGTTTTCAGTTTGGTATAATTGTTCGTAGAATTCTCTGAAATTTTCATTAATCTCTGTTGGATTATATGTGATTTGTTTGTCTTTTTTCCTTGATGCCAATACCATTCTCTTAGTTTGTTCTGTCTTAAGCTGCCAAGCTAGAATTTTGTGCGTTTTTTCTCCTAGTTCATAATATTTGTTTTGTCTTCATTATGTTCTTCTCCACCTTATCTGTTTGTAATGTTTCATATTTTATTTTTTTATATGCCAATTCTCTTCTTTTAGTTGTGTCTTCCTTCATTGCTAATTATTTTTCTATATTTGCTATTTCCCTTTCCAACTGCTCTGTTTCCTGATTGTAGTCCTTCTTCATCTTGGTTACATAACTTATTATTTGGCCTCTGATGAACGCTTTCATTACGTCCCATAGTATAAACTTATCTTTCACTGATTCCGTATTTATTTCAAAGTACATTTTAATTTGTCTTTCAATGAATTCTCTAAAATCCTGCCTTTTAAGTAGCATGGAGTTTAATCTCCATCTATACAATCTTGGAGGGATGTCCTCTAACTCTATTGTCAATATCAGGGGTGAGTGGTCCGATAATATTCTACCTTTATATTCTGTTTTTCTAACTCTGTCTTGCATGCGAGCTGATAACAGGAATAGGTCTATTCTTGAGTATGTTTTATGTCTACCCAAATAATATGAATATTCCTTTTCCTTTGGGTGTTGTTTCCTCCATATATCCAAAAGTTGCATTTCTTGCATCGATTTAATTATAAATTTGGTTACTTTGTTCTTTCTGTTAATTTTTTTCCCAGTTTTATCCATGTTTGAATTCAAATTAAGGTTGAAATCCCCTCCTATTAGTATGTTCCCTTGCGTGTCTGCTATCTTCAAAAAAATATCTTGCATAAATTTTTGATCTTCTTCGTTAGGTGAATATACATTGAGTAAATTCCAAAACTCTGAATATATCTGACATTTTATCATTACATATCTCCCTGCTGGATCTATTATTTCCTCTTCTATTTTAATTGGTACATTTTTACTGATTAATATAGCTACTCCTCTAGCTTCTGAATTATATGACGCTGCTGTTACATGTCCTATCCAATCTCTCTTTAATTTCTTGTGCTCCATTTCAGTTAAGTGTGTTTCTTGCACAAATGTTATATCAATTTTTTCATTTTTCAGTAAATTTAGCAGTTTCTTCCTTTTGATTTGGTTATGTATTCCGTTAATATTTAAAGTCATATAGTTCAACGTAGCCATTTCATACTTTATTTATCTTTCCTTTCCGCTTCCTCATCATCACCTTTCCTTCTTATCCATTTCTGCTTTCTTGTTTTGAACACTTTATAAGACAACATTTCTAAAACATCAAACATTTCCCTTATTCTCCTATCTAAAATTTCTTTAACCCCACTATCCCCTCCCCTTCCTGAGTTGCCCTTTATCCCTTGTCGGGCAACCACATCTCCCCTCTCCATTTGGATTTGCGAATTCACTCGCAAGCGTCAACTGATTTCGCAGTGACCGTAACTCCTCCCCACCCAGCCCCCCCAGAAAAGATTTTAATTTTCATATATAACAAAGGTCACTCTCTTAATTCCCTCCTTACTTCCTCTCTTCCCTTTCTTTCCCTTATTAATTCTTATCTATACCTATATATTTTCTTTTAAATACGGATACACTCATGTACACACATATATACATACACATACACATATATATATATATATATATATATATATATATATAAAAACCCATATACACACATACATATAGTTCGTGGTCATTTTTGCTCTCGTTACATGTCTCAATCTCTCTGTCTGTTTTGTAGTTCTGCAAATTTTCGTGCTTCCTCCGGTTCCGAAAATAGTCTGTTTTGCTGCCCTGGAATAACTATTTTAAGTACCGCTGGGTACTTTAGCGTAAATTTATATCCTTTTTTCCATAGGATCGCTTTTGCTGTATTAAACTCCTTTCTCTTCTTCAGGAGTTCAAAACTTATGTCTGGATAGAAAAAATTTTTTTGACCTTTGTATTCCAGTGGCTTTTTGTCTTCTCTTATTTTCTTCATTGCTTTCTCCAATGTATTTTCTCTTGTTGTATATCTTAGGAATTTTACTAAAATGGATCTTGGTTTTTGTTGTGGCTGTGGTTTAGGGGCTAATGTTCTATGTGCCCTTTCTATTTCCATTTCTTCCTGTAATTCTGGTCTTCCTAGGACCCTGGGGATCCAATCTTTTATAAATTCTCTCATATTCTTGCCTTCTTCATCTTCCTGAAGGCCCACTATCTTTATATTATTTCTTCTATTATAATTTTCCATTGTATCTATCTTCTGAGCTAACAGCTCTTGTGTCTCTTTAACTTTTTTATTAGATTCTTCTAATTTCTTTTTTAAGTCTTCTACTTCCATTTCTACAGCTGTTTCTCGTTCTTCCACCTTGTCCACTCTTTTTCCTATATCTGACATGACCATCTCTAATCTATTCATTTTTTCTTCTGTACTTTTTATTCTTCTTTTTATTTCATTGAATTCTTGTGACTGCCATTCTTTTACTGATTCCATATATTCTTTAAAAAAATATATATCCATTGTCTTGCCCTTCCCTTCTTCTTCCATTTCTCTATGTTCTTCTTCTTCTTCTTCCTCTGGGTTGGTCATCTGTTGTTTCCTTGATTTCTTTTTACTCTCTTCTTTCTTGTTCTCGTTGTTTTCTATGTTCTCTTCTTCTTGTTGTGCTGTAGCTGTCATTCTCAGCTGTGGAGATCGACTCCTTAGCTGGTCCCCCCTCCCGTCAGTGTTTTTTTTGGCAAGCGCATCGCGCATGCGCAACTCCTCGCGCATGCGCGGTTGCGCACTTTTGCTTGGCTCCACGAGCCAGTTTTGTAGTCCCGAGCTCGGGACTTCGACTGACCTTAGGGAGCGAGCTTCTCTCTCCGCGGCGGGCCTCCTCGGACAGGTAAGGCCTTCACTTTCTTCTTCCGATGTCTTTTCTTCTTCTCTTCTTCCCGTTGCTTTCGACTTTTCTTTCTTCACTGCCATTTTCTTCCCACCTTTACTTTCACTTTATTTTAATTTTCGTGTTTGTGCCTTTGTGTTTTCTGTGTTTTTTTTAAACTTTTCCGGAGAGGGCTGGAGTTCTCCGACCGGCCACTACTCCATCACGTGACTCCTGTCAATGCTGGCCAAGTTGACATTCTGAGCTCATCCCATTTGTCTTCAAAATTCTTCCTATTCATATATCTGTAAGTGTCTATTGAATGTCAAAATTGTACCTGCTTTTACAATTTCCGCATTCCAGACACAGACCACCCTCTAAGTGAAAATGTGCTGTCTATTTTAAAGGCCCCTTCTCCTCATACCATTCTGAGTCATGGTTCAACAAAAGCCTGGACCCAGTGGAACTTTGGAGCACAAAACCGTCCTGCCATAGCAACATGCAGATGCATCCATACACATATACAAATATAGCACATATTCCTTTCTCTGAAGTACTTTTGGACCTCTGAGTTTGGCAAAGTTGATAAAGAAATACATTTTGTGTCCTGTGAAATATAGCAAAGTGCTGGAGAAACTCAACAGGTCACATACCATCCGTAGGAAGTCAAAGCTTTAGCCCTGAGTCCTTTGTCAGGAACCTAGAAAAACAGGTAGGCACCTGAATAAAAGGGAGGGTGAGGCGGGAGGAGAGGAAGGGAAATGGGGAGGAGCACAGGCTAACAGGTAAGAAGTAATAGGTGGATGCGTGTGGGAAGGTTGAAGAGACAGAAGCTGAAAAGTGACAGGGGGAATAGGCAGAAGGTTACAAAGGATAGCTGTTATATAGGAGAAGGAAGGGAAGGGGCTGGGGAGCTGGAGAAAAGGAATCAGATGGGTAGGGGAATTTTGAGTGCTTGGAAGTAGAAGATCAGCAGAAGGTGCCGAGGAGAATTAAGATTTATTTCCCTTTAATCATAAAATTTCTGACCTATGTTTTCTTCAACCAGATGGAGTAAGAGTCTTTTTTTTAAATTGGACAATTGTAAATGGCTACAAAATAATAAGGAGTTTTATTTTCTTGAACTCTTTTGATATAAATTATTTATTTAGAACAAAGAGAGAAAGTGGTGGAAATGTAGGTGAAGTATCTGTGGAGAAAGCAACAGTTAACATTCTGCCCAACAGTTAACATTCTGCCCACTTGTCAAAGGCATGAACATTGAATTTTCCCGTGTCACATAACCTTCTCCCTCTCCTACCCTCCTCTCCAGATTCACCCAGGTCTTCTCACATGCTCTCTTATTTCCAACCTCCTCACCTCTTTGCTACGCAGTTTATTTTCCCTCTGCAAGGCACACAATCTGTCCACCACCAGAACAGTCCACCACTAGATCCTCTCCCCCTCCCCACGCTGTTGCCCTCCCCCTCCCTCCCCACACCATTGCCCTCCCACTCCTCACATCGTTCCCCTCCCACTCCTCACATCATTCCCCTCTCCCTCCCCACCATCCTTCCCCAATTTGCTTCCACTCATCACCTTCCTTTCTTATCAGGTTCCATTTCGCTGCAGCCCTTTGTTGCCTTAACACCTCCCAGCATTTGTCTCAATCTCCACTCTTCCTTACCCCTCCCTATCATCTGCCAATCGACCCCTCCTCTTCATGTTTTGCTCTCCCTCACCCCTCTTTATATCGATTACCTTCTCTCTGCTCTTTCTGTCCAGGTGAAGAGTCTCAACCCAAAATTTGATTGCCGTTTTTCTTCACAGATGCTGCCTGGCCCACTGGGTCCCTTCAGTAGTTTGTTTTCTGCTGCAGATTCCAGGGTCTGTAGCTTCTTATATTTCCAGTGAAAAGTAATGACCTTTTATCAGAATTGGGAAGAAAAGGAGCTATATTTTAAGGCAGTGGAGAGGCAGAGGGAAGGAGGGAGCAAAGGGGAAGGTCTGGCATAGAGTTGAAGGCAGAAGCAGATACATAGGATGAGGGAATGAAGCTGGAAAGTTTTAGGGTCATCAAATTATGCAGCACAAAACAGACCCTTCAGCCCAACTCATCCGTGCTGACCAAGTTAACATTCTGGGCTAGTTCCATTTGCCTACATTTTGTCATTATCCTTCTAAGCACTTCCCATTTATATATCTGTCCAAATAGCATTAATTGTACTCACTTCTATAGCTCCCTATGTCTACTCATTCCAGATATAGACCTCCCTCTGAGTGAAAAATTTATTCCTTAGGTCTCTCTCAATTCTCTCCCCTCACATGTTAAACCTATGCCTTCTAGTTCAAGAATCTACTACCCTGGGTGCTAGACTGCAAGCTTGCACCTTTTCTAGACCCCCCCCCCCCCCCCCCATGATTTTGGAAACTTCTGTAAGGTTACTTCAGCCTCCTATGTTCTGGGGTGTGATAGTACAGATTCTATCACCAATGTGTATATGTACAGATGGTAGTGTAGGATGACTGTGATTGGCTAAGAATGTAGCCACATCTACTGGCAGGTCTTAAAGGATTGCTCCTAGCCAGACCAGGTCATTCTGGACTGATCGACCTACTTGTGATATGCTCCAGTCTTTTAGTTAATAAAAGCCTTGGTTTGGATCAACAAGTCTTTGGTTCTTTCGACGCGCTCTACATGGGGAAATAAGGATCCAAGGTATAAATAGGTAATAAAGAGAGAAGAAACAGACGATTACATGGTGGGTGCACTCACACCTCAAGGATTGCTCCAGTTCAAGGAAGCAACTTGCCACCACCTTCTCAAGGACAATTAAGGATGGACAATTCAATGCTGGATCAGACTGCAAAAGCTACACCCCATGATTGAATAATAATAATAGCTTCAAAAGAGCTGTAAATTATTCAGAAAGAATCAATACATCTGCTCAGGGCAAAAGAAGCAGTGGTTACTCCATCATCTTCTTGTATCATCATGTGAGACTGTGCACTGGGACAAGAAAGAACCCCAGGATTGAGAGCTTTCTGTTAAACTGTGGCTTGGAACAAATGTGGGCAAAAAAGTTAGAATGTAGACCAGCTGTGATCCAATTAAATATTAACCAGTCTCAGTCCAAGTGAATCACCTCACCTTGTTGCTATGTTTGTTAGAGATACATATTATTGAAATATAAACAGACATTTTTTAATTCATTATTCTGTTCATTTTGGTGTGGCTTCAATCTCTAGAGCCATAATAACAGCCTTGGGCATTACTTAACAAGTTGCATAATGCTTCAGAGGCAGAAAATCAGCACTGTTAAACCGAAAACTAATGTCAGTTTTCTGTTACAGACATTAGTGTAATTTTACTGAAAGAACTCTCACAGCATTAAATTGATGTCTGTCACAAGTTGAGTATTCTCAAAAAAGGAAACTACTTTCTACACAAACTGCATAACATGAGCTTGTGTGACTTTAACAAGAGCCCTGTATTCAACTCAATGTTGTCTCATCTCCCATCTTATGCTTTTTTTCATGGGCTTTAAATCTGTGTGCTCCCCTGCCACAGAAAACATTTTAGAACATGGAACAGTACGACATAGGAATGAGCCCTTCAGCCCATGATATCTGCACTGAACATGATGCCAAATTGAAGTAAAACTTTGTTGCTTGCACATTATACATTTGTGTCTATGAACGAACCTCTTAAGTACAACCATCGTAGCTGCTTCTAGCACTCCCCTGTTCGACCATTCCAGGCACTTAACGTTCACTTTCTGTGTGTAAAAAAAATACCCTGTACATCTCCTTTAAACTTACCTTAAATGTTTTTCTTTTCATTTACTTTTATCAAAATGCCTCATGACCTTGAACACCTCACTTAAACCTTCCCTTAACCTGTTCTGTTGTAAGGAGAACTGCAATTTTGTTAACCTCTCTGTCTATTTATCAACCATATAGAGGAAATAGATGCATAAACTCTTAAACGGCCTTGTCTATTTGTACTGAGATGATTTTAGTGCATCTATAACCCTAATTTGTTTTAATTATATTTATTGAAACATAAAACTCTTCATCATTCATTGCCATAACTGTTAATTCTTGTCAGCAGAAGGTATGCATTACAATGGCAAGCAGCGAGAGCCTAATTGTTCATTTTTTTTTGTGCTTAATGTTTTGTGGCACACTTACAGGGATTCTACCTTTGTGGTTAATTTGCGGGTATTTGACATAGGAAATACATCAGAAAGTAAAACAGTCATAGAGTGACATGTGCAGCACAGAAACAGCCCTTTGGCCTATCAAGTCCATGATGGCCATTGAACTTCTCTGTACTAGTGCAATTGACTCACAGTCCGCAGCCTTCTATTAATCAAATAAAAGTGAAAACAGCTTTCTATTCCTTCAACTAGCTGGAGTGTTCACAAATACTTTCAGCTCTCCCTGCTGCAGTCGGAGGTTCCCACCTGCTTCAAAAGGACTTAAATCATTCCAGAAGAGCAGAGTCAGCTGCCTCAGTGACTGTCTCACTCACATTGACTGTGATGAAAGGCTTTGAGAGCTTGGACATGGCCAGAATGAACTCATACCCAAGTAAAACTCTGGACCCACTGCAATTCATCTCCCACCACAATTGCTTCACAGCAGATGCAATCTCACTAGCTCTCCTCTCAGCCCCGAATCACGTAGACAACAGGAACAAATAAATCATGCTGTTTTTCATCGACTGCAGCTCAGCTAACAACACATGGGTCTCTGCACCCCCCCACCCCCCCCACAACTGGATCCTTGATTTCCTCATCGGAAGACCACAGTCAGTACAAATTGTAAACAACGTCTCCTCCTCACTGACACTCCACTCAGGCACAACTCAAGGAGGCATGCTTAGCCCACTGCTCTACTCACTCTACACCCATGACTCTGTCTAGGGAAAATGTTTGAAATAAATATTGTATCCTTGGGAAAACATTCATTTTAATGCAGTTTACCCTCCCTATCAACGCTAGTGGTAATTCTTTCCAATGTTCAAAGTCTTCCTGCAATTTCTTTATTAGTAGCTGATAATTTAGTTTGTATCTAACCTGATCCCTAGGTATCGGATTGCTTGTGCTTGCCATTTAAATGGTGAATCTTTTTAAAATTCTGTATAATCCACGTTACTCACTTCACTTTTATTTGCATTAATCTTGTACCCCGATATTTCTCTATATTCCTTCAATTTCTTATGTAATTCTTTTATTGATATCTCTGGTTCTGTTGGGTATACTATGATGTCATCTGCAAATAAGCTGATTTTATACTCCTTCTCCTTTATTTTTATCCCTTTTATTTTATTTTCTATTCTTATCACTTCTGCCAAAGGTTCTATGGCTAAGGCGAACAATGAGAGGGATAATGGACATCCCTGTCTAGTTGACCTACTTAATTTAAATTGATTAGATACATATCCATTTACTGCTACCTTCGCCAATGGTTCATTATATAATGCTTTAGTCTAATTAATATATTTTTCTGGTAGATTGAACTTCTGTAAGTAGTCCCACTCTACTCTGTCAAAGGCTTTTTCTGCGTCTAAAGCAACAGCCACTGTTGGTTTCTTATTTCCTTGAACTGCATGAATTAGATTAATAAGTTTACAGACATTATCTGCTGTTTGTCTTTTCTTAATAAATCCAGTTTGATCTTGTTTTACTATTTTTGGTACACAATCGGCCAATCTGTTTGCTAATAATTTCGCTATTATCTTATAATCTGAATTAAGTAGAGATATTGGTCTATACGATGCAGGTGTTAATGGATCCTTCCCTGTCTTTGGTATTACTGTAATTATTGCTGTCTTACATGAATCTGGAAAGTTTTGTGTTTCTTCTACCTGGTTCATTACTTCCAGGAGAGGAGGAATTAATAACTCTTTAAATGTTTTATAAAATTCTATTGGAAATCCATCCTCTTCTGGTGTTTTATTGTTTGGCAGCTTTTTTAATATATTCTGTACTTCCTCTATTTCAAATGGTTTTTATCAGTTTGTTTCGTTCCTCTTCTTGAAATTTCGGCAGTTCAATTTTAGCTAAAATTCCTCTATTTTATCATCTTTCCCCTCATTCTCAGTTTGTATAATTGTTCATAAAATTCCTTAAAATTTTGATTAAACTATGTTGGGTTATATGTAATTTGTTTGTCCTTTTTCCTTGATGCCAGTATCGTTCTTTTAGCTTGTTCTGTTTTAAGTTGCCAGGCTAATATTTTATGTGTTTTTTCTCCCAGTTCGTAATACTTTTGCTTTCTTTTCAATATGTTCTCCACCTTGTACGTTTGTAATGTTTCGTATTTTATTTTTATGTCCGCCAATTCTATCCTTTTCGTTATATCTTCCCTTTTTACTAGTTCCTTTTCTGTACTTACTGTCTCCTTTTCCAACTGCTCTATTTCCCGATTGTAATCCTATTTCATCTTAGTTATATAACTTATTATCTGTCCTCTAATGAAGGCTTTCATTGCATCCCATAATATAAATTTGTCTTTCACTGATTCTGTGTTTATTTCAAAATATGTTTTAATTTGGCGTTCGACAAACTCTCTAAATTCCTACCTTTTAAGTAGCATGGAGTTTAACGTCCATCTATATGTTCTTGGTGGGATGTCCTCCAGTTCTATTGCTAATAACAGGGGTGAATGATCAGATATTAATCTAGCTTTATACTCAGTTTTTCTAACTCTCCCTTGAATATGGGCCGATAACAAAAACATATCAATCCTTGAGTATGTTTTGTGCCTACTTGAATAATATGAATATTCCTTCTCTCTTGGGTGTTGCCTCTTCCATATATCTATAAGTTTCATTTCCTGCATTGATTTAACCATAAATTTGGCTACTTTATTCTTTTTGCTTGTCTTTTGTCCAGTTTTATCCAACATTGGATCCAAATTAAGGTTAAAATCCCCTCCTATCAATATATTTCCTTGTGTATCTGCAATCTTCAAAAAAGTATCCTGCATAAACTTTTGATATTCCTCGTTAGGTGCATATATATTGAGCAAATTCCAAAATTCTGAATATATCTGACACTTTATCATTACATACCTCCCTGCTGGATCCATTATTTCCTCCTCTATTTTGATTGGTACATTTTTGTTAACTAATATGGCTACACCTCTAGCTTTTGAATTATAGGATGCTGCTGCTACGTGTCCTACCCAATCTCTCTTTAATTTGTTATGTTCCACTTCAGTTAGATGCGTTTCCGCACAAATGCTATATCTATTTTTTCCTTCTTCGATAAATTTAGTAGCCTCTTCCTTTTAATTTGGTTATGTATTCCATTAATGTTTATAGTCATATAGTTCAACTTGGTCATCTTATATCTTGCTTACACCTCTTTTCCACCTCCTTGCCACCTCCATCCCCCTTTTTCCCATTTTTCATCTCTTAGTTTTCCCTTATTAAACTCAATGTATGACAACACATTTAAAACATAAAATACCCCAACAGTTCCCACACTCAAAAATACCATAACCCTAAATGCTCCCCCCCTCTCTGAGTTGCCCCTTATCTCTTGCCGGGCAACCACAACTCCCCTTTCCATTTGGATTGCGATCTTGCTCGCAAGTGTCAACTGATTTTGCAGTGACGGTTATTCCCACTCCCCCCAGCCCTCCCCAGAAAACACTTTTTTTTTTACACATATAACAAAGCTCTCTCTTTTTTTACCCTTTACTTCCTTCCTTCTTTTCCCTCTTTAGTTCATTACATATACATTGTTTTTACATCTTTATATATACTTTATCGCTGTTCTTCATTCTTGTTACATCTCTTCATCTCTTCTTCTGTCCTGCAAATGTTCTGTGAATTCTTGTGCTTTCTCCGGATCCGAGAACAGTCTGTTTTGCTCTCCGGGTATAAATATTTTAAGCACGGCTGGATGTCTTAACATGAATTTGTAACCTTTTTTTCCATAAAATTGTTTTCGCTGTATTAAACTCCTGTCTAATGTCTGGGTAAAAAAATATTTTTTGACCCTTGTATTCCAGTGGCTTATTATCTTCTCTAACTTTATTCATTGCCCGCTCCAGTATATTTTCTCTTATCGTATATCTCAAAAATTTTACTAAGATGGATCTTGGTTTTTGATGTGTCTGCGGTTTCGGCGCTAATGCTCTGTGTGCCCTTTCTATTTCCATTTCTTCCTGCATTTCTGTCGTTCCCAGGACCTTCGGGTTCCATCCTTTTATAAATTCCTTCATGTCTGTGCCTTCCTCACCCTCCTTCAGGCCCACTATTTTTATGTTGTTTTACCTACTATAATTTTCCAACATATTAATTTTCTGAGATAACAACTCTTGTGTCTATTTAATTTTTTTGTCACTTTCTTCCAATTTTTCTCTTAGGTCATTTACTTCCATTTCTACAGCCGTTTCCCTCTCTTCCACATACTCTACTCTTTTCCCTTTTTCTGTCATGCCCAGCTCTAAACTTTGCATTTTATCTTCTGCTCTTTTCATTTTCCTTTTAATTACACTAAATTCTAATGATAACCATTTTTTAATGATCTAATTGGTTCTTCAAAAAAAGCTTTATCTATATCCTGTCCATCAGTTTTACCTTCTATTAAGAAGATGAAGATCTTGGTCTTCTTCTTCTGTGTCTTCTTCTTCTTTTCTTCTTTGTGTCTGTGTCTTTTCTGTTTTTCCTGATGAGCTGCTTGTATCTCTTGCTGGCCTCCTCTTGCTGGGCCTCCTGGGCTGCTCGTCTGTCAGGCTTCCTTTTGTTGATCCTCTTGTCGGTCACCCCTCCGTCTTTCTCCCTCATCTTTCTCATCCTCCAGCTGAGCGCCCTGGTGTCAGGTGTCCCTCAGCTGTTTGTGCTGTGGCTGCCCGCTCTTCTGCTGAGCCCCCCTCCCATCAATGTCCTCTTTTTCCTTTGATTGAACACTTTTGCTTGGCTCCAAGAGCCATTTTTGAAGTCCACCGACTCCGGAGGGCAGGTACTAACCTCGGGTATCGGGCACTCTTCGCCACCACAGGTTCCTGTTCCTTTGTGCATGTAAGGCCTTCTTCTTTCTTCTCCGGCGACTTTTATACTTTTTTTTTGTTTATTTTTACTTTCTCCTTCTTTGGTGCCATCTTCTTTCTCTTCTCTGTAACTTTATCTTTTATTTCTTATATTTTATTTTTGTTGTGCTTTGTCTTTTCCTAACTTTTTTCCTATTTTTCTGGAGAGGGCTGGTTTTCCCGACCGGCCACTACTCCATCACGTGACTCCTAGAGATAGATCAGCTCGCTGAGTGGTGTCACAGCAACAACCTTGCACTGAACATTAGCAAAACTATGGAACTGATGGTGGACTGTTGAGGAGAACACAAACCAGTCCTCACTGTGCGGTCAGCAGTGGAAAGGGTTAAGAACGTCAAACTCCTGGGTGTCAACATCTCTGAATATCTATCCTGGGGCCTCCAATATTTTAAAAAATATTTTATTTTATATTCCATACATGTAGTAACTACAATTATTATAATAATGCAGATATATAAAAAAAACAAATTGATTACATACACCCCACCCCAAAATCATTCCATCCTACCCAACCTCCCCCAAGAAAAAAACCAATATACAAATTGAAAAAAGTAAAACAAAAATTGATAGGTATTAAAAGATATGAAGAAAGAAAAGAGAAAGTGAAAAAGGGTCTTTGGATTGCAGAGAGAGATGTCATGCAGTACAATCCATCTGTTCTAACAAACATGCTGAGGAGAATTCTGCAGGGCTGGAGGGATAAAAAAAGATATCACTACAAATTTAATCCTATTATTTGAGTGTATGGGAGCCAAATTTGTAAAAACATAGAGTATTTATTTTCTAAATTATAAGTAACTTTTTTTTCCAAAGGATACAACCTTGAATTTCAGCGTGCCAGCCACCTTGGCATAGTTAAAGAAATATCTGATTTCCAAGTAATTGCAATACATTTTCTTGTCACCGCTAATGCTAATTTAATAAATTTCAATTGATAAATTGATAATTTCAGGGGCCTCCAATGTTGATGCAATCATGAAAAGGCTCGCCAGTGGACATATTTTGTGAGGAGTTTGAGGAGATTTGTTCAGTCACCAAAAACTCTTGCAAATTTCTACAGGAGAGCAGGCTGACTGATGTCGTCACAGTCTGGTATGGAAGTGCAAATGCACAGGCCAGGACAACATAAAGTTGTGAACTCGGCCAGCACCGTCATGGATATCAGTCTTCACTTCATCAAGGACATCAACAAGGGATGGTGTCTCAAGAAAGTAGCCTCTATCCTCAAGGACCCTCACCTTGCAGGCCATACCCTCTTCTCACTGCTGCAAAACAATAAATTTTGTGGCATACATTCTTTACAATAAATGCTAAGTCTGATTCTGTCCAATGTATATGACTATAAACTCATTATTGTCATCTCAGTACAATTCAATAAACCATGCCAGTGTTTTACAGGTACGCTGTCAAAGAAAATGTAACTCTGAGGTACATGAGATCTTAAGACAGGTGATCAAAGGTTTGATGAAAGTTGCAGGACTGAATGAATACCTGAACAAGGAGGAGGGAGCTAGAAAAATTAAATTCCAGAATTTAGAGGCTGTCAACTGAAGATACAGCGACAGTGGTGGAACAAATTAAAACAAAGAGACTAAAAAGTTAGAATGAGAGGAACTCAATGTAACTTGAAGCATTGGAGGAGTCTGCAGAGGTAGGGAGGGGTTATGTCATGGAGGGATGTTGCAAATTGAGACATTGTCAGAAGAGGAGCCTTGTAAATTATGAAAGATGCATGTGAGTTATGAGATTGTGCAGCGGAATATGGATGAACTTAAATTCATGGGTCAATAAATGCTGAGACACCATGTCCTACAATGGACAAATAGGATCAACATATTGAGCCACTGTTGAAGATTGGAGCTGTTAAACTAAGGCACCACCATGGTTGCATGGTGTTATAGAATTCTATGGCTTAAAAATAGTCCCTTCAGCTCAACTTGTCCATGCTACCCAAGTTAGTCCCATTTGCCTGTGTTCAGTCCATGTCTCTCAAAACCTTTCCTCTTTATGTACTTGTCTGAATGCCTTTTGAACATCTGCCACTTCCTCTGGCAGCTTATTCCATAGTAAAAACACACCAAAACGCTGGAGGAACTCAGCTTGTATTTTCAGCTTCTCTATTGCCGATGTTTCGGTCCTGAGCCCTTCTTCAAGGAGTAAGTCAGAGCAGGAAATTTTAGAAAGTCTCAGAGTTCAGACAATGCAGGCTGGGGGAGAAATTCAGATTAACAAAAAGTGTTAGTTGGATATGATAAGGGACGAAGTAAGAATTTATCATGTTTGTGCGAAAGAAGATGGAATTGAGAGTCAGCAATAGGGAAAGGCGACGGTGGAAGAAGGTGGGGCGGGGGGGTGAAGGGGGGATGGTTTTTAATGAAAGCCAGAAAAGCCGCTATTAATGCCATCCAGTTGGAGGGTGCCCAGTTGAAAGATGAAGTGTTGTTTCTCCAATTTCCAGGTGGTCTCATGAATGAGTGAGACCATGGTCAGACATGTCAGCAAGTGAATGGAGTGGAGAATTGAAACGGGTGGCCACTGGGAGATGTATGTTATTACGGCAAACTGAGCCGAGGTGCTCAACAAGCGATCTTTCACTCTGCCTCCAATTTCTCTGATGTATTATTTCTCATATCCACTGCACTCTGTGTGAAGAAGTTCCCTTTTAAAACTTCCCTCTCACCTTTAATCTATGCCTGCTAGTTTTTGACACCCCTATATTGGGGAAAAGGCTATGCCTATTTACCTTATCTGTGCCTCTCATGAATTTTTAAACCTCTATAAGATCTCCCATCAGCCTTCTACACTCCATGGAGAGAAGTCCCAGAATATCTTGCCTCTCCTTATCATTCATGCAGACGAGTCCCAGAGACATGTTCAATTCCTCAGATAATGAATCAGTTTGTACATGTTGGTAGGACAACTGGAAAATACTTAGGGATGTGCTGAAGAGTCGTGCATTTTTTTAAATTTAAAAATGAAATGTATTTTAACAATATGCAGGAAATATGAAACAAATGGTAGTTTATTTACACACATGATGTTGCCAAGTCAGTGCATTTGATTATTGAAGCATCAGCACCACTCCTGCAGCTTCTTTGAACAATACACTGTTCAAGCATTGGTGGGACTGTTACCTAACTAATTCTCAGTGATCGAGACCCTGAGCCTTAACAGCAGGTAAAAGATTAAATCTGTCATTCACAAAAAGACATCAAAATGTCCAGAACTACTGTTTTACTAAATGAAACTCTAGTTTGGCTCTCTTAACAAAATTACATCACAGTTTAATTTACCAAACTTGAACATACTCTGGTAAAATTAAACCCAGAGGTAGTATTTGACAAGAGTTTGAATGGATGTTTGAACAAAACAAAGAGAAGCATTTTTGGCTCTGTTTTCTGCTAGAGCGGTAACTGGATGAAGTTCACTTTGAATAATGGGGAAATAATAAAAACCAAGCACTCCTTTTATCCCAAGTTAAGTCATAAAGGGTCACCTATTGTAATTTCCTTCCATAATGATTTCATCCAATGTTCAGTGCACTCTGATTACATGTTTCAAATGATGTGATGTACTGTGTTGAAGTTTTGTTTAATCAATGTGCGGGTCATTTGCTCCAAGTCGCAGGTCAGGAAAGAGGTGATCAAATAACCCTGCAGAAAGGTTGTTGAATTGTTGAACAGTGTAAGGGAAATGATGTCTAAGGTGTGTAGAGTGGGGTGGGCGGACATGGTCCAATTTCACCTTCAAGGTCAGAAAGTGATTTCACAGGATCTTTAGCTTCTCAGATGCAACAGCCATGACTTGTTTTTATATGATGTCCTTAATGTAGGAAAACATTCCAAAGATCATCAAATTATACAACACAGAAATAGGCCCTTTGATCGATCTCATCCTTGCTGATAAAACTGCCCATGTGCGTGCTAGCCAGGTTTGCCCACGCTTGGACCATCTACCTCGAACCCTTTCCTATTCGTGTGTCTTCCCGAAAGTCTTTTAAATATCATAATTGTACCTGTCACGACAATCAGTTCCACTGGCAGCTCATTCCATATGTGTGAAGATGTTGTCCCTCAGGTATCTTTTAACTCTTCCTCTTCGCCCCACCCCCCACATTGGAACTATTATCAAATACGATTTGACACTGAACTGATAAGTTGGATATTGGAATAGACGATCCAAGGATTGGTGAAGGAGACATATTTTTATGCAGCATATTAAAAGAAGAGTGGAAGTGGAGAGGACCATAAAGACCATGTACCACCCCTTTGGTTCCAGATCCCTGATGTTTCACCCAGCCAATCAACTATGTCATTAGCATTGCATGTACCCAGAAATGTTTCTAATGACCAGGCAGCACAAAGCTCTCCTGATGATTATATTGCAACTGATGAATGGTTAATTCTGCATTCTGATTCCTGTATCAAGGCTGTCTGGTTTAGCTGCCTAACTGTTTTGGAGACAGAACATTATCACTATGTAGCACATCAGTGATGCTGGAATTGTTGAGTGTTCAGTCTGTGAAGAAACATTTAATCTCTGACCAGTTTCAATCAAATGTACTGCAGGGAAGTGTTGGAATTTGAGCCCCTGTTCCCTTCTCTTCTTTCAACTTGGCATTCACCTTCCTATTTGGAATGAGAAGCATAAAAGGCACGTGGAAATAATAATTGTGCTCTGAATGAACATTCTGAGCAGGCAAAGTTTCCATCGCAGCAATGGAAAATCCCCTCTTTTGTTGCACAGTGTATATTTAATCAGAATGATTTCATGCCTCAGTGACATTTGGAACAGATGGAAAGGATACAGGGATTACCTCCCATGGTGAGGTGAGGAAAAGATATAATTTGATGTTCTTTCAGTGGAAAGGACATACAAACAGCAGGAGCCTGTTCAGTCCCTCAAGGATGTTTCACCATTCTATTGGATCATGTCCCATGTGTATCTTATAGCCATGTATTTTACCTTCATTGTGTAAACCTGAATACCCTATGCCCAGTAGAAACAGTCCACTCGATTTGAAATGTTCTGTTGACCCCAATCATAATAGCTTTTTGCTTGAGGGAGTTCCAGATTTCCATTGCTCTGTGTATGAGGAAATGCTTCCTTGCACCACTGATGAATAACCTGGATCTAATTGTAAAGTGATATCTCCTGTTTTCCATTTTCCAGTGGAATTGATTTCTTTCTATCCTCACTAACTGCTCTTTTAATCATCAGACACATCAAATACATTGCCCTTCATCTTCACTTTTCTGTGACGTACAAATCCATGGAATTGATACTCATAAATTCTATTTTTTCTCATCCTGGTGGATCCATGCTATACCTCTCCAAGTGAATAGTTCTTTCTTGAGCCCTGAAAACAGTGGTTTGCAAGCCAAAAAAAGCAGCACAAGTTGGATGTACATGGAGGAGACAACTGCTGATAACAAGGAGCACAGAATAGGTCAATAAATCCTGTGATTGCTGAATGATTCCATGTTTTAAAGGAGATAATCAACTTTTTCAGAATGGACTAGATGGGCTGAAGGGCCTGTTCCAATATTGTGGAGATCTATAAGATCAGGACATGAAGAACACAATATTTATTAGTAAATTACTCTTGATAATTTCTGTTTGTGGCCAAGTTGCTTCTGTACTTTCTACATAGTAACTGTCCTACAAAGTATTAAATTTACCTATGAACATGTTTGGGATGTCCTGAGGTTGTAAAGGATAGCAAATCTTTCTTTTTATTTGATGTCACCACTGTAAAGTGAGATGCTTGATAACCAGAATCATAGAACACTACAGCACAGAAAACAGGACCCTTCTGGTCTGTGCCAAAACATCATTCCACTAGTCCCATTGACCTGCACCCATTCCATAACCCTCCAGACCTCTCCCATCCATGTATCTATCCAATTTATTCTTGAGTGAGCCCACATTACCATGTCAGATGACAGCTCACTCCGCCCTCCCACCACTTCCTGAGTGAAGAAGTTCCACTAATGTTCCCTCAACCTTTCCCTTTTCACCCTAAAGTCATGACCTCTCATATTTATTTCTCCTAATCTAAGTGGAAAGAGCCTTCTCACATTTATTCTGTCTATACCCCTCATAATTTTGTAAACCTCTATCAAATCTCCCCTCATTCTTCTCTGCTCATTGTTATTCATTGCTATATATAATTTATATATAACAATGAATAAAAGCAAGGAGATATACTTGAGGTTGGTTGAGAACCGAATATTGTCTTCTTCAAAGCAGTGGCCATGGGATTTTTCACCAAAGTCTCAGTTTAATGCCATTTCCTAAGATCGCCTCTCCAACATTACTGTACTGGCCTTACTTCGTGTGTATGAGCTTGAATTTGTTCATTTCTGAATCCCTGGTTTATCTTAACCAATCTAATCACTAAAGCAAAAATGCCCATGTTTTGCTTCCACAGAGTGGGTGAAGCCATGAAGATCCCGGTATATGAAACTCCAACAGGTTGGAAGTTCTTTGGGAATTTGATGGATGCTGGAAAATGCTCTCTTTGTGGGGAAGAGAGCTTTGGTACAGGTAATGTACTCCTTCTCAGCTTTCATGGAGAACTCATGAGCACAGAGAGTAGAATAGCATGGGATCAGTTCAGGGAAAACCAGAAGCACCTCAAAGAGTGCAACACCTCCTTAGTATTCATTGATAAGTATGTCTAGATGAAGTCAGGAGAGTGGAATAGAGTGGGAGGAGACTTCCATTCATCCAATGAGACAAACGGCCTGGTTCTGTGTTGTAAAGTCTATTTAATTCCCTTGGCTACCATGATAAACAACACAATACTGAGATTAAATCAGGACCTGTATTGATGTAGCTGTACATTTTTTTTAAATCAAACAAACGCGTCTCCAAAGGTTGTCTGTGCTTTTTATTATGTTTTGAAGAATGTTTCAGCATATATAATCACCGAGTTGTATTTGCTGTCCACTGATTTGTTGATGCCTTGTTCACATAGGTCAATTGTGATTTTTATTGCATCATAGAGCACAGGAGGAGGCTACTTGCCCATTCATTTGTGGATCTGTTTAATCACTCTTAGACCACATGAAGACTGTTGGCTGTTTAGAAATGTTGTGTACATTTCTGGTCACCTAGCTGTAGGAAGCATGTCACTGAGGTGAAAAAGGTGGACTGATGGTCATGGGAATGGAAAGCTGAAGGTGAGAGGCTGGGGCTTTTTTTCTCCCTGGAGCATTGGAGGGAGCATGAGGTGTGACCATAAAAGAGGTTTATAAAATTATGAAGGGCATAGATAAGGGAAATGGCAAGTCTAAAGCAAGAGAGCACCAAATTAAGGTGAGAAAGGTGAGATTTATAAGGGATGTGAATGGCAACTCTTTCCGCACAAAGAGTGGCGGGTATGTTGGAATGAATTGCCAGAGGATGTGGTAGCAGGAGGAACAATGACAGAGTTTGGACAGGTGCATTGATAGGGCATGTTTAGAAAGATATCTAAGTTAGACTTATTTGAACTTGGTTAGCATGGAGAGTTGGGCCAAAAGGCCTGCTTCAGTGTTATATAAATCCATGATTGTATCCCTTCCTTATAATGTTCTACAATATGCTAGAGAGTTATCAGTACAAGTGGGTTAAAACAGCAATGTTAGGGATAGGTTTGAATTGGTAAGAAAATAAGTTCCTTACCTGCTGTTCCCTCAGCTGTTGTCAATTTTAGACAATCTAATCATTTCATAAGCAGGATTGGAGCTGGTTGGACTGCAACCAATTAAGTCTTCTTATTTCCCACTGTGTTTTCCAAATACAGCAGTTAGTTTTTTTTCTAAAGCTTTTCCAAGTGTTAAAGGCAATTCCAAATATCTCTGCAAAGAAAGTTTCAGATGGGAGTTCTTCTGTGAAAACATTTTTGAGGGCAAAAATGTCTTTGTGGCTTGAGGCACATCGCTGTGGACAGGGAGGAAAGGAAAGTGAGTTAGTCCACACAGCAGCTGCTTTGAATTCTGTGAGAGGGAATGTTTCATTGTCTGGCTTCATTTGGAAATATCTGTCAATAAACCTGCAGGCTTGCCAGAGTTGGGAAATTTCAGAGAGCGATGGTTTACTTAATAAAAATTAATTACTTCTTCACACCTCATTGGGCATCATGAAGTACCCAGATCAGATGTCGTAAATCAAAATATTGCTCCTTGTAAAATAATCCTTGTCTCTTTATCATTTGAATGTTAATTGAGAAATGGATTACATTTTTCACATGCCCCTTCAGTACCACTGGATGTTCCAAAGTTTTTCACAGCCAACATGTACTTCCAAAGTGTTGTAAAGTAGAATGAATTTGTGCTCAGCAATATCTCACAGGCAGTGAAAAGGCAACACTCAATTTTTTTGTGTTTTAGTGATTTAGTTGAGAGATAAATAATGGGCAGAATCTTTTTAGGCCCTGTTAAAATGGCAGCTGAGGCATGATTTTAGAAATGTTTCCAATGGATGTGATCACCAGCACTGCTGCATTCCCTCAGCAGAGCTTTGATTACTCTGTGGACAACATTCTGACTCAGAGGTGAGTATCACCACAAAATGTAGAGTTCTGCAGAACTCTATAACTGCAGAGTTGTCACGAATTCATGACAGATCTGCATTCAGAATTGCTTGACTGGCGTCAATTCTCCTGTGGTTTTGTCAATTGTTGCACGTTACTCAGTCTGATATGGGTACTAAAGGATCTAGAACAGATTAGGTGTCCAAGGAATGCATTGCAGTTCAATCCTACATCACATCAATGACAACATTGCTGATCTCCACCTTACTTTGTTACTTGCTACACTTTATTATTTATATAGATTGCTCTTGTAATAGAAGTATTTCATAATGTGCATCTAATGAGGGAACATTATTTATCATTGACTCCAAAGCTATTGACGAGGTTGTATTGACTCAGCCCCAGTACCCACACTCACTACCCACAAATCTATGTCCCCAGAACTTGCCATGTCCCAATCCTCTGATTACATGCGTGGCCAAAATCATCTTGGATCAACAAAGTAGTGAAGATCCACTTGGCACTTGGATCTCAAATGATGGAGTTAGTTAATGTATATCCATTGAACTTGTGTATATAACAATGTTTGTTGTCATATACTGTCATTCCTACTTGCTGTATCCCAGTGTTTCTCAACCTTTTTCTTTCCACTCACATACCACTTTAAGTAATCCCGATGCCACTGAATCTCAATCTGTGATTGGTAAGGGATTAGTTAAGGTGGTATGTGAGTGGGAAGGGAAGGTTGAGAATCACTGCTATAGACTCAATTGTTACTGAAATATTTTGCTTGAGAAAAATTGTCATTGGCCCACTTCCTTTGGAGTTATGAAACTGTGCACATAATGAGTCAATTAGGTACAATTAAAACAGTGGTTTTCAAACTTTCTTTCCACCCACATACCATCTTAAGCAAACCTTTACTAATCACAGAGCATCTATGCCATAGGGATTACTTAAAGTGGTATGTGAGAAGAAAGAAAAAGGTTGAGAACCACTGCAATCGCCACATAGGTTTGCAAGATACAATAGTATAAATTACCATAAATCACCATGAGACAAAAATAGAAATAATAAGTGTAAAAGGGATAGATAAATAAATATTCACAGTTGCAAGTACTGCAGAACAATAAATGATGTTTCAATGGTGCAAACAATTCTTTGTGGTTCTGGAGTAGTTTATGGTTAAGGTAGGTCAGGGAGGTTCAAGGCCTTGATAGTTGTTGCAAAAAATCTGTTCTTGAATTATAGATGTGCCAGACTTCAGGTTTCTGTGTCTTTTGTCTACAGGGAGCAGCGAGAAGAGATCACGATCAGAGTAATGGGGATTCTTTCTGACATTGGTCCACTTCAGAAGTCTTTGACAAATGGAAATACATATTCCCCCACCCCCCACCAAGTTCACCATTTGTTAAAGCTGCCAAGATTTCTCAATGGTTCTGAATGATCCTGATTTCAGAAATATTTACAAACTATTAAAATTAAATAATCTCAAAATATAACATTTTATAAATATAAAAACAGCTCAAAGCACAAATAATTAATTTTAGTTAAAACAAATTTAAATCATTAAAAATATTAATGTACATTTAACTCATTTCTCTGAAGTTGTGTGTGTGCCACTGAAGCGAGAGACTAACTCTAATGCAAAGACTAAGAGCAGATTCTCCTGCTCTTATGCAGGAAATTACTGGCAGATGTCAGCTAATCCCGGTTTGTGCAGGACTGCTGGATGTTACAGCGTCATTCGGGTCCTCTTATATTTTCTGCCATGGTTTCAGTCCATCCAATTTATTCACAGGATATGGACATTATCAAGACCAGTGTTTTATAAGGGCACTCAAGAGTCAGTGCATATTACTGTGGGTTTAACAGGCCAAAACAGGGAAGGAGAAGAGTGAACTGGAGGCTTTGCAGAACAATCCCATAGCTTCACCAATTTTTTTTTAACCATGGATTTATAAGGTGTATGTAAACACACATAATGGATCAAGTTGGCAGCTCCAATTCAATGAGATCACGTTTGCTAGTTCAACAGTGTATCACCATGTTATTTCTGTACTGACTTTAAAGAGGAATTCTCAAAACCATTCCATGGTTGTCACAGGGATCATTGTGAAAGTAGCATTGTATTTCCAGGGAATTGATAAATGGCAACACATAATCGGCTGGAGGAACTTGGTGGGTCAAACAGCATCATCGGGAGAAAAAGAAGAATCAATATTTTAGGACAGAATCCTTCATCGAGCCTTGATGAAAGGTTCTGGCCCAAAACGTTAACAATTCTTTATCTCTCACTGACGTTGCTTGACCTGCTGAGTTGCTCCAGATTCTAGTATCTGAACAATGGCCCCTTGCAATATTGTCATGCCAACAGGAGAAATAAAAGAGATTAAACTTTGTACTGAGAATGCAATAATATGCATAGTATTAATGTAGGCGCCTGCAAGCTCACACCAAGACACAAGAGAAACTTGTCCGTGAACTACTCTTTGCAGACGATGCCGCTTTAGTTGCCCATTCAGAGCCAGCTCTTCAGCGCTTGACGTCTTGCTTTGCGGAAACTGCCAAAATGTTTGGCCTGGAAGTCAGCCTGAAGAAAACTGAGGTCCTCCATCAGCCAGCTCCCCACCATGACTACCAGCCCCCCCACATCTCCATCGGGCACACAAAACTCAAAACGGTCAACCAGTTTACCTATCTCGGCTGCACCATTTCATCAGATGCAAGGATCGACAATGAGATAGACAACAGACTCGCCAAGGCAAATAGCGCCTTTGGAAGACTACACAAAAGAGTCTGGAAAAACAACCAACTGAAAAACCTCACAAAGATAAGCGTATACAGAGCCGTTGTCATGCCCACACTCCTGTTCGACTCCGAATCATGGGTCCTCTACCGGCACCACCTACGGCTCCTAGAACGCTTCCACCATCGTTGTCTCCGCTCCATCCTCAACATCCATTGGAGCGCTTTCATCCCTAACGTCGAAGTACTCGAGATGGCAGAGGTCGACAGCATCGAGTCCACGCTGCTGAAGATCCAGCTGCGCTGGATGGGTCACGTCTCCAGAATGGAGGACCATCGCCTTCCCAAGATCGTGTTATATGGCGAGCTCTCCACTGGCCACCGTGACAGAGGTGCACCAAAGAAAAGGTACAAGGACTGCCTAAAGAAATCTCTTGGTGCCTGCCACATTGACCACCGCCAGTGGGCTGATAACGCCTCAAACCGTGCATCTTGGCGCCTCACAGTTTGGCGGGCAGCAACCTCCTTTGAAGAAGACCGCAGAGCCCACCTCACTGACAAAAGGCAAAGGAGGAAAAACCCAACACCCAACCCCAACCAACCAATTTTCCCCTGCAACCGCTGCAACCGTGTCTGCCTGTCCCGCATCGGACTTGTCAGCCACAAACGAGCCTGCAGCTGACGTGGACTTTTTACCCCCTCCATAAATCTTCGTCCGCGAAGCAAAGCCAAAGAAGATTAATGTATAAATTCCAAAACCCTGCTCCCCCTCATAAAATAGCAGTTTCCCTTCAACTGTGCCTTTAGGCTATAGGAAGGTAAGAGTAAATTGCTAAAAATATTGCAATCTTTCGAGAAACCATTTGAAAATGCCCATAATTCATTAAAATCAATTTTAATTTCCCTCTCACTGAACCTCATGAATCTCAAGCAAACAATCCACTGCTGAAGGAACTCAGTGGACCAGGCAGAATCTGTGGATAGAAATGATCTGTCAACGTTTTGGATCGGGACCCTTTATTGATAAAGGGTTGTGACCCAAAACATTTCTTCAACCATAGGGTCATTCTGTTCATTCAAGACAGAAATTGATAGATATATAAACATTAAGGGAATCAAGGAATATGGGGCAGGACTGGAAAGTACCACTGAGGCAGAACATTGGACGTAGATTTAATGTATGGCAGAGCTGATTTGAAGGACCAGATGGCCTTTTCTTCCTCCAGTTTCTTTTTTTCTTATTTTATGGACAAGTACATTTTCTCATGCAGATGACTGTAGAAAGTGGGTCCAGCATCTTTCTTCTTTCTAATTATGTCGAAAGTCAGCGTTGACTAATCGATGACTATTTGCTTATTTAGTTGGTGTAGCGGTTAGTGCAGTACTGTTGCAGCACCAGCGATTAAGACCACGGTTCGAGTCCCACACTGTCTGTGGGGAGCTTGTACATTCTCCCTGTGTCTGCGTGGGTTTTCTCTGGGCGCTCTGGTTTCCTCCCACCATTCAAAATATACCAGTGGGTGTAGGTTATTGGGGTGTTAATTGGGCAGCACTGATTCGTGGGCCAAAATGGCCTGTTACTGTGTTGTGTGTCTAAATTTAATTTTTAAAAAATCTAAACTTAAAAATTTAAAATTTAAATGACATCAGGGTGGACGTGGCAGAATTACCACTAATTGGTAGTGCAAAAATAAACTGTACACAATGTAAAACATGTAAACAAAGAACAGTAAACAGATACAGAACGTAAACAAACTGACTGCAATACAGAGAGAATCAATAAAGTGCACAAGAAAGAGTCCTTAAATGAGTCTCTGATTGAGTTTGTCATTGAGGAGTCTGATGCTGGAGGGGTAGCAGCTTTTCCTGAACCTGGTGATGTGAGTCTTGTGGCATCTATACCTCTTTCTTGGTGGCAGCAGTGAGAACAGAGTGTGTTCTGTGTGGTGTGGATCCTTGATGATGGCTGCTTCCCTCTGACGGCAGCTTTCCCTGTAGATGTACTCATTAGTGGGGAAGGCTTTGCCTCCGATGTCCTGGGCTGTGTCCACTACCTTTTGGATGGATTTGCTCAGGGGTATTGGTGTTTCCACACCCGACCATGATGCAGTTGATCAGCACACTTTCCACCATACCTCTGTAGAAATTTTGCAGGTTTTCTGGTGTCATTACCAAACCTCTGTAAACACCTGAGGAAGTAGAGGCGCTGACATGCTTTCTTCACAATGCCATTGATGTGTTGGGTCCAGGAAAGATTCTCTGAGATAGTGACTCCAAAGAGCTTAAATTTGCTCACCCTCTCCACCTCTGATTTCCCCCAGTGTTCACTGGATTGTATACCTCTGGCTTTCCTTTCCTGAATGTCTGCAATGTTACAAGTGGATCACATACCATTCTAATCCAGATATATATTGCTGTTTCTTCTTTGTCACTGGGTCTAAATCCTGGAACTCACCACCTACCACCTCTATGGAATTATATGGAGTGCAGGGGTTCAAAAAGATGCTTCACTGCTATTTGGTGTGGAACAATAAAATTCTGGTCCAGCCAACACTATCCACATCCCAGCAAGACTGGATGACAGGTTAGCAATCTGGACACACATGTCGCACCTCACCTCATAAGCATATTGTACAGGAATATCCAAGGTCAAACAAAAAAACTGCGATGTTGGGGTCGAGTGCAATACTCAGCATGCACAGTAAGTAAAGGGTAACCAATGCTTCAAGTTTGAGCCTTTCATCAGGATTCCTGTCAAAAGGCTCAAACCAAAGCATTGTTACCTTTTCCTTACTACTTTTGCTGCATAATCCACTGAGTTCCTCCATGACTACTTTGATACATATTTCTCCAATGATGTGTATTCATACTGGGCCTTAAAATGCACATCATAGATAGATTGTGAGACATAAGGAGATGTTAGGGTGAGTGACCAAATGTTTTGTCAAAGAAGGACAGGGAAAGAGGTAGAACAGTTTAATGAGGGAGCTCCGAAGTTTAGGGGAGTAATTGACAGCCAATGTTAGATCAGTTAAAATCAAGGATGTCTGGTCAACAAAATTAAACAATTTGAGACTTCTGTATTCAACTAGAATATCCAATTACCAGAATGTAACAAGATATTCTTATTTTATTTAACCAGACAGGACCAGCATTAGAATTGCTACTCCACTCGTGAATAAGATGTTTTAATTTAAATATTTGTAAGTGGTGCTGATTTGGCTGAGTCGCTTTTGCAGATCTTGACATTCTGGCAGGGTGAAATTACTGCTGGAGTACCTCATGAAAGTCATTCTTTGCCTGTAAAAGGTTGAAAGCTTCCTCTTAATGAGGCACAGTTCCTCTGAGAGCATTGCAGGCACACAGCCAGCTGCTTGATGCAACAGTTGAAAAACTCTTCCATTTTAGTTTGTAAAGCTCACAGCTTGCTGGCTCTGCAAGTATCAATTTCCTAAGGCCACGAGGCAATCCTTCACACCCAAGCAGTGCCAGTTAATGGACATGAAGCGGATCATCACACAGCAGAACTCTGAGCGACCACTGCTGATATTGAGCACAATTGGAAAGAGGAAAAAGATGAACACAGGAGAGCAAGATACAGTACAGGAGAAAGAAAGGTGAAGAGGGAAGGTAGAGAATGCTCATATGGTTTCAAAAGTAGAATATTCAGCCATATAACTTTTTTGGGTGGTATTTTCAATGCAAATCTATCCCAAATTTGTATGTTCAAAATTATTTCCTTTCAAGATTACAGAATTTCTTCCCACTAATTGAAACCAGCCTCAAAGAGTTTGTTTTCCACAATGTGTCTTGACAAAAGTATGTGCCCTGCTCTTTTTAAAGGAATTGCTTGTCTCATCCCCAGATATATTGTGCTGGGAATTCTGTTCCTTTTGCGGCGGAAAAAGAAGTTTCATGAAACTTCCAGTCTCACTGTTGGAACACAAATTCAAATGTCCATTCAAAAATAGTAACCTTCTTGAGAAGAAACTTGATTTGCTGTTGTATCTTTTCTTGGAAACATGGCAACTAATTAGAGCACATTCCCAAAAGACAACATCAAATGATCTGGGTTTTTTTTTAGTGGTGCTCAAATGATAAATATTGAGCTGAGGCAATGGGAACAAATCCCCTCCTCTTCTTTGAAATAATACCTTGGGATATACTATATCTATGAGAGGGAGTGCAGGCACTAAGTTTTAGAAGAATGTCTTTACTTGGGCAGAAAGGTTAACAATTCAGAATATAGTTTAAGCTAGTCAAGAGAAGTGAGAGAAAAGGTCTTCACCCAGAGTTCTCTACCAGAAAGCATAAAGATACCTGGAATATGCAAATTGTCCTATGAGAAAAGGATGGGCAATCTAGGCTTGTATATCCTGAGAGACAAAAGTGAGAGGGGCATGATTAAGTCAACTAAGATCCTGAAGGGAAATACAAAAGCTGCAAATGCTGGAATCTTAAGCAGACAAAGAATTGCTGGAAGGACTCAGCTGGCGAGGTGCTCAGTTAACATTTCAAGTCAAAATACTTTGTCAAGGTGTGGTTTCTGACACAAAGCATTAACTGACCATTTCTATCCATGGATACTGTCTGACATTCTGAGGTCATCCACAATTCTTAATTTACTTAAGATTCTGAAGGGTTTGACAGGGTGGAAATGGAAGAAATGTTTCTCATTGTCAAAGAATCGAGAACTAGGGATCACTGTTTAGAAACAAGGGGTTGTCTGTTTAAGGCTGAAATGAAGATTTTATTTTCTTTCTCAGAGGGCCATGAGTTTTTATATCTCTCTTCCTTTTTTAAGACAGGGTAGATTAGTGGTTTGCAACCTTTTTCTTTCCACTCACATACCATTTAAGTAATCCCTGTGCTGTAAGTGCTCTGTGATGAGTATGGGATTGCTTAGGGTGATATGTGAGTGGGAAGGGAAGGCTGAGAATCGCTGCTCTAGACTCAATTGATACTGAAATATTTTGTTTAAGAAAAATTGTCATTGGCAACTCCTTTGGAGTTATGAAACCGTGCACATAACGAGTCAATTAGGTACGATTAAAACAGTGGCTTTCAAACTTTTTCTTCCCACTCACATACCACCTTAAGCAATCCTTTACTAATCACAGAGCATCTATGGTATAGGGATTACTTAAAGTGGTATGTGAGTGGAAAGAAAAAGGTTGAGAACCACTGGAGTAGATAGATTCTTAGTCAGCAAGGTTCCTGATGTAGGGAAGAATGCAGAGTTAAGAATACAAATGGATTTGCCATGATTTTATAAAATGGAATAAGGTCAAGGGCAAGAGTGACCTACCCCTGCACATAATGCACATGTTCCAAGATGGGTAAAGAATAATCAAAGCAAAAACTCTTCGGGATATCTTGAAGGTACTAGCTTGTGGCAAACCATGACCAAAAAAAACTAGAAAGTGGCTTAAATCTCTTATGTTTCCAGAAAAACAGTACTTCTGATAGTGTGACACTTCCCTCAGTCCTATGTCAATCTTAAAGACTGTGCCTTTTTTCAGAGTGAACATTTGAAATCACATCTTTGACAATGAAGATGCTTTTATTGATTGACAAAATAGGATATCTGATCTCATTCTAGTGTTCCCATTGCTGAGGATTCAGTCATTGGCTTGAATTTTCCTTGGAAAAGCTCATCACCTGAAACTGTCACTCATTTACTTGCTCAACCGTCCATTTTCTCATTGCCTATTTTTTTCTCTCTGCATTTATCTCCATCTTCCCCACAAATCTATTGCTGATTCCTCCTTTAACTATTCCATGTGGGAACAAGATCCACACTCCCAATATTCCCTGTGGAGTTTTCTTCTAAATTTTAATTAAATTTATTAGTGGCTATCAGACAATTATGATCCTTGGATTTGATCTGCCCCATTACCTTCTCTGTGTGCACGTCCCAAAACTTACATGGTTTTGAAGATCTTGACCAGGTTACCCTGAAATCTTCCCATTCCCTCCAGGAGAGTCCCAGAGACTTGGTGTAGTTAAAATTCTGCTGATGCTGGGGTTGAGTACGATGCACAAAAGTGCTGGAGAAACTCAGCAGGTCATGCAGCATCCATAGGAAACACCTATAATTCCTACAGATGCTGCGTGACCTGCTGAGTTTTTTCAGCACGTTTGTGTATTGCAAAGACTCAGTGTTTTCTGCTGGTTATATATTCTCAATTCCTATGTGAGTCTTTTTGCCTCTCTTTCAGTCACGATTTTATTTGATAACATAGAGATCAGAGTATTTTCAATACACACCCATGCATATGATTTTATTTTATTGCCAACCTGCAAATGACCCACAAGAAATCCTGCAGATTTCTTAATTTTCATGTTTACCTCAATGACCTAAATGAGAAGCAGAAATGATTTCACTTTAATACACCCTATTTAAGCACCCATCAACTTCAGATGTTGTTGGCACTTGCACACAATCTGAATTGTGCGTTTCCTTGACATTAATTTAGCCCAGGCAGTTGATACAAAGCAGATCCGATAGTGCACAAAGCTGTCTTCTATTAGAGGGAGCTTATCCTAATGCAATCCTGCTATTGCAAGGAATTATTTAAATACAAGATGTTCTCCCTTGACATCTTGACTGAAGATCTCTTGTGCCTATTCATCTTCCTTCACTCATGGATCTCCTGGGGTATGTTCCACCTTTTTTGAGACTGACCTTACCAATGAATGCTTTTGTTTCTCTAGCTGTGATTTCTCCTTTCTCCCTTTTGAAATTGGAGGGATGTATGATCTGATTTGCATTCAATGACAATGGCACCTCTCACTTCTGACCTTTCCCTCTGCTTGAGTGTTTGTATTGGCCACAGCTCAGTGGATTGCATTTTTGCCTCTGAGGTCAAATCCCTGTTGGTAGTACATGGCCTTAGGGTAACACTTTAGTGCAGCACTAAAAAACAATGCTTCCTTTCTGGTACATATAGTTAAACACAAGCCCTTGCTGCTTTCTAATGAGGATAGAAAAGAAATCCTACTGACCAGTGTTGGAAAGAAGAACAGTGAAGTTTGCCCCAACACAATGCCTAACCTTCAAGGAAATAATACGAAAAGCAGCAGTTAACTCCCATAGGTAAACAATGCTGACAAACCCAGTTCACCTATTGCCATCTGATCTACACTCTCACCAAAGCCTGGAATTTAATAGAAAGTCATAGAGTTAAGTAGCATGAAACAGCTCTTCAGCACAATTTGTTTATGCTCGCTCTGTTGTTTACCTTAGCTCATCCCATTAGTGTTTGGCTTGTGACCCTCTAAAGCAGTGGTTTTCAAACTGCCTCCCTAACTTCGTTCCACCTTAAGCAATCCCTGTGCCATAAATGCTCTGTAATTAGTAAGGGATTGCTTAAGGCACACATGTCAAACTCAGGCCCGCAGGCCAAATTTGGCCCATGATATAATTATATTTGGCCCGCAAGATCATATCAAATATGTATTAGAGCTGGCCCGATGGCCGCCGTGCCAGTATAGCGCATGCACAGCTAATACTACAAATCCCAGAATGCTTTGCAAATGTGTTGGCGCCGGCCCGTCAGCCCGCTAATCGTCCCCACCTCCCCTCTTTACTTTCATTGGCATCTGTGACCTGTCGCCCAACTCACATGTAATAAACCCCTTACGGAAAATGGCCAAACGAAAGACCGAAAACAGGACCTTTCAAGACAGGTGGGAGGAAAACTCTGACCCCAGAGTTTGATGAACTTGCATCTAAGAAGAGATGGTCAAGAGATGGTCACCTGGTTTAGACCCAGGTGCATCAGAGTAAATCACAGTGTAGCAAGCTAAGCTTGGATTAATATTTTCTTTGGTTAACTTTGGACTGTTCATAGTTGAAAGATTGGATTTTCATTGAAGCAAGTTGTTATTTTTTTTGACTTGTTGGCTTGTGAAAAAAAATACATTTAAAAGGAGCTTAAAGGCTATAGAGAAATATTATTTATTGAATATTTTATTTCTCATTTGTTAATGCTTCTTCTGGAAAGAGTTTAACCAAAACTATTATTAAACATTTATTTTAATAAGAAAAAGTTTAACATTACATATGTTGAAAGAAGAGAAAACATGCAGATGTTGTTGAAAATTTTCAATAAATATTTAGTTTGGCCCACAACATAGTCCAAGTTTTTAAATTTGGCTCTCTGTGAATTTAAGTTTGACACCCCTGGCTTAAGGTATGTGAGTGGGAAGGGAAGGTTGAGAACCACTGCTCTAGAACCAATTGTTACTGAAATATTTTGATTGAAAAAAAATTGTCAGTTGCCCATTTCCTTTGCAGTTATAAAACAGAGTCAATTAGGTACGGTTAAAACAATGATTTTCAAACGTTTCTTTCCACTCACATACCACCTTAAGCAATCCCTACTAATTACAGAGCACTTAGGGATTGCTTTCAGTGGAATTTGAGTTTCGTGGGACAGTTTGAAAAACACTGCTCTAAACCTTTTGAAATCACGTTTTAATTCTCACGCTCTCGCTCTTTCAGACCCTTCCATGTTTCTCCGTGGTTTTTTTTGCAGTCTTCTCAGCCCTCCACCCTCTGAGATACTCATGCTCCAACTTCTTTCTCTCTTCCATGACACTCTTCAGCTGCCAAGACTCTAACATCTGAAATCTTCCCTCTTCACCACCCTCTCTCTTTCTTTAAGATGGCCTTTCAGTCCTCCACCTCTGAATCTTTGCCATCCTGCCTGAATTTTTCCTTATTTGACCAGGTGTCAGGTTTCTTCTGACAACGATCATGCAATGTTTTATTATGCTGTACTTAGTATTCTTGCAATGATCCAAGAATTGTGGATGCGGCTGTTTGAGAGCAGGTTTGCAGCAGAGCGCCTTGCATTCAAATTCTTCTCATGGAGAGACTGGGAGCAAAAGCTGTTTGCAGATTTACAGTGTTTTACTTGAGAATTACAGTGTTTTACTTGAGAATAACAAAAAGCTATTAGCTTGTTCAAACAGTGCAGCTGAGCTAGATATAGCAAAGATGCAAATACAAACTACAAGGGAAGTTACAGGGAACTCATTTGTGTTCTGATTGACAATCTGGCGCTGATCTTTAGTGACTGCCAATCAGAGTGATAGGGCTTTATAGAGGGTATTTGGTCCATTGTTTCCATGCCGATCAAAATGGAGCATGTATGTTATTTGTGCTTCTTGATCCCAGTCCGTAGCCCATTGATTACAACACTTCATGATCAAAGATATTACACATACTATTACCTTAAATGTGATGAGAATCTTCTCATTCACTGATCCAAACTCCCACCTTCCCCCACCAACCCAACTTCTAAAGATAGATGGAAAGCAAACTCAAGTTCAAGTTTATTGTCACACATATCAAGGTGCAGGGAGAAAGTTTGTTTTGTGAGCAATCCAGCTAGCAGATGTAATACAGCAAGTAACAGAGAGGGATCAGTTAGTACAGAGCAAAGGCAACAAAATGATGGAAGCCATAAAACCAACCGCTGGAGGACCTTAGCAGGTTGTCTTTAGAGGGAAAGAGATAGTTGATGTTTCAGTCCTACATTAGGACTTTGGAAGCCATGTTACAACTAGAGTCTGTCTGACCCTGTCTGGAGAGGAGGTGGTATTGTTTTTCCAATCCTCTGAGAGAGGGATTGGTGGGAAAGTTTTTTTAAAAAAAAGCAGAGGCTGGAAATCTGAAATAAAAAGAGTAAGTACTGAAAAAACTCAGTAGGTCAGCCAGCATCTGTGGAAAGAGAACCAGTTAAAATTTCAATTTCAGGACCTTTCTTTAAAATAAGAGGGATTGGATGGAATGCACAGATTCACCAAAATGCGACTGGAGCTCAAAGTATAAGGGCTCAGTAATTCAATGGATGTCAAAGATTTCAAGTGAATTGATCAAGGTGATGAAGACAAAGATTTTCTTTACAGGAAAGGAGTCCATTTGCTCTTCCTGTTTGATAGCTCTAACATGGAGTTTTTGTGTTATTACCTACACAAATCTGGCAGAGATCTCCTTCCCCAGCTTTTTGACACAGAATATCCCCAATATATGAGGCCCTGTGCTCTACCCATCTTACCCCCTTTTCTTGTACCCCTCTCCCTCTGACTGACTTCCTTATCTATTAGATTGGCCCAATCATCTTTCAAAAGGAAATTGGGAAATTAATTGAGAAGGATAGATCTGCCGCCTGTTTGGAAGGAGCAAGAGTAACGGGAATACTAGGAGAGCAAAGGCATGAAGTCCAAATGGTTTTCTTCTCTGGCTTCAGGTTGTGTGCAGTAGAAGGCCAGTTGTGGAAAGCGCACGGTAAATTATTTTGTCTGTTTCAGGGTCTGACCATATTCGAGAAAAGGATGGTCTCTGGGCTGTCCTTGCCTGGCTGTCGATCATTGCAGCTCGCAAGCAGAGTGTGGAAGAGATACTGAAGGATCACTGGGCAAGGTTCGGCCGGAATTACTACTGCAGGTAAGAGTGGTGTCCATTCCGGGAAATACCCAGCCACACTCAGACATTGCAGGTGTAGAGGCAAGGCTCATTATTATTCATTGGGCTCACCACTGAACTTTAATTTTTGAGGAATTTCTCCTTAATTCATATCCCAGAGTGTTGAACCATTACTACAGGGAAATTAGTGCTGTACCCAGCCCCATTATCCAACTCTCTCCTGATGCTCTGGATAGTATACAGGTATTTCTCAACTTACAACCTCTGCGATTGATGACCATCTGTACAGACGACTGAAAAAAAAGAAAAAATATACTCGTATAATCATCAAATATTTGGACCACTTTTTTGGGCCAAAAATGAGTGGGAGGGGGTGGTGGGTCAACTTTTACACAGGTCAAACTTTTGACCTTGTAAGTACAGGTAAACTATCTACTTCTTTCAAAACTTTGGGAGCTGGGATGCCTGGGACCAGGTGGTAAGTCCATTTTTGGGGTGTCAAGAAATAGTATGAGTGGGTGGCCAGGGGTCGGGATACACAGGCAGCCGAGGCATCGGGGTTCAGATGCACAGGCAGCCGGGGCATCGGGGGTTCGGATGCACAGGCAGCCGGGGCATCGGGGGTTCGGATACATGGGCGACCGAGGATTCGGGAGTTAGAATGCTCAGGTGGCCAGGGATTTGGGAGTTAGCATGCTTGGGCACCCAGGATGTTGGGAGTTCAGACGCACAGGTGACCAGAGCATTGGTAGTTAGGATACGTGGGCGGCTGGGGCGAGGATGCATGGTTGGGAGATAGTTTTCCCAGGCAGCCAGTGCAAGGATCTATGGTTGGGAGCTTGGATTTGCGGGCAGTCGGGGTGAGGCTGCCCTTGCTAGCTGCCGTGTTGTATTTCTGACTTGCGCCCATTTTGAGATAACGATCGGTCCGTCAGAACAGAACACAGTCATAAGTTGAGGACTACTGTATTAGATTTGGCTATCATTTAAATTATAGCAGTGTTGAAGAATGTTAAACATGTAGACAGATTTAGCCTTGCATGTTTATATCCTGGACATCCCAAAACCTTATGTAACTGATGAAGGTAGACATGGCTGCCAATAACCCCAAAGTAATGGGCTGATCTTGTTTCAGAGATGAATTCTAGTCCCAGGAGAACTCCAATGCATTCATAACAGTTCTATATGTTCTCTCTGTCACCTTCATTGGTGCAACACTCCCACAATTCTGCTCTGATTCATCGATTTTAACATTGACAGTGACATCAGCAATGCTGAACTTCACATGTACATATGCGGGGGTACCTACCCTTCCGCTGATGGAAACTCCTCTTTCTGCACACTCCCCACTTCCTCTGGCTCCATCGTTCGCAAACCCACCTCCACCCCTCAGTAGAATCCTATACTTTCCTGAACATCCTATACTTTGAGCCAAAGTGGGGACCTGCCCTACCCTCAGCACTTAACACTTCACAACAGGAGATGTGCCATCCTGACCTGGCAATGGCATCAATAGTATTAACAGAGCAGCAATGTCACCATCACCGTGGGTGACAATGGCAGGCCCTCAACAAACTGGCTGCTAGCTCAATAAACGTGACATTAAAGGTATCACCATGTCATTCATCCCATCTGATAATTGCCAATAATCAGTAAATACAGATCCATGATGCCCTCGCTAAATGTTTCAGGGAAAATTCTGAACATAAAGCTTGACCAAAGTTAAAATACTTGCATTTCTATAGTGCTCTCACAATGTCCGGCCATTCTAGATGCTTTGCAGCCAGTGATCTGCTTTGTAGAATTCAGTCAATAAAGTGAAGTGAAACATAACCAATTTGTGCACAGAAAGCTTCTACATTCGTAATGTTGTAATAATTGCATCATCTAATTTTGATGATATTCATTAAAAGATAACTTTCTACTTTTTGCAGAGCTTAATCTCCCAGAATTCTCTACATCCCATTTAGAGCCTTATTTTCAAAGCTTTTTGTCACCCCTTTATTCACTACCTCTCCCTCATGGAAACTGAATTGATCTGTCTGATGAAAACCAGAAATTTCAGACATTGGGCAGGAAAATCCAGTATTTGCTTTCAACTAGACTGAAGAAACATAGGACATTTATTCAAGGATTGCCTTTTTAAAACACAAATGAACTTGCAATCACTGTGCTATAAGTTCTTTCCATACAGTTTAACAAAGGTAATAAATCACCTCATCATCACTTGTTCCTTATGTTTCTCTCTATCTTTTCTGTCTTATTAAACTCTACAACTTGGTCAACCTGTAGATACACAGAGCCCCCATCTCAAACACAAACACAATCCTAATTTGGGACATGTGGTGGCACTTTCTTTACTGTTGCTAGGTCTAAATCCTGAAATTTCTCACCCATCAGAACCATGGGGCCACCTTCAACTAGGCTTGAACTGGTCTTGAGCTCTTATGCTTTTAATGATACAGAAGAAAGTCTCTTAGCCCATTGGCTCCATGCCAACTCCCAGGGGATCAATCCCATTAGTCCCATTTCCTGTCCTCTTATTTCCCTGAACCCTGCAACTTATTCTCTTGCACACATTTCCACATCCTGAGAATAACTAATAAAAAGAAACTCCTCCATGTCTCCAGACCTCTGACCTTCTACAATTGTCTCCAACCTTATACGTCTAGCAGTTCCTGCAAAATCTTTCTCTGTTTATGAGCAGGTTTGATTATGAGGAAATTGATCCCAGAGTGTCGTTCTACTTGATGAGGGACCTTGAAGCTCTGATCACAGAACGATCGTTCACAAACCAGCAGTTTGCAGTGGGCAATCACATTTACTCAGTGGAGAAAACAGAAAACTTTGAATACACGGATCCTGTTGATGGGACTGTAACAAGAAACCAGGTTAGAGGTCAACCTATTGCGCTCTCTTCAAGATTAGTCTGCAGTTAAAAATTATTTGAACTTTTGTTTCTGGAGAAATAGAACTAGTATTTCTACAGCACCTTCGACCACTAAGAATCACTGTACATTCAAGAACGCAGTCATGAAAGTGAAGCTGCTGTTGTAATGTAATGTAGGCAATTTTTGTGACACTAATTTCCCACAAATAGCAAATCGCTAATGTACAGGTTTCTTACTTTTGTCACACTATAGGTGTGATAACTATCGGATAGGATCCCAAAGAGATTTCCTCACTTTTTATCTGTTTTGTAAGTACCCAATGATGCAGGTTAATATGTCATACTCTGTCTCAGTACAGCATTCCCTTTGCATCACTGCCTGCCTTTTTCCAATCTGCTGTCGGATCTCCAGAGCACTTTGACTGATCTGAGCCATGGATCAACTAAACATCCACAGCCCTCTAAGTGGAGAAATCTCTGCTCATCTAAATAGGCAGCTCTTTATCCTGACTTTATGAATGGTTTCCTCTAAGAACACCTGAGCAATCTTTCCACCACAGTTTCCTGGTTGCTGTATCATTTACACTTCTCTGGGCCGCCAGTCACTGTGCAGGATGGTGGTTAATCAAGACCATGGTGTGTTAGCAGTCAGAACATATCCTGTAATGTTATTAAGAAGCCACAAAAGAAAGTTAATGTTTCCTTGCATTCAAAGAAGAAATTTTGTACCAGTTTTGCCAAGAATTACATTATTAGTCCCATATTTATTGTATTATAAAATGGATTGAACAAAATTACACAGGAAAAGAGTTCGGAAATGAGTTAATTGCATCCTCCCTGATTGAGCTTGTGATTTAGTTTTGATTGCCCTACTTTGTAATCTATATTTTTGTCCATTGCTGACTATTTGTATTTCATGTCATAAATGTTGGACTAGTGTATTTTTTTGAGGGAAAGCTTTGCATTTCAGGAACACGAGATGTCTCAAACTGCTGTCAATGAAGTAGCTTTTCAAGTATAGTCACTATTGGAAAAATATGCACCCAAAGGCCCCACAAATAGTAATGGGATGTTTGTGGATCTTTTGTTTCCATTGATGTTGTTTGAAAGATGAGCTCCTATTCCACATTGAGTCATGGAATCTTTGATGTCTGTTGGAAAGAATGGACAGATGAGGTTTTGTGTTCAAGCCTAGGAAATAACAATAAACTCACAACCACTTGCCTCAGGGATGAGGGTGTGACCAATTTACCTGTAGTTGGCAGTCAGAGTCAGAAAACCAGAATGATTCCAGCAGTGAGGGATAAGCCCTCTGTAAGGTATGCACAGAACATGACCCTTGTCTGTTCTGTCAGGTGGATTTTTAAAAAATCCCAGGATAGTATTATGAAGGATAACAGGGGGCGGATTGGCTCGAGGACATGCATTGTTCTATGACCATCGCAAATTATCTGGTCATTATTAAAATAAAAAATTTTGGCAATACTCAGCAGGTCAAGCAAGGCATGTTCAGATTGAAGACCCACCATCAAAACAAGCAGAGACAAGTAAAGCTTGTAAAGCTGCAGGGAGGGTGGGGAGATGTCTCAGATAGGGTAAAGTCAGGGTGACTCTGGGGCTAAGCTGTCAACAAGATTATTTGATCGGTGAGGGTATGGGAGCAGTTGGAGAGTGGGAATATTGTCAAAAGAATAGGGGAGCTGAAAAATGAAGAGTGGGATAACAATGCCCAGCAGGTCAAGCTTGGCATGTCCTCAATTCCCAGAGGAAAACAAAGAAAAAAAACTGACAAAGTCAATTAATATCGCTCATGAACAACAAGTGCAGATAGAAGAATCAAGCTACTTGAAGTTTTAACATTCACCTTTGAGTCCAGAAAGCTGCAATGTGCCCAGTCAGAAGGTGAGGTTCTGATTCTTATTTATGGTTATATAATGACCAGATTATTTGTGGGATTTGCCACATCTTTCCTGCAATGATTATATTTGCAAGAGATGTTTCAATGGATGGGAAGTACTTTCAGATGTTATAATATTGCCTATGGTCTAACAGGAAGCATACTAGCATAGGTAGAGCATTGGCTGATTGGCAGGAAGCAGAGAGTTGGAATACATGGATTATATTCTGGTTGGCTGCCAGTTGTTAGTGGTGTTCCACAGGAGTCGGTGTTGGGGCTACTTCTTTTTCTATTTATATATCAATGATTTAGATTATGGGATGAATTACTTTGTGGCAAGTTTGCAGATGATATGAAAGAAAGTTGAGGAGCAGGTAATGTTGAGGAAATAAGGAGGCTGCTGAAGGACTTTGGCAGATTAGGAGAATGGGCAGAAAAGTGGCATATGAAATACAATGTCAGAAAGTGTACCATCATGCACTTTGTTAGAAGAAATAAATGGGCAGACTATTTTCTAAATGGGGAGAAAGTTTAAAATTCCCAGATGCAAAGAGACTCGAAGTCCTCACGCAGAATAGCCTGAAGGTAAATTTGCAGGTTGAGTTGGTATTGAAGAAAGCAAATGCAATGTTGGCATTCATTTCAAGAGGAGTAGAATATCAGAGCAGGGATGTGATGTTGAGGCTTTATAGAGCACTGGTGAGACCTCACTTGGAGTATTGGAAGCAGTTTTGGACTCTTCATTTAGAAATAATGTTCTGATGTGTGAGAAGGTTCAGAGGAGGTTCACAAGGATGATTCCAGGAATGAAATGATTATCATATGAGGAACATTTGACAGCTCTTTGCCTGTACTCGTTGGAATTTAGGAGAATGAGGGGGATATCATTGAAACGTATTGAATGTTGAAAGGCATGGACAAAGTTGTTGTAGAAAGGTTGTTTCCCATTGTGGGAGAGTTCAAGTAAAGAGAGCACAACTTCAGGATTGAAGTTGTCCATTTAGAACAGAGATGTGGACAAATTTATTTTGTCAAAGGGTAGTGAATATGCGGAATTTGTTGCCACAGATGGTTGTGGAGGCCAAGTCATTGGGTATACTTAAGCTAGAGATTTGATAAGGTCTTGATTAGCCAGGACATCAAAGTTTATGGGGAGAAAGCCGGGCAATGGAGCTGAGTAGGAAAATGAATCAGCTCATGACTGAATGGTGGGGCACACTCGATGGACTGAATGACCTATTTCTGCTCCTATGTCTTATAGTCTTCATTGGAAAATTAAGCCATGTGTTATCTCCTCTCACCTTTCCCCTCCCATTCAGAATGTAAGCAGACACATCATTATCTGATTGATTTTTCGAGAAATCTCTCCACGCTACAACAGATTATATAGCCATCTTAAGCCAGTCATTAAAAAACAGCGTTGGCCATGCCTCTTTACAATTGCTGATGTTAGATTTAAATTTGGACATACAACAGAGTAAGAGGCCATTTTGGACCACGAGTGTGTGCAGCCCAATTAACACCCAATTAACCTACGCTGCCAGTATGTTTCGAATGAAGAGAGGAAACTGGAGCCCCACCCCTGGGGAAAAAAAACACGCAGACATGAAGAGAATGTACAAACTCTTTACAGACAGCACAGGATTCAAACCCAGGTCCTGATTGCTAGCGCTGTAAAGGCGTCACACTAACCGCTATGCCTACCGTGCCACCCACTACACTGATAAATGAAAAGGGGGTTTTTGGAGAAAATGAATAGTTGTCTTCAAACTAAATTTAAAAAATGTTTTATTTTGAAATTCCTCTTCTCATGTTTAATTTAATTTTTAATTTAAAGATGGCCCATGAGCCCATGTTACTCTAATACTCCCATGGAACTAATTAACCTACTAACCCCATACATCTTTGGGATGTAGGAGGTAACTGGAGCACATAGAGGAAACCCATGTGGACAAGGAGAGAACATGCAAACTCCTTACTGTCATCTATGGATTCGAACCCGGGTCGCTGATGCTGTAATAGAGTTGTGCTAATCACAACACTCACTGAGCCACCTGTTCCTTTAGTTCATTGCTTGTGTGATTCTTTCTATGTGACAAGAATATCACCCACAATGCATGTTGCCCCTGAGCTGACTGCGGTGGAATGTCGTCCACCTTTTCATAGACTATGGATTTGCTCAGAGTGTGTGGAGAAGGATGCATGGTTTATCCCCAGCAGCAGCACGACAGAGGACTCTGATCTGCAGGCTGTTTCTGGGGATGTCTGGAGACACAGACTGGCACTGGACGACCATCAGCTCAATGAAAGACACATTTGGGTCAACCTGAAACTTGTTGGTCTTCCAGCACAGTGAGATGACTGTCATGGAATGCTGCTGACTGTCACATTCCAGGCTACAGGAATACATGGTGAGGGATGTACTGAGACATAAAGCGGCAAACATGAGGGCTTTGTGGGAAAGGACTACAGTCTACAGTCCTGCTAATGGGCATTGAGGGATAGAGATCAGAGGGGAAGCCTCACAATCAACAGAGGGGGGAATAACTACAAGGGGCCAATGGTGCTATATAGCAAATTTGAGGATTAATGTAACAAAGAACAGTAATGAAATGTGTTAATATGACACTAAGGATGCAAAAAGATTTTCTTTAGACATGCAGCATGGTAACAGGCCCTTCTGGCCCACAAGGGCATGCCGCCCAATTGCACCCAATTAACCTTCAACCCGCAGAACGTTTTGAACGGTGGTAAAAACTGGAGCCCCCAGAGGAAACCCACACAGACACAGGGAGAATATACAAACTCCTTACAGACGGCATGAGATTTGAACCCTGGTCCTGATCGTTGGCGGAGTAAATCCCGCATTATCTGTAAGGAGTTTGTACATTCTTCCCATGTCTACATGGGTTTCATCACCAGCAACTCCTTGAGTGAACTGATCCACTGATGGGTGGTGATCCCAATCTGTACTCCTTGCTGGAGTTGACAGTCTGTGCTTTGAGAATGGTATTGTTCCAGACTGTTCCTGACTGCTGTGCTTGGTCAATTCCCAGCTGTCACCCAGCTCTCCAAGAATCTCAGCAATGTAACAAGTCACTGACTGGGGTCATCCACTCCTTTTGAAACATTAGATCCAGTTCTCAGACTGATTGTGGCTCCCTAATGTGTGAGGGCCACCCCCAGACGTGTAATGCTCAGTATAAAAATGGTGTCTGAAACTTTTTATTCTTTTCTTGCAGAGGACTCTATGGGTAGCACTCTGACCTCTGAGTCAAAATATTTTGGGTTCAAGTGCCACTCCAAAGACTTGAGCACAGAATCCAGCCTGATGCTGCACTCCAACACGGCGGGCAGAGCCACAATGGCAGAGGTAGTGCTATCAAGGTGACATGTCAACCCAAGACCCCATCTGCCATCTCGGGTAGATGTAAAAGATAGCAAAGCATTGTTTGAAAGCAGGAATTATCTCTGGAGTCAATACTTTACACTCAGTCAACATCACTGAAAAAGATCATTGATCCTTGCCATCGCTATTGGTGCAAAGCTGGGTGCTGACCTTGAAGCAATCTCTCTTTAAAGATCCAATGCTTACACTTTGAGAAATTCAGAAGGATGTTACAGAAACACATCTATTCATTTTTCTCCATAGGGGCTGCAATTGACATTTACGGATGGCTCCAGAATCATCTTCCGGTTGAGCGGGACGGGGAGTATGGGGTCTACTATAAGATTCTATGTGGAGAGTTATGAAAGGGACCCAAGCAGAAACAACAAAGAACCACAGGTAAGACCAGTGACCAACAGCAGGTTCTCGCACAGAGCTAAATAGCACTTGGCTATCTATATTATGGCCATTGACATCAAAGAGACCCCCTCCCCCCACTAAATCAAGTCATCTTTATCCTGTGGCACTTCCCATTCCTAATGCTTCTAGCTCTTAGTCGATGGCCTGTTTCCATGCCATAAACTGTTAAATAGGCAGGGGGATCTAGCGGAGTTGTTTGAGTGAACCGATGTGGACTTGAAGGGCAGAGATGGCCTGGTTTCATGCCATAAACTGTTATATGGATATATGGTTTAGTCCTCTCTCTCTTGGCAACAGTGATGCTTTCAAACTGGCTAATCAGCCAATCTCATTGAAGACAGCAACCCAAGAAGGAAGATGTTTTTTTAAAATCTTTTTTCAATGCATTGTGAAATTCTGGATAAGATTAAAGTGAAAGTTGAATCATTAAATTTTTTGGGTTACAAGGAACATCATCGAACCAACAGAGACTTCTGGAGACCAAGAATGGTCTTGAGGAATAATGCGGGCAAATGGAATTCACCCAGTTATGGATGCAGTGGGTCGTTAGGGCCATTTTTCTGCTGTACAATTCTTTCATTTTATGATTCTATCAATGAGTATTTTAATTAATTGCTTTAAACTGGCCCTTGCTGCAGTGGTAGAGGAATCCTGGGGGAAATGGTGGGCTTCACTGCTCCAGTGACCCAGTTTCAATCCTGAACTCAGATGTTGACAGTTTGTAGTTTGTCCCACATGACCATGTGGGATTCCTCAAGGTGATCTGGTTTCTTAATAAATAGAATTTTTAAAAGTGTTTATCTCAGGGAATTGCAATTTACTTTTAAAACTAGGATTTAGAGCTAGGTAGTTTTCTATGAAGACTTGTACAGCAATGTGCCTGCTGACAATACAGGTATGTCATCAAAGGAGGCCATTTGATCCATCAGATACATGCTGGCTCCCAGCAGAGCAATCCCATCAATCCCACCCTCCTCTCCCTAGTTTCCCACATCTCTGCAAAATTCCTACTCCCATCATCACCACCTTGATTCTTCTACCACGTGCCTTCAGTAAAGGGAAATGATTAGGGTCACAGTATCACAGTTAGAAAACACTAAAACAGGCTTTCAGACCAATACACCCATACTGCCAGGGGTTCTATCTGTGTTAATCCCATCGCCTGCACTCAGCTAGTAGCCTTCTATGTTTTGGTGATTCAAATGGTCATCTAGAGGCCTCTGTTCCCACCACTCTCCACCGCAGTATATTCCAGGTACTCATTTCTCTCTGCATGAGAAAGATTCGCCCTCAGATCCCTCCAAATTCTTAACCTTCACCTATATCTACCTCTGATTATGGGGAAAACTTTCCTGCAGTCTACCTTTTCTGTACCCCTCATAACTTTATCTACTTCTGCCATGTCCCTTCTTAACCTCTCCTGCTCCAGGGAAAACAGGCCCAGACTCTCCAGTCTCTTCTCCCAATTAAAAGTCTCCTTCCTGGGCAACATCCTTGTGACTCTCTTCAAAGTGTGGAGGCCAGAACTGTACACCTTCTGAGGTCTGACCATTGTCTTATAAAGTTGAAACATTACTCCCTGCTCTTTTATTCAATGTCCTTAATTAATGAAAATTAGCCTTCCCTATACCGTTTTAACCACATTATCTCCCTGCATTGTGCTATTAATGACCTTTGGACTTGTGCATTGAAGTCCTTCTGTTCCTCAGTGTTCCCATCAGACCTGACTATTCGTGGTATGTGTCGTCACAATAAGGTGCTCCCAAAATTAATCCAGGTACATGGGGAAATAAGAAGGTCAGAGGGGGATTGGGACTGGTGGGATTGTTCTGCTGAGATCTAGTATGCATAGTATCTGATGGATTAAATTACCTCCTCCGATGCTATAATAAATAGCAGCCAATTAGCTGGCTTTTTTTAAGACCATTTTGCAGGGCATTGTACTACACAAAAACAGTCCGACCTGGACTAGCCACACTTATCCATGCAACTCCCATTTGCTCACATTAGGTCCATATCCCTCTACACATTTCCTATCTAATTACCTGTCCAAATGCTCCTTTTACAGAGAAAACTGCAAATCCATGATTTCTGACAATTTTTTTTAAGAAGTCTGTAATACAGCACATCCTCTGAGGGGGTAGTGAAGCACCAACACCAGCTGAAGGAATTCTACATATACAGAATGTGCTGGAGAAACTCAGCAGGTCACGTAGCATCCACAGGAAGTAAAGGGTGACCAACGTTACAGGCCTGAACCCTTCCAAACTTCTTGTGGATGCTACGTAACCTGCTGAGTTTCTCTGGCATATTTGTGCATTGAACTTGATCCCAGCACTTGCAGACATTCTTTTTCGTACACAAAGATCCCAGAACTCACTATGGGTTTGATAGTACAATTACAGCAAATACTGACAGTTTACTTTCATTGCATCCACAAAATTCAGGGCTCCATTTAATGTGTTGATCAGGAGAAAATAAAATCCTACACAGGAAATTACCAGACATTGGAACAGATACTTAGGCTATAAAGCTAATACCAGGAAACTTAATGAGACCATTGGTTAAAGAGGCAAATTTAAAGGGACAGTTTTTAGACAGATCTTCACGAATAATCTTTAGGAAGAATAGAAATTTTGCAGACCAGGGCTGATATTTGACCAGGCATGTCCATCCACACTCTTTATCTCTGCTTTGATTTTCAGTTGAATTTTCACATTCCCAGGAGCATTATTATATGACACTTGAGCCATATAAAGCAGGTGACTGGTTTGTTCCAAAAGATAGGTTTTAGGGGCATCTGAAAGGAAGAGAGAGAGAGGTGCACAGAGAGAATTTTGGGCCATGTAATTAAAGCTGGGACTAGCAGCAGTGGAGAGGAGATAAAAGAAAGGGAACTGAATGTAGCCAGAAGTGGCGGAGAGTGAAGATGTGCATGGCTGTGAGAATGATTCCTAGTTCAGAAAAGTTTTTAAAACTAAAATGAGAATGTTAAAAATAGACATTGCTCAGAACTTGTACAGGGCAGTGAATACTGAATCAGCACACAGCATATAAAATATAGCATGTGAAATAAGGTGTCATCAGGTAGCTTTCATCTGTGGAAGCGAAGAGGGGCGTAATTTTATGTGAGAGCAATTTTGAGAAGGTAACTCACTGCCTGGAGGCTGCTCAGTAACTGCTGCACATCTTGAGACATACCACAAGGCGGCGCTGCTGAACCAAATTGTGAATCAAAGTTCGACATGAATAATTTGCTCTACAATCAACAGTAGATTCAAGAAACGTTGTAAACTTGAGTCCCCACTCATTTGATCGATGCAATGCAAGCTTTCCCAGCCAAATAATCATGAGATTTCTAAACAGAACCCAAACATTTTCAGACTGACCATTGTTTCCACTTCACCCAGATTAGGTCAAGTCCCAACACTGGCCTTGCCTGCAAGTTACTTTGGTGACATTCCACAATATGGGACAGACTATAAAACTTCAGTCAGCATATTTTCAAAGATTTTATAAAAAAATGCCAGTTTCTTTTTAAAATTGACCATTGAACCTTTCAGTGGTTCAATACATATTTTTAAACCCATATGTAGAAGGACTTGCAGTTAGAAGATTTGCTGTCTTAATTAAATTCTGACGTTTGGTGATTTTTATCCCCCTTGTGATATTGGTTTGGGATTTGCAGATCAGTGGTAGATCCCCACCAACTGCCAACCACAATTCTTATCACTGAGCTATTGAGAAAGGTCTTCGGTAAAAAACCTTCCCTCAGCAAAAGTTTGGTCAAACCTAGTTCCATAGTCACAGTGAATCCTGTAAAGTGAGCACACCATAGATGCCAAGGTAAGGTACAATGGCATGGGTGAAAGCAGAGTATTCTTCCATCTCAAAACAGTTGCAGAAAACTTTAGTAGATGGCAAAACTATTCTCCCTAGCTTTCCTGGTTGTCAAAGATGTCACCGATTAAGAATATATCACATGTTAAAAAATTCAACATTTGATAGGAAATATTAAAAATTGTTCAAAGAATAAAAAAAATAATTTTTTAAAAAATATATAAAATTAAAACAACACAAACATAACTTTAAACAATTAAAAGAGATGGAAATTGCAGACCAGTTCTTAATCCTTGCAGCCTTCCTTATCCCAGGATGCGAATAGAAAAACTGCCCTTGCTTGGTCCAAACTGGCACACATTGTTTATGCAGATTCCCCACAATAAGTACTGGCAACAGCTGCAAGCTTGTCCTCCATCTCTGGAGTAACATCGTGAAGAATATCTCAGCCAAATGAGAGCAACTTCACAACTTCGGTCTTCTGGCAGAAATCCCTGAATTACAAAAGGAAAATATCAAAGTTTACAAAGAAAACTGCTGGCATTTCCCAATGGAATCCAGGATAACGAAACTATCCCACTTTACCACTTTCAGTCACATTAGGGAATGTCTTCTTTTGGAAAGGGAGCAATGGGAGTTTGTGAGTCAACGTGAGATCCCATCTGCGCGTCTGCAACCATTCTTTTACAGTCCGGAGGGGAGAAGTTACTGAATCTAAGTGAGTTAAACTGGCTGAACCAACCATAACACAAACCTGTGACTGAACATTATTTATTACATAACAAACATCTTTATCCGTAATCAAGAAAGGGAGAGAGAGGTGGGCACATTAACGCACCAACTCCCATTGCTCGAATAATAATTATCAAACTTTGCACAGATAAGTGCTCGTTTAATGTTCCATTATTCTTCATAATGTACATTGGTTTGCCAACGTGAGAGTTTGTAGCCCAGTGGCTTATCCATGTCAGGTGATCCAGCATAATCAGTTCAATGGGTCCCCCATCTGCAGCGTTTGTCAGTCTGCCGCATGTAGGATGGAAGCCGTGAAACTCTGCCCCTCTGAATTTAAAGGATTATTGTAGAACCTACTAAAGATTCTCTCATTACTCAATCCCACTTGTCGGAGGATATCCCATATTTGGACCACAGCCTTATTGGCAGTTGAGGTTGCCACCGCTCTTGTTGAATGGGACCCAAACTGAGTAATATCCACTCCAGCCACTCTCATGACCTCCTGCAGCCATCTGGCCAATGTCTGGGAGGTAGCCGGCTGATGCAGATTTTTATAACATATATACAGGTATTTCTCATTTAGCCTAATATGTTTTGTACATACAACGTATCTTTTTAAACAATCCAACACACATAACTGTTCATCTTCTCCATAAGCATACATTGAGAATTTTGTCCTAATTCTCCCTTGCCTGTTATGTTTCAGAATTTCTGCAATTTGAATGCTGACACAGTCCTCCTCCCAACAGATATAGTCCATATGACTACATGACAAAATTTGTACCCTCTGGGCCGAAGTCAAGGCCACTAACAAGATCAACATGGGACAGGCTACGCAAGTCCAAACTGGAAGCTGGCGACAATAGTCTTAAATAGTCCAAAACAATCTTTACGTCCAAAATTTCTTTCAATCTGGGTACCAGAGGGTGCAAATGAAACACTCCTTTCATGAATCTTTTAATCAGGGGGTGGTTCATCATCTCATGCCCAGAGTCCTGGAGAGTCAAGAAAACAGCCAGTGTGCTCTTTGCTGTATTCACCACGCTGTAGCTGGCCCCCTGCACATAGAACATATCAGTTAGGAAACTCAATACACCTCTGATAGAGGATGACTGCTCATTCAGCCCATTTTGGGCACAGCACTTTCTCCATTTCCCCACAGAGGAGGCGTACTGTTTTTGTGTAGACTGTCCGGAATTTTAGGTTTCAGGAGTCAGTGAAGCCCTGTGGAAATGGAGGTAAGCACCATCTCCCAAGGTATTTCATCATCTAATTCCCTTGTCAGGGTTTGACAGACCCACATAGGCCCTTGTCTGTCACTTCAGACCCAGAGAAGTGAAGTAAGGCACACTTCTCCCTTAGAGGTTGGCTGAAAAAAAAAGAAAATCTGGGAAAAACATCAGTCAAATTGTGCACAGAATAATCCTGCAAACTGGAGTGTGATGGAGCCCAGGTGATCGGTTGTAAATAACAGTCGGTCTGAGTCAGAAGATTGTCCATTCACCACAAATTAGCCAGGTAAATCAATACTGTCACTCCAGTGCAGAACCAAGGAAATGTAGCATTTTTTCAGATGCCATCATCTAAATGTGACGTCAATCTAAGGACCTATCTGCTTTTCTGGGTGAAGGTGAAAGACTCCAGGGCATTATCTTGAAGAAGAGAATGGAAGTTATCCCTTTAATATTTTAATCCTTTGCCTACAACACTGAAATAGATTATCTGGGCATCATCACACTGAAGTTTGTATGAGTCTCCTCCATGAAATTTTGTGCTCATATGTCCATATAAACAAAGAGGGGTATGAGGAACTAGTTGGCAATTCAGATTGGGAGCCTTTTCAAGACAGTTTCTCTTTCAAAGCTGAGCACACTTCAAAAGTTTGCTGGCTGTAAAATGTTTTCAGACATCATGCATTAGTGAAGGATGGCCTGTCACTTTATACCTTTGCTTCTAGGTGGGTAACCCAGGCTATTTCAGAATGTGTGGGAATATCTACAAGGAAAACTGCTCTGCCTTTCTCAAGTTATCCTGGGACAATGTGCAGCCTGGACATTTTCACTCACCAGATGAGGGCAGTGTGGAGGCAGAAAAATTGAACCAAATAAATTGCAGAAACACCTTTCTATAAATTAATGTTTTGGAATAAAGAATGCTGAAGGTTCAATGCAGGGGAGAGAGCTTGTAGTCAGGGTTTTGTCATGGGTTGGGGCCAGAGGGGAAGAGGTGTTCCAGAAGTTGAATGAATTGTTTTATTGTCATGTGCACCGAAATGCAGAAAAAAGATTTGTTTTGTGTGTAATCTAGGCAATCTAATTCATACAGCAGATAGTGCAATAAAAATAACAAGCAGACAAATAAATAAGACAACATGGAGAAGGTCATGTTATAGTAATCAAATAGAGAAAGGTGCAAAAACATGGTGCAGAGAATAAAGAAAGTTGCCGGAATAAAAGACAGTGCAATGGCATTCAAGAGTTTGATAATAACAGAAAAGAAAATGTCCTTGAATCTGGAGATATGGAGGTTCGTGTTTTCAAGCTCTTGTATCTTCTGCCCAAGAGAAAGGAGAGAGTGTGACCGGGGTGAGTCAGGTCACCAGGAATTTGCCTGCAATGGAAGGCTGTAGTTGTCAGGAGAGATTGGGTAGATTGAGTTTCTTCTCATTGGAACATAAGAGGCTGAGGGATGACCTTGTGGTTTTTAGGCTTGCAATGGATTTGGGGTTGACGATGATCAGAGGCAAGGGTGGTTGTTAGAGGGGGTTTGGATGAGTTGCTGTATATTTGAGCCTTAAGATTGTAGGCAAGTCTAATGGAGGTGATGGGAGTGAATTTTCCAGGTATTCGAAGGGTTGCAGGCACAGTGGTGGACTAAGATGTGATGCCAGCACTGAATTGCAGCCTACTCCAGGAGGATCCCTTTAAGGTGGACCTGAAGAAGATGAACATATAGAGAAACATAAAGACTGCAGATGCTGGAATCCTGGGCAACAAAGAATTGCTGGAGGAACTCATCAGATCAGACAGCATCCATGGATAGAAATGTTCAGTCAACATTTTGGGTTGAGACCTTTTATCAATACTCAGGTAGGAAATAGTTACATCAAATACATTGAGGTGGGGGGAAGAAGCTGGAGAGGGGCTAAAAGACACAGTATAGGCCCTTCAGCCCTCAAGATTATGCCAATCTATATATTTCTATTAAAAAAAATGAAACCCCTTCAACCTCATAACCCTCTATTTTTCTTTCATCCATGTGCCTGTCTAAAAGTCTCTTAAATGTCCCGAATGTTTCAGGTTCCACCACCTCCCCTGGCAATGCTTTCCAGACACCCATAACTCTCTTTGTTAAAAAAAGCACCCCTGATTTCTCCCCTAACCTTTCCTTCTTCACTTTGTAGAGATGTCCTCTGGTGTTTGCATTTCCTGCCCTGGGGAAAAGGTGCCGGTTGGCTACCCTATGAATGCCTCTCAGAATCTTATAGATCTCTATTAAGTCAACTCTCATCCTTTCTCTCCAGAGAGAAAAGCTTTAGCCTTGCTCATCAGAACTCATAAGATTTATTTTCCAATCCAGGCAACATCCTGGTAAATCTTCTTTGCACCCTCTCCATCGCTTCCACATCCTTTCTATAATGAGATGACTAGAAATGAACACAATATTCCAAATGTGATTTCACCAGAGATTGTAGAGTTTCAACATGACCTCTCAACTCTTGAACTCAATTCCCCAATTTATGAAATCCAGCATCCCAAAGGTCTTCTTAACTATCCTATCAACTTGGCGAGAGATGAATGGATTTGGACCTCAAGGTCCCTCTGTTTTTCCACCCTGTTATGCATCCAATCATTAACCCTGTACTCAGCCTTCAGGTTTGACCTTCTGAAAGGCATCACCTCACATTTATTTGGATTGAGCTCTATCTGCTACTTCTCCGCCCAACACCACATTTGGTCTATAACCTTTTTTAACCTCCAACAACCCTCAGCACTATCCACAACTGCTCCATCCTTTATATCATCCACAAACTTACTAACCCATCCTTCCACTTTTTTCATCTAGGTCAGTGGTCCTCAACCTTTTTCTTTCCACTTACATACCACTTTAAGTAATCCCTATGCCATTGGTGCTCTGTGATTAGTAAGGGATTGCTTAAGGTGGTATGTAGGTGAAAAGAAAAAGGTTGAAAACCATTGTTTTAATCGTACCTAATTGACTCATTATGTGCATGGTTTCATAACTCCAAAGGAAATGGGCAAATCACAATTTTTCTCAAGCAAAATATTTCAGTAACAATTGGGTCCAGACCAGTGATTCTCAACCATCCCTTCCCACTCACATACCACAAGTAATCCCTTACTAATCACAGAAAACTGATGGCATAGGGATCAATTAAAGTGGTTTGTGAGTGGAAAGAAAAAGGTTGAAAACCACTGATCTAGGTCATTGATAAAAATCACAAAGAGCAGGGGTCCAGAACAGATCCACGCAGGACTCCACTCATCATTGTACTCCAGGCAGAATATTTTCCGTCACTACTACTCTCTGCTTTCTACGAACAAGCCAATTCTGAATCCACTCAGCCAATGTTCCATGAATCCCATGCCTCATGACTTTTTGAATATGTCTCTCATGGAGGCCCTTGTCAAATGTTTTACTAAAATCCATATGCACCACAACCACCTTCCTACCTTTTTCAACTTCTTTTGTAACTGCCTCAAAAAACTCAATTATGCTCATGAGGCATGATCTTCCCTCCATAAAGCCTTGCTGACTATACCTGAGAAGACTGTTATTCTCCAAGCGCTCATAAACCTGTCCTTAAGAATCCTCTCCAATAGCTTGCACTCCACTGATACAATACTTACTAGTCTATAATACCAAGGATTCTCCCTATTACCTTTTTTAAACAAGGTCTTACACAGATGATTGGCTTTATATGGAAGCTGGGAGAGGGAGAGACTACTGGGAGGAGGGGTCAGAGAGAAACGTAAGAATGGGTTCAGGTAAAGAAGGGATGAAGATAGAGGAACCAGATTAAGGTGGGGGTGACCTAAAATTAGAAAAAAAATAATGTTCATGGCATTAGGTTGAAGGCTTTAAATGGTTTTGTTTCAAAGGTAATGGTATTTTGAAAACACCAATAGCAGATGCTCCTCATAACAGTGTGATGTTCCACAGGAATTGAGCTGTCCTATGTGTGATTAATGTGAAAATCCTGTCAATTCAAAAAGAATGATTGTTGACCAGAGATGATTGGCAGAATTTCTTTCTTTTACTATTACAGCTAAATATAATTGATTACTCTTGACTATTTATAGAATCATCTTGCAATCTTAGAAGACAGTACTTCATATCAAGATAGAGTGAAATGGTAGGTCCAAAGGTAATAGATGGAAAGGTTTAGGGAGTATTATGTACATTTTCCCTCCAAATTATACTTGAAGTATTGTGTACAATTGTGATTGTCATGTCACAGAAACGTGGTGGCAATAGTGAGAGTGCAGAAGAGATTCACTATTCCTGGATGGAGAGATGTGAATATAAAGAGAGAGTGGATAAGATGCATTTATTCTCACTGGAATGTAGGAGGCTAAGGAGTGACCTTATAGAGATTTATAAAATTATGAGGAACATAGATAGGAGAAGTAGTCGGAGTCTTTTTTTCCCCAAGTGTAGGGAAGTCTAGAACGAGAGGGCTCAGGTTTAAGGTGTGAGGGAAGAAAGTGAAAGGGGATCTGAGAGGTATGTTTTTCACAAGTTGGCGGTTATCTGGAATGAGTTGTCTGTGGGGGTGGGAGAACCAAGTCCAGGCATTTGGACAGGTACTTAGATCAGGAAAGTTATAGAGGGATATGGGCACAATGCAGGCAAATGAGATGAGTGTAGATGGGTAGCATGGTCAGCATGCCTGTGATGGGTGAAGGGTCTGTACCTGTGCTGTAAGCAAATGTTCCCAGGACAAGGAGAGGTTGTGGCCACAGTGAAAGGTTGGCCTCCTGTATTTCTGGAGGGTGGAGGTGAAAGAAGAGGGAGGAAAGGGGGGGTCAGCATTCATGTGTCTTCTGTCTAACATCTGCAGGTTGTGCTGGGACCACTCATTACCATTGCGTTGAAGCTGTCACACGTCCACGAGCGGACAGGGCGGAGAGGACCCACTGTCATCACCTGAGCACAGCCCGCTGACACTTTCCGAGGGGCCAGGAGAGATTCTGTTTGTTGCTGTTTGTATCAGCTGCTCTCCCCTTACACCTTCTTACCTACATGCTGGCAAAAAATTACTCAAAGCAAGGGGAAGAGAAAAGCAAAGTTTTGCAAAAAGATGAGGTCCTTTCTTACCTTTATCTGCCTGTGTTAACAAAATTGTTGTGTTTTATAAAGAAACACTGTGTTATTCTTGCATGATGTGTTGTTTAGGTTAACAAATAGGAGAGCTCTCTTATTCATATTTTGTAGGTTCACTGTAAAAAAAAACATGGTAGCTTTGTGCAGTTATAATATTGTAAACCATCTTTTAAAATTGAAATGATCAAATTTCTTCCCCTTCCCAATTTAAACAAATATTAAACTATCTTGCTAACACAAGGGTGATGAGAGTTTATTGTCATACGCATACTGTAGATATAATGTACTGATGCACCAAAGTTCTCACTTGAATCAGCCAAATCGGCATGTAAGGTATACCAGATACAAATGTATAAAATTTTATCACAATAAGACAAGGCAGAAAAAAGATAATAAATGTGAAAAGATAGATAAATATTCACAGCTGAAGTTAATGCAATAAAAAAGTGATGTTTCAGTAGGGCATGCAGGTCTTTTGGTGACACTGGAGTAGTTTGTGGTTAGGATTAGGATTGGAGTTGTCTGGGAAGCTTGCTAGGTGTAGGGGGGTGGGGGGGGGGAAGCTGTTCTTGAATCTAGAGTTGCTGGACTTGAGGATCCTGTATCTTCTGCCCATAGGTAGCAGTGAGAGGAGATTGGGACCAGAGTGATTGGGATCCTTTATGATGTTCATGGCCCTCTTTTTTTTTTAAACTTTATTTAAAATTTTATGACATGAATAAAATAAAAATTACATTTAAAGAAATAATAAAAAATAAGATAATAAAAATTAGAATACTACATCATTAAACTACACAAATTAACCCCCCCCCCAATAATTATAACACAACATTAATCATCTAATTTAAAATTAATCCAACCCTCCCCCAAAATAAAGAGTGAAGAATTAATTAACAATGTTGTAAATAAAATAGAAAAAACCCCACTTACGAAAAAAAGGATAAAACTTAACAACAAAAAAAATTACTAACAACAAAAAAAATATCAATACTAAAATAATACCCTTAAACATATATTTAAATCAAACATAATTCATGTATTTAACAAATGAAATCCACTTTAAAACTAAATTCAAATATTAAAATCATATATCAACCACATATCTGTTATACAAAAAAATCATAATTAATAATACATAAATACAGAATTTCCATTAATACCAAGTTTCCTTTATAATTCATCGAGAGAACAAAAACATCCCTTAGAAAAACAATCAGATAAACTTTTTATTCCCTTCCCCTACCCTTATAGAAAAAAAAGAAAAAAAAAGAAAAAAAAGTTCAAACTCTTATAAAATTCTCCATATTCTTCATTTATAACATCTTCAAAATTCTCTATCGAAATTAATTTAATTTTATTAAACTCTTCTCTCTCAATGTATTTGTACTTAATTTTCTTCTTCTTCTTCTTATCACCTTTCCCCTCATCTTCCTCTTCATCTAATTCAACATCCTCAATTTTTGACTTATTATCTTCTGTGGCATCATCCTCTTAAAAAAGAAAGAAAAAAGAGAAACCCCCCCCAAAAAAAGAGAAAAAAAAGGAGAGAAAAAAAACCTCCTAATTCCCTCTCAATTACAATCAGAAAACAAAAAGAGTTAAAAAAAAAATTATTTATTTTAAAAAAATAATTAAAAAAAACCTTCACTCCTTAACCCAAAAATTAAAAAGAAAAAAAAACAGGTTGGAGGTCACAACTACCTCCTCCTGTTTAAACCGCCCAAAGCGGTAACTCCCTCAAAATATTGGGTGTGAGATAACTCACAGGTAGCTGATGACTTCTGGAAACTAGTGCCCACCCAGTTCCCTCTCCCAACTCCTATTTCATTAAACTATCATCATTATTTAAACTATTTAAACTCTTCTCAAATCAACGTTACCACTTCGGTCACCATTGCTTCCATTTCTTTTAAAAATCTGGATCCCACCTTACATCTCTACTCTCTTTGGAGACCTTGAAGGACTACATCGTTCCTGAAACTGCATGATTGGTAGAGACCAATCAAGTCAAAGAACTTTGGCTAATTTCCATCCTAAAAAATCTTCAGTACCGCAGAATACCTGAATGTTGCCTTATGTCTTTTTTTTCACAACCGTTCTTTCACAGAATTAAATTTGCATCATTGAAACATAATTTCTTGACTCAAATCTTGATAGAAGAAAACAGGATTATTCTGAGCCATCAAAGGAGATCTATTTTGCTGGACATTTCTAGTAACCGTCTGTAAAATTGTCTCTCTGTCACAATAGTTTAAACAACGGATCAAAACAGATCTTGGATTCTGTCCTGAAAAAGATTTTCTTCTTAAAACTCTATAAGCACGTTCCAGTATTAAACCTTCAGGGAATTTATCCTGTCCTAACACTCGTGGAATCCATTCAGTAAAAAATTTTCTTGGATCTGGTCCTTCAATGCCTTCTGGCAAACCAACAATTTTCACGTTGTTCCGTCTAGATTGATTCTCCAAATAATCAACCTTTTTTGCTAAATTTTTATTTTGGATCTGCAATATTTCAGTTATTTTATTTTCACCTTGCAGTTGATCCTGTGCATCGACTAAACCTTGATCACACATTTCAAATCTTTCAATGGTTTCAAGCTTAAAAGCTCCATTAATGACTTCCGCCATCGCATTAATCTTGGAAATAAACAGGTTCACAAAATTAGCTAAGTGACTCGATACAGAATATATCTTATCTTCAAGATCCTTAACAGACATTTCAACAGAAGTAGATTCAGGCATAATGGGGTCTTGCTGTTCCTTAGAGACCATGGGATCTTCTGTCCCTTCCCTTAATTTAGTATCTTTTCTAGCAGTTTGACTTCGTATAAAAATCCCTCTCAAAGTCCCCCCAGCAATGCCAGGAGACTGAAGATCAGAGTTATCTTTAAGCCAAATCTCTTTAATCATCTTCACTGAATCGATGTCTGGAAAAACCGTTGTAATTGAAGATGCATTTTGCAGCGCCACCACTGTAGCAGTCGAATGGCAGCTCTTTAACTCTCCAGCTGGTGGCGCCCCAGCTGATTCAACTGTCAAAGACTGAGTAACAGCACTCACAGTGGCCGTTGTGTGAAATACTGGCACCCGTCCAGCTCCTTGGTCCGAAAGCTGTTGAATGCGACCTTCAAAGAGCCTCACCGGCTTAAAACAGAGCTTCAATGCCAAACTCTGCACGTCCTCCTCTGGATCCATTCTACGCTGAGTCCTGGCTTCTTGTAAACAAGTAGGCTCAGACAATTTCGGAAAATGTAGTTTTTTAACAGTCTGTTGATGTTTTCTTTTACCTCTTTTTTTGCATATAAACCATTAGGCACTAATCCAACACCTCTTATTATTTATAAACTTTTAAAAGAACTTTAACGGGCACTTAAAGACAAAACAATAAATCAGAGTCAGGAGAGATCTGGAAGGCACGTCTGTTCCCTACGCCATCTTGCCACGCCCCCGTTCATGGCCCTCTTGAAGCAGTCTCATACAGATATTATCAATAGACAAGAGAGGTTGATGTCGGTGTGATGAACATGGCTAGATTTGTCACATTCTGTAGTCCTTTGCATTCCTGAGGTCTTGAGCTCTCAAATCAGAATATAACACAACCAGTCAGAATACTTTTCACAGTACACCTGCAGACATTTGTTAGAGTATTCAATGACATGCCAAGTCTTCTTAGAAAGTGGAGGTGTTGTTTCTTCTTGACAGATGCCTCAATGTGCTGGATCCAAGGAAGGTCCTGTAATACGTGGACTCCTAGGACATTGAAGATACTCATTCTCTTCACTCACCCATGTTGGACCTCTCTTCATCTCACCTGTTCCACATATCCAAGAATAATAGGTACAGTACATGAGGTGTGGAAGAAGGTCTAGTGTCCTCGGGGCTTGTGATAGTACAGATTCTATCATCAATGTGTATATGTACATATGTACAGATGGTAGTGTAGGATGACTATGATTGGCTGAGAGCGTAGCCACACCTACTGGCAGGTCTTAAAGGATTGCTCCTATCCAGACCAGGTCAGTCTGGACTGGTCGACCTATTTGTGATATGCTCCAGTCTTTTAGTTAATAAAATTGTGATGCGCGTTGAAAGAACCAAAGACTTGTTGATCCAAACCAAGGCTGTAGCTAACTGTGGGTCGATGTCGAGGCATTCCTGCCTTGGTTTGGATCAACAAGTCTTTGGTTTTTTTCGATGCGCATCAACAGGGCTATTTTGCATTCTCTCTTTTCCCACCTCTTTTTTGCTGTGGCCTCCAAATGGGACATGAATAGTTCAGGCATCAGTAAGGCTCAGGGATTCACAAGACTTGCTGTTTGTCATTGCTATGAAACATCCGGCCCAAATGCATTGATCCAGGAGAAAAGCATTTGGAGAGTTTCTCGTGCTGCGTTGGGTGAGGCTTGAGGATCCTGAAGGCATCCATCATTTGAATGCAAGGAGGAGAATTCCACAAAATGTTGCCTGACCAGTACTCAATGTCAGTACTGAAGACATGATTGACTGATTGAGAATGTCAGAGTTTTATATATAGGGAAATTTATAGGAGGCCAGGAGATAATTGAGCAGTCAATCTCAGGGGGAATAAAATGTTCATTGACAGAGCCAACATGAAGTTAGCACTCCTGTTTTGAAAGGATAGAAATAGTTTCAATTGCTTGTGCTAAGTGAACAGAAACAACTTTGTGATGTACTTTTATTCATAAGGTCAGTTCCTTTAACTTCAGTCAAGTCAGACTTGTGAAATAGAGTAGAGCCATGTCCATTTTATGCAATTATCACGTGACTGTGAGTGAACTTCTGCTCTTGGTGGTTTATGACAAAGACTCAATGCAAACTAAAATTTAATCTGGCACACAAGGCTCAATGTTATCAAGCACATTGAAGACTGTGAAATATAGTTCTCACATTGGATCAGATAGCAATCGACCAAATGCATACCATTTGTTGGGGAATAATATAAGGTAATGTCAATCATTGTTGAAACTACGGAGCTTGATAACATGTTCAGCAAAAAAACGAATGTAAGCACATTATATGATAATAATTCTTAATGCAAATAAAATGTTTGATTATATTTTCAGGTCCCATGCATTTAAGTCAAAGAAGGTCATAATCAGTCCAGTAAGTCTTGCTAAAGTCATTCATTGGTGGTCATTTTGGTTGTTGTAAAACAAGTTGATAGACATTTTACATCTCTCAGAAAAAAATTCTCTTGCAATATTATGAAAGGAGTGGAATATAGGGCTGCCAAATGACTAAAAAATAAGTCCAAATCTAGTCCATTCCTCATCTTAGTCATCTGAGTTACAAAAATGTGTGGAAACAGTGGAGAGAGTTCACAGAAGATAAGTGTGTTAAATTGCTGAATTTTGATGAAAGGTCATCAACCTGAAATAATAACCCTGCTTCTCATTTCACAGATATTGGCTGACCTGCAGAGCATTTCCAGCATTCTCTGTTTAGATTCAGTTTTGCAGTGTTTGCATTCACGTGTGCAAATGGGGAGGTTAATTGTGCACTTTAGATTGCCCTTCATGTGCAGGTGAGCAGTAGAATTTAGGCAAGGGATTGATGAGAAGGTAGGCCAAATGAAATGGGATTAGTGCTGGGCATTTGATGGTCAGCATGGACTCAAATTTATCTGTGGAACAATATGTTGCAGTGAATTCTCAGCAACATCATTACAAAATATGTCATTGCTGAGCCAAAGGTAAAAGTCAAATGTCCTCCAAAATATTTTTCATTGCTGGTTGACATTAGGAAGGAGACCATCAGAAGAGAAAGAAGTCAAGCATGGCTACAAAGCAATGGATGACTACCTACAACTCAGTGTTTACATCGAAGAGGGAGTCTGAACATAATGTCTTTCAGGAAGCTCTGATACCTTTGAGGTTTAAACTTTCTGCTTCATTGATTCTTGGACCTGATTGTGAAGTGGAAATATTACTGATTAACTGCGGTTTTATTTCTTCTGATTTTGGGCGGTGGAAGGTCATCTTTTGTTTTGTGTGCAACTACTAAACTCCTCCACGAGTTCACTGCCAGCAGTTAAACTAAGCTTGATAACAATCTGACTCAAGGAATCAGGCCCTCACTGATAGCAGATAAAATGTTCTCAAACTGAACATTTAAAAATCGGGTGGAGAAAAGCGGCATGGTTAGCATAGCTGTCTGTAAGGAGTTTATACATTCTCTTCGTGTCCATATGGGTTTCCTCTGGTTTCTTCTCTTGTTCTAAATAGGTGCAGGGTTAGTAGGTTGATTAGTCATGTGGTGTTCTTGGACTGTATGGACTGTTACCATGCTGAATTTCTTAAACTGAATAATGAAACCTAAAGGATAATATGTGAAAAAAAGCATCATTTCAAATTTCCACATGTAGTGAGTACTGGTAAGGAATATGTTAAATATAAATAGAAAACACTGGAAACATTTGGCAAACCTTTCCAGTGGAAGGTCTTTTACCAAGACTGTTGTCTTTCCACAGATGCTACTTGACCTATTGAGTATTCCTAACATCTGTTTTTATTTCAGATTTCTTGCATCTGCACTTTATTTTCAATGAAATATTAAAGGTGTCAAAATAGGATCAATCCTAACAAATTTAAAGAAAAAAAGCACTTTGTTCTGTAACTATGACAAATTATTTCTTTGGGTGCCCTTGTCTATACACATCCCTCACCCAACATCACAAAGGAACATCCCATGGGGGTTTGCTATTTGCAAGCTGATGGCTAAATTTCCACAATGCCTACATTTTTTTGCATCTAGGACATTTATAGATCATTCTTAGATCATGAAAGGTATGTTGTCTTCTTACAACAATTACAATTATATTTTTCCTAATTCTCACCCTAGCCTGACATTCTATAAAGAAACACAAAAGCAGTAGATTCTGGAACCTTAAGCAAAGAATTGCCAGAGGAACTCAGCAGGCCATACAGCAATTTTCAACCTTTGACGTTAATATCTCTCAAAATGTTTTAATGTATTCCATTTTTAATGTGTGCATTATTACAGTGAAATTTGCTCGATATATGTGTCCTCCCAATGCTAATTGGCAACCAACAGACTCAATTCCCATTGGACATAAACAGCATGGTAGTTTAGCAGAAGATCAAAAGTAAATACCTCTAATGAGAAAACAACCTGAAAAAAAACCAGAATATTCAGTTTTGGAAGAGAGAACTCCCATTCTTAACACCATCACTGGTGTACACCAGTGGATTTTTTCTTTCCACTCACATTCCACTTTAAGTATTCCCTATGCCATAGGTGCTCTGTGATTAGTAAGGGATTGCTTAAGGTGGTATGTGAGCGAAAAGAATAAGTTTGAAAACCACTGTTTTAATTGACTCTTTATGTGCACGGTTTCATAACTTCAAAGGAAATGGGCCAATGATAATTTTTCTCAAGCAAAATATTTCAGGAACAGTTGGGTCTAGAGCAGTGGTTCTCAACCTTTTTTCCCCACTCACATACCACTTTAAGTAATCCTTTACTAATCACAGAGCACCTATGGCATAGGGATTACTTAAGGTGGTATGCGAGTGGAAAGAAATAGTTTGAAAACCACTGAAGTACACCTTTATCATATGTCTGCTTTATGCTCAACAAAATTGGGTAAAGGAATAGTTTATAACTAAGTCCTGTGGAAGAGGTATTTTCAGAATGCTGCCAGGGCACCCAATCCTGCAAATTAACAGTTCACTCCCTCCATTGTCATAACACTGCAAGGATGTTGATCAAGACTTCACAAACTCAGTGAGAAAAATGTTGGCAATGTCAATGGAAGCATCCCAAGAAAACTCTATAAACAGACACTTCAGGGTTTTCATGGATCTCACAATGAGAGATCATTGGAAGTATAAAGGGCATCACAGCTGCAAAGCTCACCTCAAGGGGAAAGCAGTCCAGGCAATCTGTGAGAGTTTGTGTGGCTACACATCTCAATAGGGGCAATGAATGGAGTTTGAGTGTTGGGTATGGTTTTAGAGCAAACAAGGTTAGTAAAAACTAATTAGTCATAGATTAATGCAGCGTGGAAACAGGACCTTTGGACCAACCGTCTACGCCAGTAGTTCCCAACCTTTTACTTTCCATTCACATACCACTTTAAGTATTCCCTATGCCATAAGTGTTCTGTGATTAGTAAGTGATTGCTTAAGGTAGTATGTGAGTAGGAAGGGAAGGTTGAGAATCACTGGTCTGGACCCAATTGTTACTGAAATATTTCGCTTGAGAAAAATTGTCATTGGCCCATTTCCCTTGGAGTTATGAAACTGTGCACATAACAAATCAATTTGGAATAATTAAAACAGTGGTTTTCAAACTTTTTCTTTCCACCCACATACCACCTTAAGCAATCCCTTATTAACCACAGAACACTTATGGCATAGGAAATACTTAAAGTGGCATGCGAGTAGAAAGTAAAAGGTTGGGAACCACTGGTCTACGCCCACCAAAATGTCTCACCAATACAAGTTCCACTGTGTTTGGCCCACATACCTCTAAAGCTATCCTATCCATGCATCTTTCCAAATTTATAATATTCTCATAGTACCTGCCTTAACCACCTCCTCTGGCAGCCCATTCCGTACACTCACCCCCTCTGTAAAAATGTTACCCCTCAGGTTTCTGATAAATCTCTCTCCCCCCTCACTTTAAACCTGTGTCCTCTGTTACCAATTCCCCTACTCTGGCAATAGACTTGGTTCATTTGCCCAATCTATTCCTTTCATGATTTTATGTATCTCTATAAGATCACCCCTCATCCTCCTGCGCTCTAAGAAATAAAGCCCTAGCCCTGCTTAACCTCTCTTAATATCTCAGGCCTCCGACTCCTGACAACATCCTCATAAATCTCTGCACACCCTCCATCTTCCCTGTAGCACGGTGACTGAAACTGAACGCTGAATTGTTCTGTGAATAAATAATGAGTGCTGTTTGAAAGATGAGAGGGATCGAAAAAAAATCATTAAATTTGAATTTGGGGCATTGTACTATTGGTGGTATAATTTGGGGGGAGTTATATGGTGGAAAAAAATTCTAGCTTCAACAAAAGCCATATCAGGACATTAAGAGTTGGATATTATTTTGTTCTACCTGGGTTCACTTTAACGGCACTGCGCTGTTTTTTAATCAAAAATTTGGGAAAGGAATACCTTCGATTGATCTATACATTAGCTCCTTCAAGACAAATGCAAATATCATGTTTTTCTGCCTCACTTTAACAACCAATGCAATAATATTCCAACACGATCCCAATATTCTGTGCAGCATTCTGTCAAACACAACACTCGGTGCATTTGTTATAGAATAGATTCCTAAGCTAAAAGATATTATTGACAGGTTGCTTGCTTGGTACCCTGCTATTGATTGGTCTGCTGACATCTATTCCAAGAAATGCTGCAGGAAGAATAATAAATACTCGGTGAAGGGTTCCAGGCATGAAATGTTAGCTGATTCTCTTTCCGTAGGTGCTGCCTTGCGTGCTGAGAGTTTTCAACATTTTCTGATTTTAATTCGTATTTCTTTTAGCAGTTTTTATTTACAAACAAATGATTGTCCTAATGAGCAAATATTGCAGCATCTGTTACTCAAAATGTGCACACAAAGTGAGACTATGGTCACACAATTTTAGCCTTAGCCGTAACCTTTAATGCTATGCATTCATAATGCCAGTTATCTGAATCACAAAAATTTTGGTTCTTTCCTCAACCACCGATTGCATCTAGTTTTAGTTATTCTAATTTTATGTTGGAAGCATCTGCAGTATTTTGCTTTGGAATCCAACTGTCCATATCTGCATCTTTATATATAACCACACAGGATGAATTGCAAACCTATTGATGAAGTTTGGTAAATAACTCACATGGAAGATGTATAGTATTGAGATTGTAATATTGAAGAAACTTGTCTAATTTTCCAAACTTGTTGGGCCATATTATTGCAGATCAAGGCTGCTGCCCAAACTCACTCCCACCCCCACTTACATTTTGAATGCTAAACAAGCTGTCTAGTATATCTGAAAGACATTTTTATAATGTTACCATCAGGGCTGAGGGAAGCTAACTCAAAGGTGGACCCATGTCAAGATTTTCTAGTTGGAGTCATTGGGAGGTACAGTACAAAAACAGAACCTTCGGCCCATCCAGTCCATGCTGACTGTCACCTACGCATTTACACTAATCACACCTTTTGTTCTCCCCACATTCTCATCAACCAAACCCCCATCTGCCCAGATTCAACCACCCAAGAGGCGCTTTACAGTGGCCAATTAATTTATCAACCAGCACCTCTTTGAGATGTTCAAATACCCTCTCCATCACAGAGCATGTGCCAACTTCTTCACATAGTCACACACCACCCAAGATCAGGATTGAACATGGGTCTCTGGAATGGTGAAGGAGTAGCTCTACTAGCTGGCTACGGTTATGCCCTCATCACAGTACAATCTCAGGGCACCATTTGGAATACAAAACAAAGGAGCTCAGAATTTATGCATAACCCACACTGCTGAAGTGCCTTTGACCTATAACGTTAAATATTTTTCTCTCTTCACAGAGGCTGGCTGTCCTGCTGAGTGCTTCCAACATTATCTGTTTGCATTTCAATCTGTTGAACTTTTGAATTTCATTTTCTTATTGCATCCTGTTTGCAGGAGTTTGCTTTGTAAGAATTTGTCTCTTTGCATCAGCGACTAAGCTTCAAGAAACCTTCATTATCTGCGAAGCATCAGAATAGCATGAAAGTAGCCATAAAAATACAAGAAACATATTTTTATTTATACTTGGACTTCACCTGCTAACAAGGAGTTTAGCTTCCAGTACTTGGTGCTTAATGTGGGAAATCAAAATTAATTTTATTTTCCTACATGTAGTCTTTTTAAATAAGTTTTGTTTTCCAGTCAGCAACTTGTCACAACAATGAAGTTAATAAACCATTTTAAAAGTCTCCAGCAACTGCTTTATAATGACCAAGTAACAAAATCAAAAGAAAATTTACAGGGATTTTTGGCCAGACAGGCTTTCAGTAAACAACCAATTATATTTCACAGTGAAGTTGAATGGAGTAATCTAATTATTCTGCATAAGTTGCTCTTTATTTTCCTTGCTGGGATGTTGGTTTGATCAGGGAGTAATCCATGGCTTTCACAAGGCAAGCCCGAGCCACATTGATAACATCTTGATGCTTGGCGTTATCTTCCAGCTTGCCAATCACAGTCATGATCTCCAGTAATTCGCTCTCAATCAGCTTTTTAGCAATCTCCTTGTCTGCCTCCATTAGTCTGAGAGCAATGACAAGGCCACGGTGCTGGACCTCCAAGTTGTCATGGAGACAGAGCCGCTGCAGAATCTCCAGCCATTGGGCAGTCTGCGAGCAAAGAGAGAAAACAAAGTCTCAGAGAGTTCCTTTCAGAACTTCCACTTTGATCTGACATCTGTAAACTGTTGAGGCACCATGTTACCCAGGAACAATGGACGAGTTTGGGGTGAGACAATTTGGAGGCACGGATTTAAATGGGTGATAGATATTATGATGTTGCTGATTGGATGAGGAGAAGTAGATTATTGATGATGTAGCTCTTGGATGGAACAGGAGTAGAATGAGGGAAAGAAACAAAGGAGGAGGGAAGCAGTGGGGTGAAGTGGAGGGAAAGGAAGTAAGTGGAGAAGTGCAGAAGGAAGTAGGAATCAATAGGAGAGGGATGCAGAGGAAAGAGGGAAGTGAAGATATTGAGCATGTTGGGATGGCTCAGAGCAAGGGAGAGGAGCAAATGTTTGATGCAGGACAAGTGCATGAAAGGGGATATTCTTTGGGTCATCCTGTAGAGTGTAAAGACACAATTCTGTTCCTTCATGATTTTGTCATTTCATTCCCATTTTGTAATGGTCCCTCAGTATGGATTGAAGGAAACTGGCATAACTCATGCCTTCTCTGTAAGGTAAAACATCATGAGATGGGAATGTGTAAGGAGTTACCCTGCCCTGTACAGGGCTGTAACAAGATGTAAATGCATCCTTGTACTTACAAGATAAGAGAGACATTGATGGATTGAGAGGCAGGAAGCTAGCAGGGAAAGGATAGCAACAGTTTTAGTCATTGGACAAGTAATGATATGATGATGTTCTAAGCATGTATCCAAGGGTATAAAAAATCACCATTTTGCTGATAACGGCAGAATGCATTCTCCGACTAACATGTTTAGTCGCAAGTGTTACAATCCGGTAATAAAGAACAAAGAACCCTGATTTCGACTCAGCCTGGTGTTTGTCTCACTCATTCATGAACAAAGCAGACCTAACATCTCTAATAAAGGGTTTCAGGATGTGATGAGACTACATGCACTGCCCTTGCCACTTGTACAACTGTGTTCTTCGTCCTGACCATAGTTTTAGGACCTCCTGACTTTTCTCCATTTGCTCTGTGACCTTTTACTCTCGCCATTTCTTAAATCATCCCCAAATGGATTGCGGAGTGCAAAATGAGCACGATAGGAATGCAAGTTGTTGGTGCTGCGTGCAAGAGTGACTAGGTGAATGATACACAGTAATAAGCTATTTAAGGCTTTCAAGGCCTCTGGTTGTATTACTTGATGTAATGTATAAAAAGTAATACACTCACTGCATTGATGCTCATAGTTATCATTGGAATGCTTTACTGCCCCATGATTATCTACTCAGCTCAGATTTAAATTTATTGTCAGGGTACATACGTGACATCACATAAACCCTGAGATTCATTTTCCTGCGGACGAAGCACAATGACCACTTATTGATCATACAAAAACAATTGTACACCACATACACATGTAAATAAAGAAAGAACTGTAAACCAACTGTGCAATACAGAGATTTTTAAAAAGTGCAAACATAATAGTCTTAAATGAGTTCCCGATTAAGTTTATTATTGAGGAGTCTGATGGTGGAGGGGTAACAGCTGTTCCTGAACCTGGTGGTGACAGGTAGTCTTGGCACCTATACCTCTTTCCTGATGGCAGCAGTGAGGAAAGAGTGTGTGCTGGATGGTGTGGATCCTTGATGATTGCTGCTCCAGGGAATGATAGTGTTCTCTGGAGATGTTCTCGAAGGTGCGGAGGTGATATCCTTGGCTGTGTCCATTAACTTTTGCAGGGCTTTGTGCTTTGCAAGGAGTTTGTACATTCTCCCCATGTCTGCGTGGGTTTCCTCTAGGCACTCCAGGTTCCTCCCATCTTTCAAAAATGTATGGTGATTATAGGTTAATTGGGGTATTTTGGTGGCAGGCTCATGGGCCAGAAGGGCAGTTATAAAGCCAAAAATATTTTTAAAATACATAATGTCAGGGTCATTTGGCCCAAAACTCATCCTCTGCACCAAGTATTCCATCATGATTGGGACAAAGTGGGCCAGTTTCAGATTTGCCAGGGATGAGGGAAGGAATTGATTGCCAGGGAATGGAGTTTGTGATGGAGGCTTTAGACACCAGATTTGGTTTTCCCTGTGATGGAGGCTTTAGACACCAGATTTGGTTTTCCCTGTGTTGCTACTCCTCAGATGCACGATATAATAATTTAGAGACAGTAAAGATGATGCTAAGGTAAAGCTGGGATTCATCTGAGCAATTGGTGTTGTGTTTCAGGATGAAGGGACTGGCATATGGATGAGAAAGAGGAAGAAACAAGGATAATGTGATAGGTTGCAGAGAGGGTAGACATCTGGCCACAATTGGATAGAAAAGAAGGGTGGTGTGAGTGATTCCAACTTGGCAGAACAATGGTGGAGAGGATTTGGAGAATGATGGAGTGTGCCTGCAGGCAGGTTGAAGATGACAAGATGGGACAGATTGGACCACTGCCACAAAATGATCTCGCACATCATTGTGTGACGAATGACTGACTGCACATTCTACCAGCTCAAGATGTCCCATGGAGTTTCTGAAGTGCAGCCAATGTTGTAATGTAGGGAATGGAACGTCCAATTTGTTTAGAGCCAATCGCCACAAATAGCCATGTTTGTTAATGATGTGAGTTGGGGATAACTAATGCCTCAAGAACACAGAGGGGACTCCCCTTTGTACAATAGCTGGAGGATCTTTTGTGTTCATCATATACAATAAACAAGGCCTATTCTTCTTGATACACCTTTCCTTTCATTGCAGAAATACTCAATGCCTAATGAGCACTTGGAGTAATGGAAGTTGCTGTATACTGGCTTCTCCTTCCCGAATGTGTCAACTCACCACTGTTGTTAGCTTGTGGCAGAGTTCCTTGCAGTTGGTGGTGAGTGTGGCAAGTGCTCCTGCCGCTGCTCGCTGGAGCTTCACATCATCTTCACCACAAAGCAACATCATTAGCTTCAGTCTGTCATTCCCCTCAGCTATGAAGCGCTCCTGAACCTTGGGGAAATAAAACAAGGTTAGCTATAGGAAGGACTTCATTGTGCCAGAGAAAGTGGAGAGAAGATTGAATTGATTTGAGTTGAAATCAATTGAATTGAATTATTTATTGTCAAGCATACTGAGATACAGTTAGAAACTTTGTTTTGCACGGTATCTGGGCAAGTTAACCTATGTTTGCATACAACAGGTAGTGCAAGACAAAACAAAAGTGTTGCAGAGAGAAAATGGGCAGCATTAGTTTACTAATGTCTGATAACACCAAGAAAGAACTGGCCTTGAATTTGGTTGTGCTATTTTCAAACATATATTTTCTAGCTGATGATGGGAGAGAAGAGAATTGAACATCACTGGGGAGGGAGGAATTCTTTAATACATTACCCACTTTCCTAAGGCAGCAGAAAGTATGGACAGAGTGGAGAGAAGGGAGAGTGGTGTGTGTGAGCTCTAATCACCACCCTCTACAATTTCCTATAGTTTTGGTCAGAGCATTTCTCATAACAAGATGTGATTCCTCCAGACTGCATCTCAAAAAATTGGTAAGAGACACTGGGAACACCAAAATGTTGCCTGGATTGGAGCATTTCAGTGATATGAAGAGACTGAATATGATTGGGTTCTCCCTGGAGCAGAGGAGACTGCAAAGTGACATTAAAGTATAAGGAGTTATAATTAAACAAGAGGGAATAGATATAATTTTTATTCATTCAAGGAATTTGAGCTTTCCAGTCTGAGCAAATATTTAATTGCTCATTCCTATTTGTCCTAAGAAGATGGTGGTGAGCAACCTTCTTGACCTGCTTCAGTCCACGAGGTGTGGGGAGGGAGATGGAGGATTTTGACCCAGCGACGGTCAACTATAAGGTAAGAGGTAGCAGGTTTAGAGGGGGGCTGACAGGGGTGTTTCTCTTACAGAGAGTGTTTGAAATCCAGAGTATTCTACTGGTGGAGGTAAGGACTCTCACAATATTTAAGAAGCATTTGGACAAGTATTTGAATTGTTAAGACATAGAAGGGTATGGTAAATGGGATTAGTACAAGTTCAATGGTTGCTTTGGGTAAGTTGGGCCAAAGGGCCTGCTTCTTTGCTGTACATCTATGACTCTTAATGAACATAGACTTCATGAACTGTTGATCAACCTTTTTATTCAAAATGAGAGGTGATTTCATTGAAACATACAAGAGTTTCAAAATTTGGACTGGCAGGCTGCAATATAACTTCTTCCTCAGACTGTGAGATTGGTGAACAGTATCCTGTAGCCAATGAATTCTTTCCAAAATCTCTCTCTCTCTCTTTGATTATTATATGCTGTGTTTTGTGTGTGTGTGTGTGTGTGTGTGTGTGTGTGTGTGTGTGTGTGTGTGTGTGTGTGCACCAATGTCCAGAGAAATGCACGTTGTATATGTATGGTCAAATGATAATAATCTTGTATGTGACTTGTGAGGGATGGAAAGGATGTATGTCAAGATGCTGGTTCCACACACTATAATGCCTTGAACCAAGGATTGTGGGATACGGATAAAGAGCTGCCTCTTCAAGGCAGATAAGGAGAACTTTGGTTAGTCTGACACCAATTCTCTCACCTAGAAGGCTGTCTCTTTCATTACGTTTATTCAAAGCTGGATAAAATTTTAGGCACTAATTAATTTAAACGATACAAAGGAAGGCAAGCTTATGGTGCAAGGATTGGTCAATTTCGTACTGAATGACAGAGCAACCTTGAAGTTTTGCATGATTTACCCTATGCTCCTGTTGCTCACGTTCAAACAGTAATGCAAGAAATAATGGATGCTATAAAACCAAGGAAATGCTTGACTGAAGCATTTTCAGATTCCCTCAGATGATAAATAATACTGATTTCCCACTTACTTCTTTGCTGACAACCATATTGCACATACACTCAGTGGCTGCTTGTCGAATTTGATCATGTTCCTCAAACATATAACACTCAATCTCGGGTAGAGCTTTCTCCTTGATTATCTTTTGCCTAGATGCAGAAAGAAAAGAAGATCTAAAATTGCATTTTGTGATCTCAGGATATGCAGAAGTCTCCCACAGCCAATGAAGAGGAAGACGACTAATACATTAACATGTATTAAGTGCCACACGCAGGGAGAGAATTTTTCCCCTTTGCGGTTTGGTTCTCTCTCAATGGCTGGGTGCTTTGCATTCTTTTTATTTCTAGCTGTATTTTGCGTCCCTCAAACCTGTTTAGATTCTGGCCGAATCCAATGTATCTCCAATTTGCATTGAATGAGAATGTTACCACTCAAAGCTTACTGTTTCCATAGATGCTGCTTGATCTGCTGAGAGATCCCAGCATTTTCTGTTTTTGTTTCAGTTTTCCAGCATCTGTGGATTTTTTTGATTTTCGTAGCAGGGAAGTTCCTGGTGCTCATTTTCTCGTACCATATCATCAAATCATACTGCTGGGTCTCATTGGGTCACAGAACTTTATGGACTTTATTCATTCATGATTAGCTATCGTGGCAATTTCACTCTTGTTGGTCTTGAAAGCTCCTATGTGCTTTCAGATTAAAAATTTACATATACTTAAAAAAACCCCCAACTTATTCTTTGTTCCAAAAGTAAAGTGTTAGAATAAAATCTAATCTAGAATTGAATTGGATGAGACGCTGAAGACGAGTCGCCCCTCCATTGTACAAAATGATATTGGATAATCTGTGAAAGAGGCAGTTGGGGATGAGGAGAACTATTTATCCACAATTGTTTGGAACTTGTCTGCACTCCCTAAAAGGAGAGCGGAAACATGAAAAATCAGATATTGAGAAGTAGAGAGAAAAATGATGGACTTTGCAGGCAGAGTAGGAGAAAGTCATAGTAAACTGGAGGTTTACCAAATCATTCAGGGTTTTCCCCAAACAGAAGCCATGGATGAACAATGAAATACAGAACCTGCTGATCAGTATAACCTGCGGAAAGCCATCTCCTGGGCAAAGTGGGGATTCCAGATGAAAATGGAAATGATGAGGGACATCCAACAGCTGTGGCAGGGCCTAAATGCCATAACCTGCTACAAGACAAAATCCGGTGAAGTAGCAGATGGCAAAGCTTCTCTCCCAGAGGAACTCAATGCCTTCTACCAATTTGACGACTGTAACAGCAAAATCCACCCCTCCGCATACCCACATCCCTTGAGGATCCCGTCCTGTGCATATTTGAAGATGGCATGCATGCTGCCTTCAGGAAAGTGAATTCGAGGAGAGCATCCAGCCTGGACGGAGAACCTGGCTGAGAATTAAAAATCTGTGCTAACCAACTTACCAAGGTGTTCACAGATATCTTCAATATCTCACTCCAGAAGGGCATGCTACCCACCTGTTTCAAGCAGATGTTAATTACTCGTCAAAGAAGGTGTAGTAACCTGCCTTTATGACTATTGACCAGTGTCACTTATATCAACAGTGATGAAATGTTTTGAAAGGCTGGTGATAAAGCATATCAGCTCCTGTCTGAGTGGTGACGTGGATACATTCCAGTTTGCTTATTGTAGTGACAGGTCTAAGGCAGATGCCATCTCACTGACTCCACACAAAACTCTAGAACACTTCGACAGAAAAGATGCATACACCAGGATGCTCTTTATCAACTACAGTTCAACACTGAGTAGCAGACCTGGGAGTTAACACCCGACTATGTAATTGGCCCATGGATTTCCTCACCTCCAGACCACAATTAGTGAAGATTGGTAAGAACTTCTTCTCCACAATCTCCATCAGTATCGGAGCACCACAGGGCTGTGTTCTTAGCCCCCTGCTCTACTCACTTTACACCTATGACTGTGTGGCTCAGTATGACAATCAACAAATTTTCCAACGATACCAAGGTAGTGGGGTGTATAAAGGAAGGGAATGAGTCAGCATTCAGGATGGAGATTGAAAACTTGGCTGAATGGTGCAATGCAACATCCTTGCATTCAATGTCACCAAAACTAAGGAGCTGATTGTTGACTTCAGGAAAGGAAATCTAGAGGTATAAAATCCAGTGATCAATGGGGGATCAGAGGTGGAGAGGGTAAGCAAATAAAAAAGTTATTGTGAGTTACTATCTCGGAGGATCTTTCCTGAACCCAACACACTAATGCATCATGAAGAAAGCATGTCAGTATCTCTACTTCCTCAGGAGTTTCTGGAAGTTTGGTATGACATCGGAAACCCTGGCATGGTCTGGCATGGAAAAGCCATGATCCCTGACCTTAAAACCCTCCAAAAGGTAGTGGACACAGGCCAGGATATCAGAGGTAAAACCCTCCTCACTATTGGAGAGCAGCAGCAATCATCAAAGACCCACATGACCCAGCACATGCTCTGTTCTTGCTGCTGCCGTCAGGAAAGAGGCGTTGGTGCCACAAGACACACCAGGCTCAGGAACAGCTGCTACCCCTCCACCGTCAGACTCCTCAATGACAAACTCACTCAGGGACTTGTTCAAGGACTCTTGTGAATTTATTGATTTTCTTTTTCTCTTTTTGTTGCGCAGTCAGATTTTTACTCGTGCTGTGTACAGTTTATTTTTTGTACCATCAATTAGTGGTAATTCTGCCACACCCACAGGAGAAAGTAGTCTGTGATGTCATGTACGTAGTCTGACAATAAATCTGAAATCTGTATAAAAAAGCAGCATAGGTGTAAAGAGTTAAAAGACCATCTTCTTTGATGCATCCTTCCATACAGTAACATAAACATATTCTACCAGAATTCAGACTCTTGGATTCATAGAGGTAAACAACTTGCCTGAGCTTCTCACTTTTCGCAGAAAGGTTTGTGAGTCCCATCAGAGCCTCGTAGTTTTGCAAGCCATCCAGCTCCGTGTTCAAAAGACTCACCAGCGGCCGCACCACTTCATAGATCTGAAGGGAAAATGGGAAGGAAATCAGGCTTTATGAAACAAATTGACAGTGAAGATGACAAAAATATAAAGAGCAAATGGTAAAGGTGGCTCCTTTGAGTTCTCACCTGATGCCCTTTTGTTTTGGTATCCCTAATATGTATTCCTCTCTCAGGTTACCCCTTAGCCTCCTTACTCCAGGGAAAATGAGCCAAGCCCATCCAATCTCTCCCGATGACTCCAATCCAGCAACATTCTGGTAAATCTCCTCTGCACTTTCTCCCGGGAAATTACATCTTTCCTATAGGATAGGGATCAGAACGACACACTATATTCCAGATGCAGTCTAACCAGTGTTTTGTAAAGTTATCTTCCATTTTTTAATATATTCTTTGCCCAAACCTATGAAGGCACAGATGCCTTCATCACCATCTTATCTGTTTGTGTTGTCATTTTCAGGGATCTGCAAGCTTGAACCGCAAAGCTCCTCTGTTCATCAACAATCCAAAGTAGTCAACCATATACTGTATTCGTTCAACTTTCATCTAATCAATTAAATTCCTTCCACCAACATTTTATTCAGCTTTCCATTGGACCTGCTTCTTGCTGTAACCTGAGATAACTTTCCTCACTATCCACCATTTTCACGACATCCACAAACTTGCTAATTATCCGTCAAATGTTTTCATCCACATTGTTCATATGTACTACCAACAACATAGGTCGAATCCCTCCAGTACACCACTGGTCACAGACATGCAACGCCAATGTTCTGGACATAATGACAAAGGCATTTGGTCTCAGAATGATCAACTTCCCAATGAGCAATGCCAATTTCAAAGCATACAGTATGTTGGCAAGAGATTTTGAACATCAGGAAAAGGAAGCCCTAATGCAAGCAGACAGCCAACCTTGGTGAGACTACACATGCGATGTTATGTGCCATTTTGCATTTTGCTTTCCTTACCAAATTAATAATACACTGGGTCCTTAGGCAACAAATTATATTTCTTCATTCAATATTATTTTTTTGAAAATTTTATTTTTCAATTTTTCCAAAACAAACAGTGTCACATCTGCAAAAAAAACAATTCTTTTAAATATATTTACACTTTCTTTTAGTATAATTCACTTCCCAGATACAAAACACTATGTCAGCTTACTTACAATTTCCTTCCCTCCCCCAAAACTTTGAAAATTAAACAACTAAAGGAATTAAAGTAACCAACAGAAAAATAGTAAAAAGAAAAAGAAAAGAATAAATTCAGCGTACCATCAGTCTCTCTAATCTACTTCCACTCTTTGAGGTGCTTCATTGCTGTGGTCTTTATGTATTTTGTTAGCCTTTTAGAACTGTGGGCTGTTGCTATAGCTAATCACCAAAGCGCTTGAGATAAGGTTGCCATATTTTGGCAAAAGTATCATACTTATTTCTTAAATTATATGTTATTTTCTCCTTGGGCATGCAGTTGTGCATCTCCCTGGTCCATTGAGTGATGAGCAGGGGGAAGTCGGACATCCAGGTGATGGTAATGTATTGCCTTATCACTCGTGACCACATCAAACCAAAAACATTTTTGCAAAATTTGTTGATGGCATGAAACTGAGTGAAATTATGAGTTCTGAACAGGACACAAAGAAACTTCAAGGCAATTTAAACAAGTTGAGTAAGCAGACAAACATTTTTCAGGTGCAGCAGGGAAAATGGAAAGGCAGAATTCAATTGAAATGCTGAGAGATTGTTTAATGGAGGGACCTGGGTGTCCTTGTGCACCAACCATTGAAAATATGCAGAAGCATAAAGCAGGGAAGGTAGCAAATGGTACATTGGTCTTTATTGCAACGGGCTTTGAACACAGGACCAAGGGTGTCTGGACATAATTTTGCTTTGCTGAGACTACACCTGGAATATTATGAGACATTTTCATCTCCTAACCAAAGAAAGAATATATTTTTGATAG